>NC_067477.1:53382616-53682616 GCF_947179515.1 Apodemus sylvaticus
TCGATCTTGGAGGCTTTCATTGCTTTTTACCAGGAACCAGGGCCTTCAAAGTACATCCTCTCTGGGTGCCTCGGAGGTCGCAGCTGCTGAAGTGCACAGCCGGGGCTCACAATTCCGTCTTCTGATTAAATGCGAGTAGCTGAAGGCTAAACATTTCTAAAGATGCAGCTTGTATGCTTAAAGAGAAAGTCTGGGCGGAACAGGATGGACAGAAGTCTCTGGTTCTGGGAGTGGGAAGTCAGAGGTCCTGGCTCAGTTTTGCTTCCGTGATTTATAGGCCATGCACTTTGTCTTTCATTCTATATTTTTAAAAAGGCCATGTAAAATTGTTGCAAAGGGAATTGCTTGGTTGCTGGTTGGCCCAAGCAGGACTGCTCAAAGGCAGCTTAACTCGTGGGCACGCTTTTTCTTTCTTTCTGCATCTGTGATGGAGAGACTACCGCTCCACAGCTCTCCGGGAGAGGTCCCAACGGGCCAGGGGCTACTGAGACAAGATCTTCCCTTTTCTCTCTGTATCCCCTCTAAGCTGGACGGCACAGGTCTGCACTGAATTTCCATGCTCACAGTACAATACCCCTGCTCCCCTCCCGGGCCCGTGATACTTGACATGGTCCTTTCAAAATATCGAGGCTTAGATGAGATGTAGGTCAGGGGGCAAATTGTTCATAAGTCCCTGGTGTTCTGCGTGTCAGAACAAGACCTTCAGCTGACAATAGTTCGTTCAGGTTGCTACTGTTTACAGTCTGCTTTTTCTAGGAAAGCAGGAACAGCTGCTGCCTTTGTATTGTGTTTTGAGGAAAGGGGGTGTTGCACGAACGTTTTGGGGGAGATTAAACAAAAGTCTAGGTAGCATGGAGAGGGTACCAATGACAGAGCAGAGTCATGATTACATCCAGGTTTACCTCGGTGAATCAATGAGTTTATTGTCTTACTTAGAGATGCTTAGATGAGGGGTTACCTACAGGAGTGTCGGTGACCTCAAAGCCCATATGTCAACAAACAGACTCACCTAGTGCAGTTGCAGAGGCGGGGTCCCGTGTTTAGTTAATTTTCTACCTTTTATACAACTGTCTAGCATCTCACGAAACCACAAAACCACATGCAGCTAGAACAGAATCACATACAGCTGGGAGGGGGCCCAAGCACAGGAGGAGGCTGGACTCCGGGTCAGGGGTTTAAGGAGACCTCCTAGCTCTTTCTCTGCGATCTTCAGGGTTACCTTTGAGTCATCACAATTGCTCTGATTAAGGTGGTGACACCTGCTATGTTCAGAGGACATTATTCTAGTCAGGGAAACTCCTCGACCGAATCTCTAGAAAGATCCATTTATTTTCCCCCTTTGTAGGATTTTTCACTTGATAAAAGAATTACTTTTTCCAGGGAGCAAATAAAATTTCTCAAACTTTTGAGAGAGGTAAAAGACAAGCGGATATCTCCTGGTATTCCTGAGCACTTTAGCCTGAATTAGTTTGGCTTATAAGTCTTGAGTGGTAGCCAGCTGAGGGTAACGAGGAGAGAGGAATGTTTAGATTAGTGTGTGCACCGGTATATGTGTGTCTGGGGAGGGCAGCAGTGAGGGGAATCCCGGTACCTCCGTTGGGCAGGATGGAAGTTCCCGGGTAATGTCTTCTCAAGCAGTTTTCATCTAGTCCCCCACAAGGCCCACAGACCACTGCCATCTCTCTGCCCAACTTCACTATTGAGTCACGCGGCCAAGTAATTAGAGAGCGCCCCGTGGGACCCACTCCGTTCTGCCCCCCTCTCCTCGTACTTCAAAATGACCTTTAAAGTTGCTAATTGTGCTGTCTTCTTGTGGCTTTTAATCTTTTTGTCTTATTTATTTATTTAGTTGGTTGTAAATGAGTCCGATATTTTCTTGTTTTAAAGCCTTTTGGGGATGAGTGTAGAAAAAAAGAATCTCTCATTTAAGAAAGATTAAAGAATTAGTCTCTCCCCGGGGAATGTGTCCCCTAATTGGTTCTCCAATAAGGAGTGGTCAGCCCTGAAATCATATACACGCAATCAACAACACTAGACAGACTCAGCAGGTTATAGTTATATAGTTATTAGTCTACACTCACAATACATATACACATGTACCAACTGGAATCAGAAGTGAAGCCATCAATTTGAGAGGAAGCTGGGGGCACGGGAAGTATTGGAGGGAGGAAAGGGGGGGCGGGAATGTGATATAATTATATTTCAATTAAAATAAAAACGTTAAAAAAAGAAATATTTTTAAATCTGTGTCTTGGTGTGGCACTATGAGTCCAGGCTGTACTGAGAGATGTCAGGTGGCATTCACCATCATGGCTTTAAATTATTAAGTTATTAAAATGTTGGTAACCCAGAACTACACATTACATGTATGAGTGTTTTGCATGTATGTATGTCCACTCACCACATGTGCTCAGTGCCTATGAAGGCCAGAAAAAGGATGGCAGATCCTCTGGCTTTTGAGTTAGAGCAGTGGTGAGCTGCCATGTCTGTGCTGGGATTCGAACCCTCATTCTCTGGAAGAGCATCTCCTGCTTCTGACCGTTAAGCCGTCTCTCCAGTCTACCTTTTAGTCAGGTTGGAGTTTACTGCTACCGGAAGCTCCCAAGTGACCCACTGATGATTTTCTCCAGAAGCCACCTTGACCCTACAATTTAGTAATAGAAGCCATTAATATAAGGGCCTTCTGCCTGTTCCTGGTCTTTGGCCAGTAGAAGCCTGGGGTGGTGGCCTTGTCACCCACCTATCCTTGTTGAGCATTCCTATTTATTTAAGTCTCTCTCTCTCTCTCTCTCTCTCTCTCTCTCTCTCTCTCACACACACACACACACACACACACATACACACGAATCCTGGAGTGAACGCCCAGATAATCTGTCCCTTCCATATTTTTATAGAAGTTTTGTTTGAAGGCAACTTAATTCGGGCAGCATTATGGATATGTCACTACTACAAAGGCAGAGCTGAGGGTCACGCCTCAGATCCTGTTGTCTTAAAAGTCTGAACTATTTCCCATCTCTCTGACTTGCAGTATAAGTTCACTGGTCTTTTTATCTGGCCCTCAGCTCACTGTCAGGGCTGAGACAGTTACATGGAGATCCTTCTGTGAACACAGTACTTGACCTGGTCACAGAGCCTCTTGTCTTCCCGACTCTGGCTTCTTCCTTGGTCCCCCCTAGTCATCCAGCCATCCAGTTTCCTAGTAGCACCCCACTGCTGCCAAAGGTAGAAAAGAGCAATGGGGGTGGGAGCAGGCTCCTAAAAAGAATGAAAGAAACCCTCCGAGTCTTTCTGACATTAAAAAAAGCACACGAGAGCACATGCACATACACACACACACACACACACACACACACACACACACAGAGAAACCAAAAGCAAGCCACAATAAAACAATACAAAACAGCAAACCGGATTAGTGTCTCCTCATTTGCATGGAGCTGTCTGGGGTTCAGAGAGCCCATCTGGGATCCGTTTGAGCTAAAGTCCCATTTGTCACTGCCGTCAGGATGGGAAAATATATTTGAAACCTTTTCTGCTTTAAGGAAAATAGAAGGCTTCATTGCACTTGACACTGAGCTGAGACTTTGCCATGCTCTGAAAGATGTCAGTTCTGAGAAAGATGTGTGCAAAACGAGAGTCAGACGAAACAATTATCCTTGAAGAGGGGGGTTTGCATTGTGCTCTAACAGGATCCATTCTCCAGAAAGCCTGTAGGTCCCAGCAACAGGAACTGTGATTTGGTTAGTGTTGGGTGGTCTTTTTTTTTTTTTTTTTTTTGGATTTGGTTTTTCCGAGACAGGGTTTCTCTGTATAGCCCTGGCTGTCTTGGAACTCTATAGACCAGGCTGGCCTTGAACTCAGAAATCTGCCTGCCTCTGCCTCCCAGAGTGCTGGGATTATAGGTGAGCGCCACCACCACCCGGCTGTGTCAGGTGGTCTTAACAAACAGCCTGTACTTTACTAATCCACTTACTGGAGATATCTGTGTCAGGGATAACCTAAGATATCAGAGCTTGGTTGTGGTTCCTGTCATCTCATAGATGTGTCGCCCTTAGACTAATGACTTTATTAATTTCTTAGCTGAAAATGGTAACTCTTCTCTATTACAAAGAAAAGGACACACCTGAAACACAGCATGGCCCCTGGCACTCCTGGGCCACCAGCTTCCATCCAGAACAGCAGTGGACACAGAAGACACCTTGTTCCTCCCCCTCTTGTTTCTCTTGCACGGGAGGAAAGGTTGCTTTGGTTGTAGGATTATCTTTCAGCCTTTCTGCTTCATCATTTAAAGAAAGATCCTGTTTAGGGGTCTGTACTCTCATAATATAAAACACATTCAGGGGTTAGGTACCCAGATCAGAAGACAATGACTTGGCAATTACCGGTGGCTTAGGAGTCCCTGTCTCAGGGAAGAGGAGACCAGGATGCATCCCATTTCCCACGTGGTCTCACACGAGCTGCCAGCTTAGACTGTGCACTTAGACAAGGCACAGAGGGAACTAGCTTGCAGTTTACAGATGACTTGACTGTGTCTAAAGAAAAAGCAGTCTCTTCTCAGGCAAACCTTACATTCTTATGTGGTTGCTTCTCTAGGGTCCCTGCCATCACTTTCCTAGTTGCTCTGGTCCACTTGCTAACTTTTACTAAGACACAGAAAGGTCTGGGAAGAAAACCAAATGGGAAGGAAGGGAAGGCATAGAGGAATGTGGTATTAGGCAGGTAAGAAAATGACTGTGGTTACATAAACCTCTGGGTCAAAATGAAAGAGAAGGGGAGGGGACAGAGGGAGGGAGAGGGAGAAAGAGGGAGGGAGGGAGAGGGAGAAAGAGAGAGAGGGAGAGAGAGAACAGGAGGGAGAAGGAGGGAGAGAGGGAGAGACATAGAGACACAGAGAAAGAGAACCACTCGCAATTCTAATGGCAGCAAAGGGCCATTAGAATCCATGTAATAGGATGATAGTTCTAAGATGTTGTCTCAGAGGGGATTAGTACAGGCCTGTGAATCTTCAGGGAAATTCCAGAAACAGGCATTTTTTTATAGGTCATTTTGTTTCCCTCAATTAATTTTTACATGGAAAACGGTTGACTTTTTATTTTATTTTTTAACCTCTAGAATTTGAAATTAAGGGCACTGATGAAAGCAAGGAAATAGGTGTGTATGTGTCTGTGAAATGTGTCTTGGGAGGGTAGACTGGGAGAAGAGAGGAAAGAGCCACAAGGCAATATAAAACCAGGCATCAGAAAATGTAGGTCTAAGTTCAAATCCCAAGTTTGCGTTTTAAGAAGTTGCCCACTGGGCAGTAATGGTGCCCACCTTTAATCCCAGCAGTTGGGCAGAGGCACGAAGATCTGTGAGTTTGAGGCCAGCCTTATTTACTGAGTGAGCTTCAGGGTAGACAGAGCTACACAGAGAAACCCTGTCTCAAACAAAACCAAACACACAGAAAATCCCAAACAAACATAAAAACCAAAACCAACCAACCAAGCCCCGCAAACTGCAATAATCTTTGTGTCTGAATTGTGTCCCATACAACACCGGACGAATAGCTTGGCATGGTGCACACGCGCCCGTGGCTTCAGCACTTGAAAGACGGAAGTGGTCCAAAAAAATAATCAGGACTAATAACCAACACATACATTGTTCAGGATGCTGTGACCCGTTGAAACAAGACTCCTGAAATACTTTAGTGACGAAGATCTGACACATAATTCGCGTTCATCTTTTCTCAGCACACAGCAGAGAGCAGACGGGCTCAGATCTCATTCATACGGTAGATCAAGTAGAACTTTCCACTGGACACAAAGAAAGCAGCGTTCCTTATTTAGAAGAGATTCATACGAGGAATCGAGGAACCGGCGCTCTCCTGGGGGATGAACAGCCCGGAAGAAGCCGGCTGTACACAGCTAGAGCTGTAAAGGAGATTGGCCACCCTAGTGAGAAGAAAGCAAAGCGAGGGCTGACACGGTTGAGCCGAGTTTGGCGTGTTGAGACTCCCAAGGAGCTGTCTTTGCTTGTGAAATCCTTAGAGGCTCAGCTCTTTGGGAATCTGAAAGAAAATGTTAGGCAGCTCGCAGTCCAGGTCCCCTGAAGAGAGGGCGGGCTGAGCCTCTGCAGACCACTCCCATTTGATGCCCTTGTAGCTGGGACTCCTCTGTCTTTTAAAAGAATTTCATTTTGGGTTTTGTTTTTTTTGAGACCAGGTTTCTCCCTGTGACAGTCCTGGCTGTCCTGGAGCTCACTATGTAGACTAGGCTAGCCTCAAACTCAAGAGTCCTGCCTGCCTCTGTCTCTCAAGTGCTACATTAAGGGCGTGAGCCACCAGGCCTGGTGACCAGTCTGACTTTAAACCCTTAGGAAGGAGCATCCTTCTCAGGAAGGGTTTATAATCCACTGACTTTGTTGGTTATTCTATGTAGCTTGTGTCTTGTTTTTCTTCACTCACAGAAACGATTCCAGTTCAATTTTGGAGACGTAGACAGCACTGTGAATGTGCTCGCAGATAACTGTCTGGCCTGTGCATTTTTTTTTTTTTTTTTTTTTTGTGGTGTAGATTGTAGGCCTAGCGGAAGTGACTTGTGTTTCAGTTTGAAAACTGGAAACTTAACACACAAGGAGCACGGAAGGATTCTCTTCAAGAATTGTACAGCTGAAGAAATGGGAGTTCATTTTTTCTCACAGAAGTTTAGGAGTTGACAGCCTCTCAGCCTCTTTTCCTCCTATTTCCTCCTATTTCCTGGGCTCAGCTCAGTGTCACCAGGCTGGCCTCTCTGACAGTCACCTAGCCTTTTTATTTTTTTATTTTTTATTTTTTTTGCCGTTCTTTATTGCTTCTTGCATGCAAGACTAGTCACCTTAATTCCAAAAAGTTCCTCAACAAACCAGTTGGAAAAGAGAATTAAGTGCCAGCTACCCCCATCTTGATGAGGGGAGCAAAAGTTTTCCCAGGGGCTCCTACCAACTGCTGGCTCCTATCTGGCTGACCACATCTATGTTGTATGACTCCCTTAGCCTGTAGAAAAAGGTCAGTGAGAAAATAGGGGCAGGTGTCAAAAATAATTTCCACAGCAGTAGAGAGTGACTCTCACAGAGGTAAAGAATGGAAGGGGATGTGTCAGTATGTCATTTGTGACCGAGGTGATTAGCAGGGTAGGTGTCTTAGTCAGGGTTTCTATCCCTGCACAAACATCATGACCAAGAAGCAAGTTGGGGAGGAAAGGGTTTATTCAGCTTATACTTCCACTTTGCAGTTCATCACTAAAGGAAGTCAGGACTGGAACTCAAGCAGGTCAGGAAGCAGGAGCTGATGCAGAGGCCATGGAGGGATGTTTCTTACTGGCTTGCTTCCCCTGGCTTGCTCAGACTGCTCTCTTACAGAACCCAAGAGCACCAGCCCAAAGGTGGAACCACCCACAAGGGGCCCTCCCCTCTTGATCACTAATTGAGAAAATGTCCCACAGCTGGATCTCATGGAGGCACTTCCCCAACTGAAGCTCCTTTTTCTGTGATAACTCCAGCCTGTGTCAAGTTGACACACAAAACCAGCCAGTACAGTAGGTACATGCCATTTAAAGGGGATTTCGAAGAAGGCATTTGCTGAAATAAATTTGCTAGGCTTGAGACAAAGCTGCCTAATGTCCAGCAGGATGGTCAAACCCTAACCTTTGGTGTTATCGTTTTTCTTTTCTTTTCTTTTGTTTTTCTTTTCTTTTCTTTTCTTTTCTTTTCTTTTCTTTTCTTTTCTTTCTTTCTTTCTTTCTTTCTTTCTTTCTTTCTTTCTTTCTTTCTTTCTTTCCTTTCTTTCTTTTCTTTCTTTCTTTCCTTTCTTTCTTTCTTTCTTTCTTTCTTTCTTTCTTTCTTTCTTTCTTTCTTTCTTTCTTTCTTTCTTTCTTTCTTTCTTTCTTTTTTTCTTTCTTTGAGACAGGGTTTCTCTGTATAGCCCTGGCTGTCCTGGAACTCATTCTGCAGACCAGGCTGGCCTCGAACTCAGAAATCTGCCTGCCTCTGCCTCCCAGAGTGCTGGGATTACAGGTGTACGCCACCACTACCTGGCTCTGTGTTATCTTCTCAAATAGACAAAACCAATGGTGTTTTGTCTATGTGAAAACAGGTAACTTCTCATGTGATATTGTAGAACAGGGTTCCAAAGAGTAATGCAGAAAGTTAAATAGTCTTATATTCTGATAAAGAATTAAATAATCCAAGGAGAGGGCTAGTGGCCAGTGCTCCAGGGTGATAGTACAAGAATGCTCACTCTGCTTTATTATTTTGTTTTAGAAGAGGCTTTCTTAAGACCCCCCAAGAGAATTGATGCTGGGTCCACCGTAGTAGGAACTATGTGCAGGTGTCATGGCAAAGACTAAAATTTGCTATTGGAATGTGAAGGTTCTTATTTGGTTCATAAAACATTTCTGCTAACCTAGGATAGCTTTCTCAAGTGCTGAAAAAACAATCCATACATGCGTACCCTGCTTTTTGAAAACTCAACATTCAAATCCAGACTTAAAACCATTAAATTGAAAGGTACATATTTTCATTAGAAATGGATTGTACACCTCACAGAAGGATTCGCGGTGGGGGTTATTTCCTATTAAGAATCACTTCTCTGAACTAATTTAAAATATTTGATTTCGGCTTTCCGGAACACGTTGCTTACCTGAACTACTCTATGCTTGCACTCTGAACTTTATTATTGTCCAGAGACATATTTCTTTCTGTTGTACATAGAGATAGCACCTTTTAACTTGTATTTGTAAGGCTTGCTTTGAAACCTCTGAAAAGCTCCCAGCCACAAAGGTGTTATGGGAAGGATTTCCCACCGAATGAAGAAAGACATATTCATCTGATGTCTGCTCCACTTTTTTACATTGCAAAACCCAGTCAAATTGAAAAGACCTCTTCACATATAGAGAGAATAAAGTTAGCTGATATATTATTTTTTAAAAAGGTATGCTTATATGGCTTCAAAGTCATGCAAAGATACACATTTTAATTAAATTTCTTCTAAGAGGACATTTGAAACAGCAATCAGATGCCAGGATAATTGATTACATACCTTTAGAATCGTTGCTTTAACAGACACCTGATAAGCTAGTTTAGATTCAGTGGGAAGCAGGACCTTGGGACAAGGACAGTAAGATGATTTGTAGAAACTAGCCCCAGCAGGGGACCTGTTCCTATTGTTTATGCAGAATGTGAAGAGAAAGGTAGCTAATGGTTAAGAATGTTTGCTGCTCTTCCAGAGGTCCAAAGTTCAATTCCCACACCCACATGGGGCTAACAGCCATCTTTATCTAAAGTTCCAGGGATCTAAAGCCCTCTTCTGGTCTCCGTGGGTTCCATGGGCATTGTATGCACAGGGTGCACAGATGTAAATGCAAACAGAAATACTTCAATTAAAAATCAATACTTCTTGGACTGCAGAGATGGCTCAGCGGTTAAGAGCACTGACTGCATTTCCAGAAGTTCTGAGTTCAAGTTCCAGTAACCACATGGTGGCTCACAACCATCTGAAACGAGATCTGATGCCCTCTTCTGGTGTGTCTGAAGACAGCTACAGTGTACTTACATATAATAAATAATAAATCTTTAAAAATATCAATATATCTAAGAAGAAGAAAGAAAGAATGAATAAAAGGAGAGGGAGGAGAGGACAGAAGCCACAATCCCAGCCAGCTGGTTAGGAATTAAATAAAGGAAGAGACTGTTGCTTTAATATGGACACGCAGAGAATTTGCTCTGCCAGAGTTCTGAACTCCTGCACTCCATCTGCAACGGTTACTGTGGTTTTCGAGCACCTAAACCTCCTGGTATAAAATTAGTGGACCAGACAGAGCTTTAAAGATCTGGCTTGGCATTGCTTAACAGGAGCAGTGGTTTTCATTTTTCTGCATTCTAACATTTTAAGTCTTTCTGTTTTTGCGTGGGGGATTGCACACAGTAGAGAGAAAGGAGAGAAAAGACTCTTCAGTGGGTGAGACATGGTCTGTAATGGGTGTCCAGGCAACTTAGAATTAACACTAGTTTTTTTGAGTTGTTCTGAGTGGTTCCCCCTCCCCCAGCTCCTCTCCCAACGATAGTGTTTGTGTGTTGTCCATGTGGTGGTCATTTTCTTCTTTGCTCCTTGCCCCATGACTTCACCTGAAGCATCACAAATGTGGGTGGGAAGGACAGTGCGGCTGCTCTGACAGGTCTATCTGCTCCTGGCGCACAAACATCCTGAGTTTGCCAGCGAGGATGACCAGTCACAGTCCTTTTTCAGCTGGTGTGTCTTAAAAGCTCTGGATGGATGTTTCTAGAGAGATACACTTCTTAAAAGTAGCTCCCGGGGGAGGGGACTTTTGCTCCTGCCCGGTGACCTTTTTTCCTTTCCCCCCTCCCCCTCCCCCTTCGCCCCACCCCCTTTCCTCTCTGGAGAGCCCAGAGCACACTTTTCTCTGAGGGGCTTAACTCAGCCTTCTACCACACCACAACTCTATAGGTGGCCCCTGATGAGCCTCTCTTTTGGGTAGGCACCAGGACAACTTTAGTTTATCACAAGCTCAGGATGCTGTGATGAGGCTGAGGACTCTCTGATGTCATGTGGGAAGAGGACGCCCGAGACTCTTCCAGAACTTGGATCTTCTTTCTTAGTTATCGGTTCTTGAGTTTATGATTTTTTTTTCTCTTGCCACAAACACACAGCTACACTAGACACATACATCTGTTGGTTAACGCAACTCTCCATGTCTATCCAAAAAGCACACGATGCCCTCTTTTGTTGGGAAGACACCACGGAGCAAGCTTGGAACCATGAACATGAAATGCCCTCCTGGGATGACTTAGCACATGGAAGATGGCACTGTGATTTACAAACTGATCTTGCCCTGGGGCTGGTTTATTTTTATTTTCATTTATTTTTTATCCAATGGGAAGACAAATGCACTCCTGGGATGACTTAGCACATGGAAGATGGCACTGTGATTTACAAACTGATCTTACCCTGGGGCTGGTTTATTTTTATTTTCATTTAGTTTTTTATCCAATGGGAAGACTGTGCTGTATGTATACCAACACCACCTGAATGCATGCTACCCTGTTTGGGTGAGTCTGAAGTACAATGCCTCCTTAGCTGAGTGATATAGAAGCTGGCTGAGGGTGTTTAGAGCGAGATGGATGTAGTGAACAGTGAAAGTCTGTCCACACAGGCATTGTACTTCAGTCACTGTATATCTTGAAAAGGGGTTTAATTCTTTAAGATCTATTTATTTTTGAGTGCTATGCCTGCATCTAAGTCTGTGTACTTTCATAACTGTCATAACTGGTGCATGAGGAGACCCAGAGAGGGTGTCAGTCATGCACTTCAGATATGGGGTCAGTCCAGTGGCTCCTGGAACAGAACAGACCTGAATGTCTTCTCCCTGAGTATTTGCTTTCATGGTACCCAGAAGGCAATATACAGCTTCCAAAGGAGGAGAATGACCAACAGTTTTACCCAGCTATGATGCCTATGAGTCATTACAGTACCTGCATAGCATGATAACCCTAAGGGTGCCATCCATGAATCATCACAGTGCCAGCATAGCAGGATAACCCCAAGGGTTGCCAGAGCGGCATGGATACCTGCATGGCAACCAACCCATCTCTAATCGGCTGTAAGACCCACTCAAGAAGAAGGAGACCATGGCTGGCAGTGGAAACCTAACCAATACTCAGTGCTAGTGAAGGCATGGGTCTTAAAGGAGAACCTACACCACCACTTTACTAAACCAGCACAATCCCTGTCTATTTTCTGAACATTTCCCCTCATATTTACTAATGTGTCCTTATCCGTCATCAAGGAAACTTCTCTTTGCAACAGACAAAGACCATTACAGAAAGCCACAACCAATCAGAAGGTAGAGGCATGGAGTCCAGTCCAATGGACACATCTACAAAACATTCCCATACCTAAGGCTCAGAGAACATTGAGCAAGAGGGGGTGGAAAGATTGTGAGAGCCAGAGGATCAGGGAGTTTGCTACGAGACTGTGTCTCCTAGTAACTTCAGAGTCTACACCCACAAAGTCTCACCAACCTGGCTGCTTAAACATGAGCTGCACAAAAGCAATAGCAATAGACATGTCAAAATGGACTGGGGACAGACGATGATGCCTCAACCCTACACAGAGAGGGAGGCCTCAACCCTACACACACAGAGAGAGGCCTCAACCCTACACAGAGAGAGAGAGGCCTCAACCCTACACGGAGAGTGAGGCTTCAACCCTACACAAAGAACAAGGCCTCAAACCTACACAAAGAGCAAGGCCTCAACCCAACACAGAGAGCATGGCCTCAATCCTACACAAAGAACAAGGCCTCAATCCTACACAGAGAGTGAGGCCTCAACCCTACATGGAGGGGTAGGCCTCAACCTGACACGGAGAGCAAGGCCTCAACACTACACAAAGAACAAGGCCTCAACCCTATACAGAGAGCGAGGCCTCAATCCTACACAGAGAATGAGGCCTAAACCCTATACAAAAAGGCAACTGAGGAATGCTGAGAGCTAGAGAAATAGTCTTCCCCAGATAACTATGTATGAATATAAATCAGTTATCCAATACCAAATAATCAGCCCCGAAAAGTATACATACAAACAACATTATTCAGACCGAGCAGGTTACATTTAGGAATACATATGTATATACATAAATTGTGCAACAACGATTTTTTAAAAAGGGTATAAAGTTGAAAGAGAGCGAGGAAAGATCTATGGGAGGGTTTGAAAAGTGGAAAGGAAAGGAAGAAATGATGTAATTATATTATAATCTAAAAAAAAGAGGATTTCAAATCCCCTGGGCCTGGAGTTACGTAGAAGGTTGTGAATGACCATTCACATGCTGGAAATCAAACCCAGGTCCTGTGGAAGAGCGACCAACACTCTTAACCGCTGGCCTAGCTCTCTAGTTCCCAGTCACTGTAAGTGACAGGTTATTTAATTACCATTGAGCTTGTGGCCTAACAAGAACCTAGGTCATCTTCTTAGTGATGATTATAAAGTCAGTTCCTCCTTGTTCGTTATTTTTTTTTTTTAATAAAAACATTGAAGTTGACAATTTGAACCCAAGGGCTACATTTATATATCTATATCATATTTCATTTTAAAAAAACAGTAAAGGTATGTTTAATTTTGGATGACAATTTTGGAGTCGTCCTTCGTTTCTGGCTGCTTCTCACACTTACGCGCTTGCCTGTGGGTCTCCGTGTAGGGTTGGGGCCGGGCTCCTTGTCAGTTGGGTCTTCCAAGCGTGCTGGCTGCAGCTGATGCTCGCACATTCTGTCTGCACCCCTACCTTGCTAGCCTTTCTCTGCTGCCCTAATGTGTTAGCTCACACCTTGCTCCCTTACTATTTTTCCTCTTCTGCTTTCCTAGGTTTCGTCCTTTCCTTCTGAAAAGAGGAAAGGCAGAGGTATGTGATGATCTAGCAACCTCAGTCATGATCAAACATTGGGGATGTGCTGCAGGAGCAGCCGCAGCCTGAGGTTTCCGAGGGACAGGGGAATGCCTGTCTGAAGCTCCCCCCTTAGGTTCCCCAGTCCAGCCCTGACTTTCTGTTTCTAGGGTACAGAGCTTTCTTTCTGCCTAGATGTCTTTATTTTGACCTACTCGAGCACAGGGAGCTGAATGATAACTGAGACTAAAATGTGCAGTCAAAGGATGGGAATGTGGCCTGAGTTAATTCTCAGTGCTCGGAGACCTCACCACAACCCGATCTAGCAAGTGTTTCATGACTCAGTGGTGGTTAGCTAAGTGTTTCAATGCCAGGGCGTATCAGAAAGACAAGGGCTCAACAGTAAAGAAAATACAAGGAGACCAAAAGACAGATGGAGTCAACAACTCTACAGACAGCTGCAGGAGCTGCGGAAGGTAATCCGGGTGGGAGATGTCTGAGTGGTGTGTTCCTCAGGTAAGGACTCCCGTAGGTTAAAAAATCAAGGTAAAGCAATAGAGACATGGGGGGGGCGGTTGCCAGCAGTGATTTGCAAGGAAGGGCAGGTGGCTTGGCCAGGAATGAACAGAGAAAATATGGAAGGAAAGAGAACAAAAGAAAGCAAAACTTAGGTTTCTGTCTGAGATGGAGAAAGTCTACTTGGTTCACTTAGACTCACCATTTATCTGCAGGCGCTGGCACTGAAAAGGTTCACTGGTGGACTGGAGAGATGGCTCAGTGGTTAGGAGCACCAAATGCTCTTCCAGAGGTCCCGAGTTCAATTCCCAGCAACCACATGGTGGCTCACAACCATTAGTAATGGGATCAGATGCCCTCTTCTGGTGTGTCTGAAGACAGCAACAGTGTGCTCATATACATAAAATAAATAAGTAAAAACTTTAAAAAAAAAGCTTACTGGTGAGTGAACAGACAAGTTTTGGCAAAGGCTTGTCATTATTTGTTTTAAACCACATGCAACACATTGGTATTTAAAATAATCTTTTTGAAGTTCATCTCACAACACGAAGCGTTTTCTCTCCCACGCCCCTTCCCGACCGTGGTGGGTGGTGCACTTGGTTACGCTGTGGCAGGGGACTAAAGTGTTCATTTTGCTTGCTCGTGTTTACCAGGCTTTTGGTTAAAGCTTATTTTCTGTCTTTAGCACGAAAGAGAAGTCTCTGGTGTTTTATCGTCACTGGTCTGTATCGAAGACAAGACAGCTGAGGATCAGGGAAGCTAGAGATTCCTGAATCCACTGCACTCTTGCTGTGTGGGGGTCAAAAGGCTCCTTGGCCACGCATGGTCTTTGGTTGTTTTTGTTCTTTGCTGTGTCGTAGTGTTCGGAACAATGTTCTGACAGTACTAGGTAAGAATGTCCCTGAAGTTCTGGGTTTGAGCTCCAACAGTATAAACCAGATGTATAGAAAGAGATTAGAGGCAGGATTAGAAGTTTAAAGCCATCCTTGGCTCTATAATGAATTCAAGGCCAGCCTTGCTTACAAGAGAACTTGTCCTTTTTCTTTCTTTTTTCTTTCTTTTCTTTCTTTGTTTCTTTGTTTCTTTGTTTCTTTTATTTTTTGTTTTTACAAGACAGGGTTTCTCTGTGTAGCCCTGGCTGTTCTGGAACTCACTCTGTAGACCAGGCTGGCCTTGAACTCAGAAATCTGCCTGCCTCTGCCTCCCAAGTGCTGGGATAAAAGGCGTGCACCACCACTGCTGGGCTGAGATGTTGTCTTAAAAAAAAAAAACCCAACACAAACAAACACAGCCCCCACAAAAAAATAAATAAAAAACAAATACACACACACAATGCAATAGATAAGGTTGAGCTTATTTTCTTTTTGTCCCATTAATTAATTAATTTATTCTTTTTACATCCCAGTGGAAGCTCCTCCTCTCTCCTCCCAGTCCCCGTATCACATGGTCCCTCCCCTCCCCTCCCCTTCCCTGGGGGGCTCCTCTGGGTAGCAACCCACCATGGAACCTCAAGTAACTGAGTGACTAACTTGTCTCCTCCACCAAAGCCAGACAAGATAGAGGTTGGGCTTATTTTTCTGCCCTTTCCCCCCAAAGTTATTTATTATTATATGTAAGTACACTGTAGCTGTCAGGGGAGGAAGTCAGATCTCTTTACGGATGGTTGTGAGCCACCATGTGGTTGCTGGGATTTGAACTCAGGACCTTCGGAAGAGCAGTTGGTGCTCTTACCTGCTGAGCCATCTCTTCAGCCCCCCTTTCTGCTTCTTATATGAAAGAGAAGTCTTTTTTAAAGAGCTCTGGCTGTTTTTCAAGATGATCAGGATTCACTTCCCAGCACTCACTTGGTAGTTCACAAGCATTTGTAATTCCAGGGTTAGTTTTTCTGTGTAGCCCTGGCTATCCTCGAACTCTCTCTGGAGCAGGCTAGCTTTGAACATAGACAGTCGTCTGCCTCTGCCTTTCAAGTGCTGGGATTAAAGGCGTGAGCCACCATATCAGGCAATAATAAACATATTAAAAATAGATTATTTTCACGAAAATTGTAAAGGAGAGCGCAGGAAACTAGGCTGTGGGAAGAGTTAAGTTTAGAGTTCTTTGAGCTCACTATGGCCTCATTGAGAATGTGCATCTGATTGAACTTTTGAGTCTTTCTTCTAAATGAGTTGTGAGATCACGCGAGAAGTTTTAGCTGGACAGTGACATGCTGTGAGTTAAAATATAAATAATTATCACACGGTGGACATCTTGGGAGAATTCTCTCATGAGGTGTGGGCTTCGGAAAGGCAGGCGGCTAAGGGGCTGCGGCAGTCGTGCAGGCTGGGGGCTGCGGAGGGTTGGTGAAAAGTGCGAGGACTGTAGATGGACTGTTAGGAAGCCCATAGTTTCCGTCTTCTTTGGTGGGCCTTTCCCATGCTGGGGACTGAGCTTTGGACCTCACACACGCCCTGCAGGTGCTCTACTCCTGAGCTAAACCCTAGCTGTTTTAATGGATGTTTAATGTTCAGACTGAAAAATATTTCAGGGTACATTGCAGAAATAGTCTTGCCCTCATTCCTTGACCTTCTAACAAGCTGTTCTGCATGTTCTAAAGGACAGTGTCTTGAAAGACCTGACAAACAAGGATTCTAGTCAGGGCCTGTGGTCAGCATGGAGTGAAAGACAGAAAAACAGAAACACTTATTCCAGGACTGCAAACTGCAAACCAATTGTTTCAGAGGAAATGGGTCTTCCCATACTGAAAAAGATGCATTTCTCTTCATACATGGACTCTCGAAGGATGCAGGAGTTAGTCAGCCAGTCCCATGTCAGAATTAGAGATGCCAATTTGGAAATAGTTGAAATTGTTAAGAACTGTAAAGGCTGTCATTTGACCAGTGTGCTTGCCAGCAAGAAGAACCTCGATACTTGATATGTGGGTACCAAGCCAGGAGTCTATTGGGAAACAGACTTCATGGAGGTAAAAACCAGAAAAATTTAAATATTAATATATACTGATGCTTATAGATACCTCTTCAGGTTGGGCTGTGGCTTTCTCCACCATGGTGACAAAGAAGCTCTTAGAGGACACACTACCAGGGTATGGGCTTCCTCAGATGACAGGGTCAGACAGTGGACCAGCTTCTATGTCCCAGGTAAGTCAGGGACTATCCAATATTCTGGGGATTGACTGGAAACTTTATTGTGCATATAGACTCCAGAGTTCAGGATAGGCAAAGAGAATGAACAAAACCCTAAAAGAGACCTTAACTAAACTGACCTAAGAGACTGGCAATGACTGAGTAACTCTCCTTCCCTTCACTCTCTACTGGGCATGAAACTCTCCTTTCCAGATGGGATTCACCCCTTTTAAAATTATGTTTGGCTCACCTCCTCCCCCCATTATTCTCAACCTACAGGCAATGGTTATTGCAGAAGCAGACAATCGCCAATTATTGGACTATGATCTCGAGGGCTTCCAATGGGTACACAAACATGTTTTGCCTAAACTTCATATTCTCTATCAAACAGGTTTCCCTCCTGCCAGGGGTCATTAGAAAAGTCCTTCCCGTTGCCCTGGAAGTCGATGGGATTATGACATGGAATCACAGACCTGTTTGTAGTTGGAGAGGACCCTGAGCAGCAGGAGGAGAACTCAGCCTCAGGACTCCTTCCTGTCTCCCACTGATGGGGTCCCTACCCAAGCCCCAGAGACACCACCAGGACTAAGTGATGACAACCCTGACCCCCTCTAAAGTATAATAATAACTTCAGGAAACCCCATGGTTGGACCCTCTAGTTACCAGAGAAGGGGGAGGGGGAGATGAGAGACCAAGTCTTTTGTGTTCAGACTCCATCTTAGAGAACCTGACCTAAAGTTGAACTCAAGTTAACAGTCTAGTACCTAACACCAGTTTCCAGGCTACTCCGCAACAGGACCTGCATCTAATACCAGCTTCCAGGTTACCCCCAACAAAACCTGTGTCTAGCACCAGTTTCCAGGTTATTTCTCAACAAATCTGCACCTCCAGATTACAAGTATGCCTCCGGCACTTCACTTCCTGACAACCACCAATCAGGAGGAAAACAGAAGTTAAGTTTATGATTTGGCTCCCAGCACCAGCCAGTCATGTTAAAGACCATAATGGCCTCCCAGTAAGGTGTGTACCAGGCTAGATCCCCCTTTGCTGCCTCTATAAATGCGTGCCTAAAACTAGGCTCAGGGGTCCACCTTCCTGCTGTGTCAGGGTTGGTGGGGAGAGCTTGAATAAAGAGACCCTAATATGATCACATCGGATTCAGCTCCTTTGTGGTCTTTTGGGGTTCACGACCGTTTCTTGGCACAACAGTATAAAGGTGACAAGACACAGTGAGGACATTCAGGATGCTTGGGTCACCAAGTGCTTCTGCAAGCAGTCTTAACTACAGGGTTGTTGGTGTGCCTGGGATGAGCATTTTACTCAGCTCTGGAATGTCAGAGAAAGAAAGGCAGAGAGCTCAGTTGCTTTGGTAGAACTGAAGGTGTTGGACAATAGTGCCTCAGGCTAGAGAACAGAATGTGCAAAGGCTGGGAGATGAGAAGGGATATCTTCAGAGTGCTAGAAGTAGATGCTGGAAAGCAACTGAAAATGAGTTCAGATTAGAGAAATAGACATTCACAAGCCCCAGGACCCACAATGCAAGGCTGCCATCAGTTTCCTGTTCCTGGGCCTTTTTGATTTGTTTGATCTGCTTGGGTTTTCTTATTTTCTATCAGTAAATGTGTTAGAAATGAATCAAGAGCAATCGGGACTCACTGTCTGCTACTGGCAGATTCCTTTCTGATTTTAACAACCTTCGCTCTTCCCTGGGCTACTTTCAAGTTTGCATCTATAGTTAATTCTCTCCTAGCAAGTAGAAATATTTGAGAAAGAGTCCAACTGTCGTAGCTTCCAGCTTGCAGGAAGATGAGAACAAGACACAATCTTGGTGATTGTTGTTGGCAAGTCTATTTTCTTCTGGTCTTTTATCTCTATGCTTTTGTTCTTATTTTATTGGAATCCTTCTTTCTTAATCAGGGGAGGAATTATGCTTTGTGTGGGCCTTAGAAACACACCAAGTCACTTATAAAGACTTAGTAAAGGGATGGGCAGGCCAGGTGAAGAAAAACTGCAAACTTCAGTCCAGTAAAATCTTCCAGAAGAATACTTAACAAGGTTTTTACCTTCCCTCCAACAATTCTTTCTGGGCTTTCAGTTCTCTTTCTTGGCCCCTCTAAAGTGAGAGCAGATGGTCCGTTGTTCATTTATTACCAGACATTTTACACCTGGAAGCAATTTTAGAGATTCCATTTGGACTGTAGTTCATTGCCTCACACTGAACACTGTCTACTAGTAAGGATATCAACTGGGAAGGTTTTAGAACTTGCCCAAGGACACCTGTCCTGGGATGCAGAGCCCCATGAGTCCTCAGAGGGGACTCAGGTCTGATTTGGAGTTGAGAGCCCATTCCTTTCAGTTATTGACACTCAGCAGAGGCGGACATCGAATGATGGGAAACAGCAGTCTCAGGAGCCTGTGGGTTCGTTTGACGTGTTCACTTGTTCACAGGCAGTTCTCAGGCAGCTGCACACCTTTGTTAAGGTAATTGATCCCGAGACATTTATACAAAGTCACCAAATAGGGAGCCTGACGCAAATCCTGACGGAGCTATTGGAAAGTAGTTAATCACTGGGCACTAAGTATTTTGTTACTTGTGTAATTTGCGGTTAGTCTCTGTATCTGTCTCTATGTACGTATATTTCAAATATCAGAAAAATGTAAATATATCTACCTGTAGATATCTTTCAATGGATTTCTATCTGTCCCTCATCTCAAATCTCTCAAACATCTATCTTGTCTGTCTGTCTGTCTGCCTGGCTTTATAAGCTATCATCTATTGCTATCATCTGTTAACACCTGTCATTTATCAATCAATGAGTCGTCATCATCATCACCATCACCATCATCACCATCATCACCATCATCATCAATCCATTCACCTGTCTCTCATCTAACTGCTTCATGTCCAACTTTTGCTTGCATCAAGTGAAGCTTGCTCATAGACCAGGATTTTTATAACTCACTCTAGCTGTGTTAAAAGGCTCAATGAGAGTTTTTGATTTTCATGCTGAACTCTGCAGCAATTTACAGCAGGTCAATTATGGTTTATCTCATAGAGTTCCTGCTGAGGTAGGACTGAGCCAGCAAACATGGGACTTGGGTAGGAAATAGGAGATGCTTCTGTTTTGTGGGGGCGAGAGTGGCTACGGTTTATCCTGTCATTATTGCACTCTGGTGAGCTTTTCTTATGAAAGGTTGCTTTGAATCTTCAGGCCAGGACCTATTCTGTGATCATTATACCGTTTCAAGTCCTGCTATCTACTTATCTCTTCAGTAGGCACCTGCGTGCTTTAGAATTTAACTCTTTCTGATGCTGTGATAAGTAGCCAAGCAGTAGGATGCCAACAGAATATTTATTCTTGGAGAGGCAAAGAGATAAATGTTCTTAGTCTGTCCACATACTCTAGGCCCGTATTAACTAGTACAGTCACTGTTAGTGCTCAAATACAATTACAGGTGTATAGCACTTTTTCCAAACCTGTGAAAACCAAGCAAGGTTTATAAAATAGGCTTTAATATTATTTGTCACAAAAGAAAAAAAATAAAACCAGGAATCTCCCAAAGTTAGGGTAAACAGGCTCAGAGGAAACTTCTTAGATGAGCAGATCACAGAGACACAATCAATCTGGTGTGCTGTTTCTGCTCCGCAGCTGAGATGCCTAGTGCTCGTCCTGTAAGTCTGTGACATGCCTTTATTCTCCTTATGACTCCACACATTATTCTGTTACGATAGCTTTGTGAAGCTATGACAATGTTGGTAGTTTAAACAGGAATGGCCTCCATGTGTTTGGATGCTTGGCTGTAAGAGGTGGCACTATTTGGAGGTGTGGCCTTGTTGGAGAAGGTGTGGCCTTGTTGGAGGAGGTGTGGCCTTGCTGGAGGAGGTGTGGCTTTGTTGGAGGAGGTGTGACTTTGTTGGAGGAGGTGTGGCTTTGCTGGAGGAGGTGTGGCTTTGCTAGAAGAGGTGTGGCTTTGTTGGAGGAGGTGTAGGGGGATAGGCTTTGAGGTTTGAGGGAGCTTAAGCCACACCCAGCTTGGCCTTCACATCCTTGCTGCTTGTAGAACTCTCAGCTCCTTCTCCAGCCCCATGCCTGCCCACACACAGCCATGCTTCCCGCCATGATGATAATGGACTAAACCTCTGAAAGTGTCAGCCAGCCACCACTAGTTTTCCTTTATAAGAATTGTCATGGTCATGGTGACTCTTAGAATTTTAACCCTTTCTGATGCTGTGATAGAAATAGAATAGAAACCCTAACTAAGACAGCAACAAATAGCCCTTAATGTGGCTGATGCAACTAATATTTTACTTTTGTTGATGCTACAAGATCAGTGAAAATTAGGAGGGAAGGGAACTCTGCTTGTCATAGTCCCTCAGAACTTGTGCTGTGGGATTTTTAACTCAGCGAGCACCTCTATGATCCCGAGGAAGGGTGGAGGGAGGTAGACAGAGGTTCAACCTTCTGCCTGGCAGGGACACATGCGGTTTCTTTGGACAAAGCACGTTATT
Source organism: Apodemus sylvaticus (assembly GCF_947179515.1). Classification (NCBI taxonomy): domain Eukaryota; kingdom Metazoa; phylum Chordata; class Mammalia; order Rodentia; family Muridae; genus Apodemus; species Apodemus sylvaticus. Next base: position 53,404,170 of record NC_067477.1, read on the forward strand.
GGTTCCCACCAATCAGATCGGATGATCACATCAGATCACATCAGATCAGATCAGAGAGACTTAGTTCCATCGGATCTGAGAGAGGAAAACTACCGATAAACTATCGGTAGACCGATACTCTCGGTGCCTGGGAGTGTAGCTTAGATGGTAGAATCCTCCTCCCTTGCACGCTCAAAGCCCTGCACCTATCCCCAGCATCATATAAACCAGGCCCAGTATTGGCAAGAGGAACAGAAGTTCAATACCATCCTCTGCTGCTTAGAGAGTTTGAGGCCAGCTGGGGGTACAAGAGACCCTGTTTCAAAAAACCAAACCAAACAAAGTGGCAAAAACCCCAGCAACCCAAGTATATGGTGGGGATATATTAAACTGCTACAGGATAGTCAGTCACACTTTGTTCCAATGTTTGCATCTTCCATAAATAAAGTAAGAGAACATTGCCTTTCCAGTGATAGACTGAGTTCATTTTAAAGGCCATGTAAGCTACTTTAAAACATATCCACATCCTGTTCCTGTGTAGCTAAAATGCATACTTCTTCAGCTTTTAATGATTTAATTTTTCTATGTCATGCCCAGAAAACATTTAAACATTGAATTGAATCGTTATAATTTTTAGTTTGAATTATTCTTTGTTCAAAAGCTTTCTTTTTAGTATCTTTTTAGGTTCAATGTTGAATCCCCAAAATACCACCAGCACTACCAGCACCACCACCAAGCCTTGTTAAGACAAAAATGGTGTAGTTGTTAGGGTTTAAAAATTAATTTATTTTGAGTAATATTTTTATTAGTCTTTGAACGTTTCATACAAAGTTCAAATGTTTTGAACACACTCACTTCCTCATCCTCCAATTCTCCCATAGTCCTTCTGTCTACTTTCCCAAACTGTCTCGCTCAACTTTGAGAATTTTTCTTTCTCCATTGAGTCATGCTGTCAGAATTGCTGTGACTTCATATATGCAACTGCCTGTTGTGCCTGGAAAGGACTGTTGCCTGAATGTAATTAACGGTCTCCGGACTTTACAACCTTCTGATCCTTGTTCCTAGCCGAGCCCCAAATCTTTCCGGGAGGGGCGGGATATATATATCACATTTAGAGCTGAACTTCCACATCTTTTATTTTCTGCAGGTTGACCAGTTAAGGGGTTCGCTTCCAGTCACCATCTACTCCAAGGACAAGCTTCTCTACTGAGAACTGAGAGATGTTCACATCTACGGAGAGAGCAATCAGTCATTAGGAGTCATGTCAATACCTGTGAGGGATGTGGAGGGCAGCCTTGCCAAGGAAAAAGTGGGATGGAAAACGAGGCTCCACAGGTCCATGCGGCCCCTCAGAAAGACCTGATTTCCCCTACACAGCTCCCCAGAACACTGGTGAGACAGCACAAAGGAACTGAGGCCAGGGTAGTGGCTGCTTCTCCCACCAACACGAAAGTACTATCGGGTGAAGTGGTCGTCCTAATCCTCTTCTGAGTTACCTCATCAGGCAGGGCTTTCATTGGAGCATGGCGACGGTGTGGTAAAATAAGACTGGCTGAGGGTTTAGGGCCTTGGGATTGGCTCAAACCCTGTATATAAGATTATGCGCTGGGCAATAAACTCAGATCTGCGCCCTGATGCCGGTCTATGGAGTTGGATTTCCCGAGATTCATCATGTGACTCCATTGTCTCTTAGTCCTTAGTCCTGTTCTCACAAATACTATATATACTTCTATCAGAATAATAGCACCAAGTTTTCCCCTAAGAGCCATGACTTATCTAGCGACAGATTCGTGGCCCACAAAACAATACCATCCATTTACGGGCTCTGTCTCACTGAGTGGCCCATAGCCCCAGTCAGAAAGTGGTTGGTTTCTCTTATAACACTAGTGTCACTGTTACCATGGCTGCTCCAATAGGCATATGTTGTAGTTTGCAAGGCTCACATTTGGGTGAGATAGATTGGATTGCTTTCTATCCTCTGGAAATATTCATAGCAGTAAAGAGTTAGAATAAGTGAATATGTTCTGATGTTTAAAAAAATATAATGAAACTCAGCAACAGAGAATTCCCTAGAGAGTATTGGGAGACAACCAGGAGCAGGTTTTTGTGCAGCTGAAATTAGCAGTTTTTGATAGGAATGGATAAAACCTCTGACTTTGAGTCACACTTTCTGGAAGAAGGGGTAGCGGTGAGCTGTGGAAGGCTCTGTCTATTTTTAGTTGGTTGGTAACCTTTCTCTTACTCCTTCTCTTTAGCTGATATTTCAGAAAGATGCCACTGAATTGCCTAATTAAAACAGATCAGTGCTTAATTTAGTCACCAAAGGAGGATGCTTTGTGGCTGGGAATGAGCTCCCTGACAGTGAGTATTCTCTTCTTCTCCCTTGACTTAGTGCAGTACCTGGTATGCTATAAGTACATTCTTGGTAAATATATGGAATCGAAAAGGCCACCGGGCAATCTTTCATGGTTGAATTGAGCACTCCTCTAGATAAAATGGGATGGAATCTTATGTTGAAAGTTGTAAGTTATTCCTCATTTTAAAACGTCATGCATATTAGATAAAACTCACAGCTAAGCGTAAGCAGCAAAGCAGTTTACAGGAATTTTATTGTGCGCTAGGAACACAGCGGCCAATGCTTTCTTTCATCTTGTGTATAGCAGAGCTGAGGTGAATTTCCACTCAGGACTATTCCTTATTTGGACGTTTTCTTATACTTTTTTTATTGCATTGGTTTGAGTTAAAACTTGACAGCTACTGTAAAGATGCACCAGAAAATTGTCATTAGTGATGTCAGCACCAAGAACACATGCATGTGTGTGTGTGTGTGTGTGTGTGTGTGTATGTGTGTATGTTTTAAGATAGCAGCTCTTAGTGTTCTATACAGCTCACTCCTGGCCTCTGATTCACAGTCTTGAGTTCTGGGGTCACACATGGGGACCACCATGCCTTGCCTGTTTTATTTGTGCATTGAGAGAAATTACCTATTAAATTTATTTTTTTAAGACCAGGGATAATGATAAGAAGTGCCATTTAAAGACAATTCCTGGATAGCGGCTATTTTATGTAACAATTTTTAATTTTTCATTTCCAAATTTAAAGTTTGTGAATTTTGAATATAGATCTTTTTTCTTTCCTCTCGCTCTCTCTCTCTCTCTCTCTCTCTCTCTCTCTCTTTCTCTTTCTCTTTCTGTATTGCTAGGGATTTAATCCAGGGTCTTATGAATGCTAGACAAGCACTCTACTCTTGAGTTATATTCCCCAGCCCATTTTATTCACATTGATTTATTTAATTTTTTAAATTAAATTAAAACTATAATTATGTAACTTTCCCCTTCTGACCTGGCTCATGTCCCACTCATTCCCTCTCAGATTGATGGCTTCTTTTTGATTGTTGTTGTTACATAAATATGCATAAATATATAAATATAATTTGCAGAGTCCATTTAGTGTGGTATCCGATTTCAGGGCTGACCACCTTTTTATTGGATAACCAATTAAGGGGCTCATCACTGGGAGAGGTTGATTCCCCCTTTCTCAACAGTCATTAGTAGCTTGTAGTTCTTTGTTTAAGGATGAGACCCTATGAGATTTCTCTCTTCTGAGTTAGGTTTTTTTTTTTTCTCTCTTCTTTATTTAATTGGAGATTTTGTTGTAAGACATTCAGGAACTGGACAAGATATAACAAACAGACAAGAAATAAGTGAAGCATAGAGACAGAATATATGGCCAAGAAAATAGATTTTATGAGTGGATATACAGTTATACAATATTGTGCCAAATTATATTTATGGAAGGAGGAAACACATTTTTATCCATGTGTGATGTATTTATAATAATTATTATAATATATATAATATAATTATAATAATGATGTGTTTATAATAATTATTGAGAACATGTCAATAAATAAAATGTTTCTGTAGAAGAGAGCTTTTAAGCCATGGTCTCTGATCACTCCTTTAAACATTAAGGCCTTATAAATTAAATGTAACATATCTAAGTAATCCTTAGGGCTGAAGAAAGTAAAAACTAAAATTAGAAACACTCTGGAAGGCAAAGACAAATAAATAAATCTTTTATGGTTATAATTTGGATAAAGTTATTCGAGAACCCAGACTAAAATTTATTCTCCCTCATCACTTTGCTCTACATTATGAAACTTTAATATTTTTTATTAAAATTTTTATATAGAATGTGTTTTGATAATAATTCGTTTTTACCTGCCAACCCCTCTCAGTTCTTCATCTCCTTTGACTAGCTGACTTAGTTTGGGTTTCCATTGCTGTGAAGAGACCCTATGAGCAAGGCAAACTTTTATAAAGGATATTTAATTGGGGCTAGTTTACAGGTTCAGAGGTTCAGTCCATTATCAGCATGGTAGGAAGCATGGCAGTATGCAGTCAGACATGGTGCTAGATTTGCTGAGAGTTCTATATGCTGATCCAAAGAAAGCCAGAAGACTGTCTCTTCTGCAGGTAGCCATTAGGAGGGTCTCTTCTGCACTGAACAGAGCTTGAAAGCCACCCCCATAGAGACACATTTCCTTCAACAAGGCCACACCTACTCCAACAAGGCCACACCTCCTAATAGTGCCACTTTCCATGGGCCTAGCATCTTCAAACTCCCATACCAGCCAACCAACTTCATGTTCTTTCTCCCCATCTCTAAATAATATAAGGCAAAAAACAAAAATCAAAATAAATAAAAAACAAAACTAAAGAAGACAAAAAACCCAAAACATAACAAAAAGTTGCCCTTCCCCAACATATAATGTTTTATGTTGATCCATTTCTCTTAGGGTCTGCCCTGGAGTGTGGGGGTGGGCTTAGAAGCTCCGTCCAGTGCAGAACCCTCCTTCTGGCTGCCTGTAGAAGAGACAGTCTTCTGCCTGGCTTTGGATCAAGATGTAGAACTCTCAGTGGGACTCTATTGGAGAAAATTGATTTTCCTTCTTCAGCAGATATCAATTGTGAATAGCATCTTGGTTAGAGGTTGGACTCTGAGAGTCTACTTTTGCTTCTTCATGCTAAGATTTGGTCTGGTTTTGGCACATGCAGATTTTGTGTATGCTGCCAGTCTCTGTGAGTTTCTATGTGTGTCAGTTTTGTTGTGACTCTGTTTCTTTGGAGTTATTTACCACTCCAGCTCTTATAATCATTCTGCCTCCCCTTCTGCCTCCCCTTCTGCATAGATCCCTGAGCCTTGAGGGAAAGGGCTAGATAAAGACATCCCATTTAAGGCTGAATGCTCCCAACTCTCCTGTTCTCTGCACATTGTCGTCTTGTGGGTCTCTTGTCTCTAGGAGATACTTCTTTGATGCAAAGCTTTGCTATTGATTTTTATCATCGCTCAGGTCTTGTTAGGGACCATATTGGTAGGCTTTTTCTACCTGTCTCTTGAGGCAGAGCTTTTCAGTGGCCTAGAACTCACCAAATAGACTAGCCATGCTGGCTGACCCGTGCTTTCCAGTGAGCCTCCATCTCTGCCTTGTCAGTGCTGAGGTTGTAAGTGCATGCCACCAGTTCCAGTGTTTATTTCCCAGGTTCTGGGGATCAAACTTAGGTCTTTGCATTTTGCAGCAGGCACTTTACTAACCGAGCTATTTCTCCAGCCCCGACTTATTCTAATAGTTACGTATTAGAAAGAATGGCTGCTGCTAATAAGTCACAGTACCGTCTGTCTAGCCTTCAAGTACTTAGGCTAATCAAGCTGCTTCCTGCAATCCTGTAACTGTGAACCATTTTTGGGCCTACTCCAGGGATTTCTGTGAGTTACAGAAGAGAAGCAAAGTGCTGAGGAAGGACATGAGCCCAAGCACCAGAACGCGGGGAGGTACTTCTGTTTCCTCTTCACTGTGCTTGCCCCATGCTGACTGATGCGATGGAGAACTTGTGGTACACAGTTGTTTTCATTTTGCTCATTAGCACTTTTCTCTCATTGTTTATTCATCATTTATATATGCATAGTGACCCTGTCATAGCTAGGACCTCCTTTTATTTGTAGTAACTATGATTCTTCCCACGGGGCTCGGAGACATTAAGACTAAAAGTTACTGCAAAGCTTTTGAATTTAGTAGAAGATAACATAAAGCCAGATTAGTTAATTTTATGCTTGTTTGTTCCCAGATCTGACCTTGCTCTTTCCTTTTTCTGAGTCTCCTCTCCTCTCTCTCTCTCTGTGTATGCATGTGTGTATACATACTGTATGTATGTACAATGTACTTACTATATGTTATGTATGTGTGTTTTTATGTGTGTATTTACTCATAAAAGTGAGTGTAATTCTTTCAAATTATTTTCCAGGCATAATGCTTAGAAATTAAAACAATTGACTTTATGCCAAAATACTAAGGAAATCCAGAGGATCACAAAATACTTTAAAAACCCATACTTTGACAAACTGGGGAAAAAAAGTCTAAAAGAAATGGGTAATTTCCTTAACACATGCCACTTATGAAAGTTAAATCATGATAAGATAAGCAATTTAAGCAGACCTATAACTCCTATTGAAATAGAAGCAATAATTAAAGGTCTCCCAATTTAAAAAAGCCCAGGGCCAGATGGTTTTTAGCACAGAATTCTACGAAACTTTCAGAGAAGAGTTAATGTCAATACTCTTCAAATTATTCCACAAAATAGAAACAGAAGGAACATTGCCCAGTTCATTTTATGAGGCCACATTTACCCTGATACCCAAACTACATAACAATCCAGCAAAGAAAGAGAATTACAGACAAATTTCCCTTATAACATAGATGCAAAAATTTTCAACAAAATACCTGCAAACTGAACTAAGAACACATCAAAAAGGTCATCTACCATGATCAAATAGGCTTTATCCCAGAGATGTAGGGTTGGTTCAACATATGTAAGCTGATAAATGAAATCTACCATATAAACAAACTTAATGACAGATCCACAAATAATCTCATTAGGTGCAGAAAAGGCCTTTGACAAAATCCAACACCCCTTCTTCTTCATTTCCTGGAGAAATTAGGGAAACAAGGGTCATACCTCAAGATAATTTTACAGTAAGCACATACCCAACATCAACTTAAATGGAGAGAAACTCAAAGCAATTCTATTAAAATCAGTAATAAGACAAAGTTGGAAAGAAAGAAGTCAGAGCATATTAATATCCAGATGATATGATATAATGCGTAAGTGACCCTAAAAATTTTATCAGGAAATTCCTACAGCTGATAAACATTTTCAATAAAGTTGCTGGATACAAAATTAACTTACCAAAATCAGTAGCCCTCTAATATAAACATGAGAAATGGACTGAGAAAGAAATCAGGGAAACAACACTTTTCACAATAGTCTTAAATAATATCAAATGCCATGGGTTAACAACTCTAAGCAAGTAAAGGAAAAAAAAAGTCTGATAAAAAAGTTAAGTCACTGAAGAAAGAAATTGAAGAAGATATCAGAAGATGGAAAGACCTCTCATGCTCATGAACTGGCAGGATTAATATAGTGAAAAAGTCCATTCAACCAAAGGCAGTCTATAGACTCAATGCAATCCCCATCAAAATTCCAACACAATTGTTCACAGATCTTGAAAGGACAATTTTCAGATTTATATGTAAACACAAAAACACCCAGGATAGGTAAAAGAAATTCTGACTAGTAAAAGAACTGCCGGAGGTATCATATCTCTGATCTCAAATTGTACTACAAAGCTATAGTAATAAAAACATCATGGTGTTGGAACAAAATCAATGGAGTTGAATTGAAGACTCAGATGGAAATTGACACACCTATGGTCACTTGATTTTTTTTTTTATCAAGAAGCTAGAAATACACATTGGAAGAAAGAATGCATCTTCAACAATGGCTTTGGTTAAATTACATGGCTGCATGTAGAAGACTACTTATTACTCTACACAAAATTCAACTCTAAATGGATTAAGAATTCAACTTAAAACCAGATACATTGAACTTGATCGAAGAGACAATAGGGAATAGCCCTGAACTCACTGACACAGGTAAAGACTTTCTGAACAAACTATCATTAGCACAGGCACTAAGATCAACAATAAAATGGGACCTCATAAGACTGAAAAACTTCTGCATGGCAAAGGACATTATCATTTGGACAAAGCAGGGGCTTGCAGAATGGAAAAATATTTTTACCAATGCCACATGTGACAGAGGGCTAATATCTAAAATATATAAAGAACTCAAAAAATTAGATGTCAAGAAAAAAATCCAAATTATTAAGATATATCTTGGGCAGCAGCGGCGGCGGCGGCAGCAGTGACTGGTCCAGCTGAAGGGCCATCAGCGGTGGAACCAAGGCGACACAGGGTCCAGTTAGGCCCTGCGCCCACGACCACTGACCTTCGCTGACCAGCCGGGCGGCAAGCAGCTGCGGTTCTGCAGAGCCTTTCGCTGCACGGAAGCCACTTCAGAACGCGGCTTCCCGCCAGTCAGGAGAGACTCACCTCCATCTTGATTTCGGTCTCCAGAGATCGGACAGACAGAGGTACACAAACATAATCCGAGGCCAGCACCGCAGGGGTCTGAGCCCGACGGGCGTTGGCCTGCACCCAGGCCCTGGGCTGTTCGAGTGGCCATCGGGGCGCCAACCCAGCCAGGAGGTTTTTTTGCCCTGCAGGACCCAGAGTGCTCGGGAGGGCAGAGACGGCTAACAAGCGTAGCCTGAGGCTAACAAAACGGGGGTCTAGGCCCCAAAAGGCACAGGACTGACCCCAAGAACTGGGCGGCTTGGTGGGCCATCTGTGAGTCAACCCGCCCAGGAGGTTGTTAGCACAACAGACTCTCCCGGTGCTTTCGGGGAGCGCGGACGCGCACGCCAGCCATCCGGGTCACCTGGCGGACCCAATTAACAGTCATAGCCCTAGGGGAACTTTGCTCGGACCTTGGCCTCCCAGGCTTTTGCCTGGACTCAGGGCCTGGGCGACCAGGCTAACCTTGTGTGCGCTAGCCCGGTTGGGGAATCGGCTGCCCAGCGGAGTAAGCGGAATACAGGGGAGGTCACAGCAGCATACACCTTTAGCGCTCCCTGGGGGTGCACACGGGCTCCATCTGGTCCACAGATACAATCTGGGGCAAGGCCTCAGGTGGAAGCCCTCAGCTCAACTCTCTCCGCTTCAGATCAGCCTGGGCGGCCGCACCACATCTCCAGGTCCCTCAAGAGGCTAGCGGGGGCTTCCGGGCGGCCAGCTGGGAGAAGTCGGTGTGCTCCGGTAAATCCTGCGGGCCCCAGCGGGAGCCTTCAGGTGCCTGCTTCGGGATCTGAACAGCCTGGACAGCAGCACCCTGTCTACAGGCAGTGCAGGGTGTAAGCTGTGCACCAGAGGCCAACGGGGAAGGGGCAGCTTGCACTGGTGAGTCCAGCACTGACAAGACCAAGTAACACCAGTGAGAGCTAGATGGCAAAAGACAAACGCAGGAACGTCACTAACAGAAATCAAGGCAATATGGCAACATCTGAACCCAATTCTCCTCTACCAGCATGTCCTGGATACCCCATCACACCAGTAAAACAAGATTTGGATTTAAAATCACTGGTCATGATGCTGGTACAGGAACACATGAAGGACATACTTAAAGAAATTCAGGAGAAAATGGATCAAAAGTTAGAAGCCCTTGCAAGGGGAACACAAAAATCATTGAAAGAAATCTAGGAGAATACAAAAGCCAACAAGGAGGAAATGCAAAAATCACTTAAAGAAATACAGGAGAACTTTGGTCAACAGGCTGAGGTCATGAAAGACAAAACACAAAAATCTCTTAAAGAAATACAGGAGAACTTTGGTCAACAGGCTGAGGTCATGAAAGAGAAAACACAAAAATCTCTTAAAGAATTACAGGAAAGCACAAACAAGCAAGTGAAGGAGCTAAGCAAAACCATCCAGGATCTAAAATCAGAAGTAGAAACAACTAAGAAAACTCAAAAGGAGACAACTTTGGAGATAGAAAGCCTTGGGAAGAAATCAGGGGACAGAGATGCAAATATCAACAACAGAATACAAGAAATAGAAGAAAGAATCTCAGATGCTGAAGATTCCATAGAAACCATGGACTCAACAGTTAAAGAAAATGCAAAATGCAAAAAGCTTGTAACCCAAAATATCCAGGAAATCCAGGACACAATGAGAAGACCAAACCTAAGGATTATAGGCATAGATGAGAGTGAAGATTTACAACTTAAAGGGCCAGCAAATATCTTTAATAAAATTATGGAAGAAAACTTCCCTAACCTAAAGAGAGAATATGAATATACAAGAAGCCTACAGAACTCCAAACAGACTGGACCAGAACAGAAATACTTCCCGTCACATAATAATCAAAACACCAAATGTTCTAAACAAAGAAAGAATATTAAAGGCAGTAAGAGAAAAAGGCCAAGTAACATATAAAGGAAGACCTATCAGAATCACAGCAGACTTTTCACCTGAGACTATGAAGGCTAGAAGGTCCTGGGCAGATCTCATGCAGACTCTAAGAGAACACAAATGCCAACCAAAACTACTATATCCAGCAAAACTCTCAATCACCATAGATGGAGAAACTAAGATATTTCACGACAAAACCAAGTTTACCCAATATCTATCTACAAACCCAGTCCTAAAAAGGATAATAGGAGGACAACACCAATACAAGGAGGGAAACTTCACCCTGGAAAAAGCAAGATAGTAACCTTTCATCAAACCCAAAAGAAGTTAAGCAATCAAATTTAAAAAATAACGTCAAAAATGATAGGAAGTAACAATCACTATTCCTTAATATCTCTTAACATCAATGGACTTAATGCCCCAATAAAAAGACACAGACTAACTGACTGGATACGTAAACAGGACCCTACATTTTGCTGCTTACAGGAAACACACCTCAGGGTCAAAGACAAACACTACCTTAGAGTAAAAGGCTGGAAGACAATTTTACAAGCAAATGGTCTCAGGAAACAAGCTGGAGTAGCCATTTTAATATCAGATAAAATTGACTTTCAACCCAAAGTCATCAAAAGAGACTCTGAGGGACACTTCTTGCTGGTCAAAGGAAAAATACAACAAGAAGAACTCTTAATCCTGAACATCTATGCTCCAAATGCAAGGGCACCCTCTTTCATAAAAGAAACTTTATTAAAACTCAAAGCACACATTGCACTTAACACAATAATTGTGGGTGACTTCAACACTGCACTTTCCTCAATGGACCGATCAGGAAAACAGAAACTAAACAAGGACACAATGAAACTAATTGAAGCTTTGGACCAATTAGATTTAACAGATATATATAGAACATTCTATCCTAAAACAAAAGAATATACCTTTTTTTCAGCACCTCATGGTACCTTCTCCAAAATCGCCCATATAATTGGTCACAAGACAGACCTCAACAAATATAAGAAGATCGAACTAATCCCATGCCTCCTATCTGATCACTATGGAGTAAAAGTGGTCTTCAATAGCAACAGAAACAATAGAAAACCCACATACACGTGGAAATTGAACAATACTCTACTCAATGATACCTTGGTCAAGGAAGAAATAAAGAAAGAAATTAAAGACTTTTTAGAACACAATGAAAATGAAAACACAACATACCCAAATCTATGGGACACAATGAAAGCAGTGCTAAGAGGAAAACTCATAGCCCTGAGTGCCTCCAAAAAGAAAATGGAGAGAGCATACATTACCAGCTTAATGACACACCTGAAAGCCCTAGAACAAAAAGAAGCTATTTCACCCAGGAGGAGTAGAAGGCAGGAAATCATCAAACTCAGGGCCGAAATCAATCAAGTAGAAACAAAGAGAACCATACAAAAAAATCAACAAAACCAGGAGCTGGTTCTTTGAGAAAATCAACAAGATAGATAAACCCTTAGCCAGACTGACCAAAGGGCACAGAGAAAGTATCCAAATTAACAAACTTAGAAATGAAAAGGGAGATATAACAATGGAAACTGAGGAAATCCAAAAAATCATCAGATCCTACTACAAGAGCCTGTACTCAACACAACTGGAGAATCTGGAGGAAATGGACAATTTCCTTGACAGATACCAAATACCAAAATTAAATCAGGACCAACTAGACCATCTAAACAGTCCCATAAAGCCTAAAGAAATAGAAGGAGTCATAGAAAGTCTTCCAACCAAAAAAATCACAGGACCAGATGGTTTCAGTGCAGAATTCTACCAGACCTTCAAAGAAGAGTTAACACCAATACTCTTCAAACTATTCCACAAAATAGAAACAGAAGGAACACTACCCAATTCCTTCTACGAAGCCACAATTACGCTGATACCAAAGCCACACAAAGATCCAACAAAGAAAGAGAACTTCAGACCAATTTCCCTTATGAACATCGATGCAAAAATACTCAATAAAATTCTTGCCAACCGAATCCAAGAACACATCAAAACGATCATCCACCATGATCAAGTAGGCTTTATCCCGGGAATGCAGGGTTGGTTCAATATACGGAAATCCATCAATACAATCCACTACATAAACAAACTCAAAGAAAAAAACCACATGGTCATTTCATTGGATGCAGAAAAAGCATTTGACAAAATTCAGCATCCTTTCATGCTTAAAGTCTTGGAGAGAACAGGAATTCAAGGCCCATACCTAAACATAGTAAAAGCAATATACAGCAAACCGGTAGCCAGCATCAAACTAAATGGAGAGAAACTTGAAGCAATCCCACTGAAATCAGGGACCAGACAAGGCTGCCCCCTTTCTCCTTATCTTTTCAATATTGTACTTGAGGTACTAGCTCGGGCAATTCGACAACATAAGGAGGTCAAAGGGATACAAATTGGAAAGGAGGAAGTCAAACTATCATTATTTGCAGACGACATGATAGTCTACCTAAGTGACCCAAAAAACTCCACTAGAGAGCTCCTACAGCTGATAAACAACTTCAGCAAAGTGGCAGGTTATAAAATCAACTCAAGCAAATCAGTGGCCTTCCTATACTCAAAGGATAAGCAGGCTGAGAAAGAAATTAGGGAAATGACCCCCCTTCACAATAGCCACAAAGAGTATAAAGTATCTTGGGGTGACTCTTACCAAACATGTGAAAGATCTGTATGACAAGAACTTCAAGACTCTGAAGAAGGAAATGGAAGAAGACCTCAAAAAATGGGAAAACCTCCCATGCTCATGGATCGGTAGAATCAATATAGTTAAAATAGCCATTTTGCCAAAAGCAATATACAGATTCAATGCAATACCCATCAAAATCCCAACTCAATTCTTCACAGAGTTAGAAAGAGCAATTATCAAATTCATCTGGAACAACAAAAAACCCAGGATAGCTAAAACTATTCTCAGCACCAAAAGAAAATCTGGGGGAATCAGTATCCCTGACCTCAAGCAATACTACAGAGCAATAGTGTTAAAAACTGCATGGTATTGGTACAGTGACAGGCAGGAGGATCAATGGAACAGGATTGAAGATCCAGAAATGAACCCACACACCTATGGCCACTTGATCCTCGACAAAGAGGCTGAAAACATCCAATGGAAAAAAGATAGCCTTTTCAACAAATGGTGCTGGTTCAACTGGAGGTCAGCATGCAGAAGAATGCGAATTGATTCATCCTTGTCTCCTTGTACTAAGCTCAAATCCAAATGGATCAAGGACCTCCACATAAAGCCAGACACTCTGAAGCTAATAGAAAAGAAACTGGGGATGACCCTTGAGGACATCGGTACAGGGAGAAAGTTTTTGAACAGAACACCAATAGCGTATGCTCTAAGAGCAAGAATTGACAAATGGGACCTCATAAGGTTACAGAGTTCCTGTAAGGCAAAGGACACCATCAAGAGGACAAATCGGCAACCAACAAATTGGGAAAAGATCTTCACCAATCCTACATCAGATAGAGAGCTAATATCCAATATATATAAAGAACTCAAGAAGTTAGACTCCAGAAAACCGAACAACCCTATTAAAAAATGGGGTACAGAGTTAAACAAAGAATTCTCACCTGAAGAACTTCGGATGGCGGAGAAGCATCTTAAAAAATGCTCAACTTCATTAGTCATTAGGGAAATGCAAATCAAAACAACCCTAAGATTTCATCTTACACCAGTCAGAATGGCTAAGATTAAAAATTCAGGAGACAGCAGGTGTTGGAGAGGGTGTGGAGAAAGAGGAACACTCCTCCACTGCTGGTGGGGTTGCAAATTGGTACAACCACTCTGGACATCAGTCTGGCGGTTCCTCAGAAAACTGGGCACCTCACTTCCAGAAGATCCTGCTATACCACTCCTGGGCATATACCCAGAGGATTCCCCACCATGTAATAAGGATACATGCTCTACTATGTTCATAGCAGCCCTATTTATAATTGCCAGATGCTGGAAAGAACCCAGGTATCCCTCAACAGAAGAGTGGATGCAAAAAATGTGGTATATCTACACAATGGAGTACTATTCAGCCATTAGAAACAATAAATTCATGAAATTCTTAGGCAAATGGATGGAGGTAGAGAACATCATACTAAGTGAGGTAACCCAGACTCAAAAGGTGAATCATGGTATGTACTCACTAATAAGTGGTTATTAACCTAGAAAACTGGAATACCCAAAACATAATCCACACATCAAATGAGATACAAGAAGAAAGGAGGAGTGGTCCCTGGTTCTGGAAAGACTCAGTGAAACAGTATTCGGCAAAACCAGAACGGGGAACTGGGAAGGGGTGGGAGGGAGGACAGGGGAAGAGAAGGGGGCTTACGGGACTTTCGGGGAGTGGGGGGGGCTAGAAAAGGGGAAATCATTTGAAATGTAAATAAATTATATCGAATAAAAAAAATTAAAAAAAAAAGATATATCTTGGACAAATAAAAGTCTAAAGGAGAGTAAAAAAAAAAAAAAAAAGAAAAAAGAAAAAAATCCAAATGAAAAATGATGTACAGATCTAAACAGAAAATTCTCAAAAGAGGACACTGAAGTGGAAATTTAAGGCTTCTTTGGAAAGTCAGTTGTGTTGGATAGTGTTTGCTGGGGTAAATATGTGAAGGAACGTCTTCCTGAAGTGGACACAGGTGTGAAAGTCTAAGGCAGAAGAAATGTTTTCCTGAAGCAGACACAGGAGAAAGGATTTTCTGCTAAAGCAATCATCTGAAAGGACATGTGATGGATTCTTCACTAACAACACACATGTATTGTTCCCCTTTACATTGCTGAAATTTATTGGGACCCCATTGAGAGAAATGAGCCAAAAACCTTATGGTGGTGTGCTGCAGTTTCTTGTCACTTCCGTGGGCTTGGGCTGATTGGCAGAGTGATGTCAGCTGAGAAGATGTGTGCTGAGGTAAGACCTGTGGAGGACACGTGATGTTTGGAGCATTTAAAAAGGACTCGATGGACAGTGAAGGAGGCTGTGGTTGGCTGCTTATAGAGTTAGCTGGGTTGATCTCGTTGTCTTCACTGATCTTCACTTCGATGAGAGAGGCACAGCTGAGAACTTCTCCTGGCCTTCATCCCTGGTCCCTTCTGCTGACTGATGATACTGAGGCTGAGGCCTGGCTGTTCCTACTAGGTAGTGCCACCACTGCTGATTCATGTTTGCTATCCGGACTCTACCAAACTGGACTGCTGGCTTATCTGAGAAGTATTTGCCAGTGGATCGAGTACAGCTGCTGACCTCTGAACTGAACTCCCAATTTCCAGACAACACAGATGGGAGTTGCTCCAAAGAACCTTTATAAACAGCTCCACATCCTCTGTATTCTTTTTTTCCCACTACCTCTGGTGAGTGGTAGGCTACAAGCACTAAGTGGTGGGTTAAAGCATTTAAGAAATATTAAAATAGCCATTGAAAAAATTAAGTTACAGGAAACTCAAATGACTCAGAAACACTTAAAAAAATGTTGAACACCTTTAGTCATCAAGGAAATGCAAATCAAAACTACTTTGAGATTTCATCTTATATCCATCAGAATAGCTAAGATCAAGAGAGAAACATTGATAGCATGTACTGGCAAAGATGTGGAGTAAGAAGAATGCTCATCCATTGCTGGAGCAGAGCCCCTATGGAAATCAGTGTGGCAGTTTCAGGAAGATGGAAATCAATCTACCTCAAGGTACAGTTGTATCACTCTTGGGCATATACCCAAAGGATGCTTCATCCTACCACAGAGACAATTGCTCAACCATACTCATTTCTGCTCTGTCAGTAATAGCCATCAATTGGAAACAACCTAGACATTCCTTAACAGAAGAATAGAGAAAATGTAGTACATTTACACAATGTAAATGTCAGTCATTAAAAAGAATGAAATCAAAGATTCATTGATTTGATTGGAACTAGAAAAAAATCATCCTGAGCAAGGTAGCCCAGACCCAGAGAGACAAATGATATGCATTCTCTTAGATGTGGATATTTGCTGCTATTTGAATGATAATCAAGCTGCAACTCAAAGAACCACAGAGGTTAGGTATGGAGTAAGAGCTGAGGGTGGATGGGGTGGGGTGGGAAAATAGATCTCTTTAGTAAAGGAAAATAGAATGGTTGTGTATGGATGGGTGGGGGACAGGAATAGGAGGATCAAGTGGAAGGGGGAGGGGATAAGGGAGTGAGGGAGGCAATATGGTGAGAGGTGATTAATGATCATTTGAGGAGTAGTATGGAAACCTAATGCAGTAGAAGCTTCCTAAAATATATACATATAAAGGTGATATAAATGAAATCACCAAATACTATGGAAACAGAGCCACAACTAGCCATCTCTTACCTCCATGTGAAGCTTCCAGTATCAGGACTGGGTGACATCTAGAAGAGTTGTTGGCCAAAGAGGTCCATGGGAACCCACAAACAACTCACTTGGCTATTGCCAAGTCTATAGGTTGCTCTCCACAAGATGATGGCAAGGCCCCATGCTTGAAGACGACATCTATATAACTCATTAAATATGGAGAAGTTGAGCTGGCACCTACATAGAACCTTCACCCCTATGTTCTAGCATATTTGGTATAGGAAGATAATCTGCATGCTACCAAAGGAGAAACATAAACATCAAGCCAGCAACAAACTTTGACACAATGGTGTCCTGCCTGCAAGATTCTTAGTACAATGGTGGCATAGAGCTTGTGGGAGTAACCAACCACTGTCTGATTTTACTAAAGGCCCACTCTAATAGATAGAACCCTTACTGGACACTGTTTGGGTGATCAATAACCTGAGACTAGATAGCCCAGGGACTTAGAATAAAACAAAATCTACTGTTCTACTTGATGAATATAACAATAAAATGACTCCTGATGATTTCTGATATACTTATAGATCAGTGCCTTGTGCAGCCATAATCAGAGACACTTTCTCCTTTAGCAGATCTGAATAAATAGAGATCCACAGCCCAGACATTATGCAAAGAGTGAGAGACTTTTGAACCTTCAGTCCTAAAACAAATGTCTTCATAAAATTCCTCCTTTCAGGGCTCAGGGAACCCCTCAGAAAAGGAGGCAGAAAAAGTGTAAGAACCAGAGGAGAAGAAGGACACCAAAGAAATAAGGCACTCTAAATCAACAGGATCAAAGCTCATATGATCTCACAGAGACTGAGGGTCTACATGAATCTGTGCCAGATAGGGTCCTTAGAACTAAAATGAGAAATGATCATGTGCCTCTATTCCTAACCCAGAAACAGTCTCCAGTTGATAACCATTTGCAAATGAAAGTTTAGTTTTCTCTATTCGAGTCTCACTGGAGAAACAAACTAATCTTAAGGGTGGGCTGCGTGCCCAGCAGTAGATGGTCAACAGAAAATGGACTCAGTGGAAGCTTCAGAGGCTCCTGTCTCACAACGCCGTGTCAGGTGTTTCCTTATTTTTTAAAAATATACTTTTTAAAAAAGATTTTAAAAAATATTTTTTAAAAATATACTTTTTAAAAAAGATTTAAAAAATTGTTTTTAAAAATATACTTTTCTGTCTTTTTACCCTATAGGTCCTTGGCATATATATCATGGCTTCCAGTTGAGTGTTTTCTTGGAATTCTGGAGTGTGCAAATGGGTAAGTCTTTGTCTCTATGTCTGTTTCTTGTGCTTCTCCTTGGGCTCTTTTACTTCTGTTTCTTTTGTCCTTTTCCAATATTTTTGTTTTAGCTTATTATATTTCATTATTATCCTTAGAATGTCATTTGTTTTCTAAGGTGAGACAGAAATGGAGTGGATCTGAATGTGAGGGAAGATGGGTAGGCACTGTGGTGAGTAGAGGGAGGGAAAACTTTAATCAGGATATATTAAATGAGAAAAAAAATTACTGTCAACTAAAAAAATTCCTCACAGGGTGTCTAGAATCTTGGAGTTTGTTTCAGGATGTAGTCAGCTTAACAACCAAGGTTAGCTATCATAATGAGATAAATAATATAAGCATAAATAGAAGGACAGAAATCATGTAATCATTTTAATGGATGGAGAAAAGACCTTTGACATCATACTACATCATTTTGTGATTAAAATCCCTGAAGCGTCTAGGAATGGAAGGAACATGTCCCCACACAATAAAGGCTACATGTGACAAACCAACAGCCAACATCAAGATAACTAGAGAAAAAGGTGATCTGTCTCCATCCACTAAGATCAGCATCAAGACAAGAGTGTCTATTCTTGCCGCTTCTGTTTGATATAGTGCTTGCAGTTTAGAGAAACAAGACAATGGAAGGAAATAAAAGGGAGACAGGAGAGGAACAATTCAAAATGTCCTTACTCACAAATGGCATGATTCTATACATAAGAAATCATAAAGATGTGACCAAAAAATTCTTACAGCTAATAAACACTTTCAGCAAATTGGCAGGACACAAAATAAACAAGACCCTGCATCCTTCCTCTATGCCAAGGATAAATAAGAAAGAAATAGGTACAATTACATTTGCAATAGTCTCAAAACCCAAGAAAGTATCTCAGAATAGATCTAACAAAGGAACTGAAAGATCTCTCCAAAACAACCTTAAAACAACAAAGAAGAAAATAGCAGAAGACACTAGAAGAGGGGAGGATCCTCATACTTATGGGTTGGAAGGCTTATTACTGCAGTTGTCCTATCAAGAACAATCTGCAGACAAATACAAAACTAATCAAAATTCCAGTGATGTTCTTCACAGAAACAGAAAACAAAAACCTTACAGTTCATGTGGAAGTAAAAGAGACTCCAGATAGCCAAAACAATACAAAAAGCAAAACAAGAACAAGCAAAAAGAATAGTGCTGGGAATATCACCATGCCTGGTGTATATGACAGCCACAGCGTGATATGACACAAAAACAGAAACACAGATTAAAGGAATAGACTAGAGGACCCAGGTAAGAAGAAAGCGCCCCACAGCTGGATATTCCAGAGGCTCTCTCACCTTTCAGATAACTCTAGTTTTACATAAAACTAGACAGCACAGGATTAATATCTAGAATACACAAAGAACTTAAAGAAAATCAAGGCAACAATTCAGTCAAAGCCATAAGCTGTAGAACAGAACAGAAAGATCTCAAAAGAAGCAATACAAATGGCTAATGAATATATATTTAACTATCAAACATCCTTAGCCATCAGTGAAATGCAAATCAAAATTACATGGATAGGCTGTCTCCAGTGAGAGTAGCTGTAAGCAAGAAAATCAATGGCAACAAATGCTGGTGAGGATTCTGGGAAAGGAGAACACTTACCCACTGCTGGTGGGAATGCAAATTGGTACAGCCATATGGAAATCATTGCAGAGGTTTCTCAAAAAAACCTAAAAGTTTAACTGTCACGTTATCCAGCTATACCACCTCTGGGCATGTATCCAAAAGACTCTGTGCTCTACTTCAGAGACACTTGCTTCTCTATGTTCATTGCTGTTCTCTTAACAATAACTAGGAAATGGGGGGGAACATATGTCAACATAATAAAGACTATATGTGACAAATTTACAGACAACATCTTGCTAAATGGAGAAATTCTTGATTAATTTCCACTATTAACAAGACAAGTATTTAGGAACGGAATGGAATTGGCGTAGATATCCATTAATGGATAAGTGGAAAATGAAAATGTGATACATATACAGAATGCCATTTAATCTGCTATAAAGAAAAATGAAATTCCCAAGTTAGCAGGCAAATGGACGAAGTGGAAAATACAGTGATGGAGTGAGTACAAACCCAGCAAGACAAAGGCTTCCTGCTCTCTCATATGCAGACTTACATTCCTAAGTTTTAGATTTGTGTGTTTTCCTTGGAGTGCCTGTAGAGGCCAGGGAGCTAGGAAGGGGCCATGGGAGGATGGGAACAAAGAGTACTTGAGGTAAGGGAAACACGTGTGACATGAAGTAGAGAGAAGTGGTTTACCAGAGGTGGAGAGATTCAAGAGGGGATGGAGGTGAGGGGAAAGGGGATTGGAGGAGGTAGAAGGGATGGCTAATCAATGTGCCTCTTTTACACTTAATTAAAATATTAGTATTTAAAAAATAGATTAAATGGGTGGATAATGCTGTTCCTAGAAGCCACAGGACAGTGAATAAAAGTTCCAGCTCTAGGTGTATCTCTGTTGGCTGCTGGTTGGAGAGGCCCCAGAGGCCTAAAACTATATAGTCTGTTGCCATTCCTCCCGGTTGCCCACTAAATGATATGGTAAAATGCTGCTGGTGAAGCAATCACACACTGTGGTTGCAGAACAAATAGAAACCAATCTGGAACTGAGTGAGCGGCAAGTTTCCTTCCTATAGACATTGATAGTTCTGGAAGGTGCCTATGCAACTGTTTGAGGAGAAAAGTCATGGGTCGTCTTACCCAAGAGGGAATTCTGTGAGCTACCATACCAACTCGCTAGATGAGCTGTGCGTTGTTGTGCAGGAGCAGCAGGACTTTTGGGAGGTGTCTTAGTCAGGGTTTCTATTCCTGCACAAACATCATGACCATGAAGCAAGTTGGGGAGGAAAGGGTTTATTCAGCTTACACTTCTGAATTGCTGTTCATCACAAAAGTAAGTCAGGACTGGAACTCAAGTAGGTTAGGAAGCAGGAGCTGATGCAGAGGCCATGGAGAGATGTTCCTTACTGGTTTGCTTCCCCTGGATCCCTCAGCCTGATCTCTTATAGAACCCAAAAATACCAGCCCACGGATGGTACCACCCACAAGGGGCCCTTCCCCCTGATCACTAATTGAGAAAATGCCTCACAGTTGGATCTCATGGAAGCATTTCCCCAACTGAAGCTCCTTTCTCTGTGATAACTCCAGCCTGTGTCAAGTTGACACGTAAAACCAGCCAGTACAGGAGGATAACCAACCTCTTGACAGGTGACTCTGAGGCCTGCTCCACAGGAAAGCATTCATGCCTAGTATAGCAAACCTAGTTAAAAGTCCATGGGCTCAGGTAGTCAGAGGCCCTACAGGGAGCCTACAACTATTGTTTTGCTAAACAACCAAGGGTTTAAGCTGCCTTTTAAATATTTATAGATGGATCAGTGTTGACCTCTGCCTGCACCAGAGAAGCTTACATTTACAGTGAGCAATATGTAATGCAGAGACTATAACTGATCAAAGTACTGGGAACAAATGCCTCTTGAGTTTTCCATCCTAAACAAGATATCTCCATTACCTCATTCAAGATTCAAGGAGCATTGCGGAAGAGTACGTGTTATGATGGTTGCAGTCATGGGCTCACAGTGCTTATCTTCATAAAACCTCACAAGACTGAGCCTGTCAACATTCTATCATGTAGAGGAGAGCTTCGTGAGTGATCACCTCTCCTCAAGTAGATATAGGCAGTTAATGGTTGCTGGGGGTGAGGGTTGGATTCCTCATTGGTGTAATTGCCTCATATTACAAAAATGGTGTTTTAGCTTCTTCTTCTTCTTCTTCTTCTTCTTCTTCTTCTTCTTCTTCTTCTTCTTCTTCTTCTTCTTCTTCTTCTTCTCTCTCTCACACATACACAATTCAATGTAACTACAAAAGATAATATGGCAATCTCTTTACTCTCTATATGGGTTATAGCATCATATTGTATATACTATACATACAGACTTAATTTAAAAAAACAAAGAAATCAATTGATTTTCCAAAAGCACACAGAGAAACCAACTAGACTCACCCTGTCCACACCTAAACTGGCTGGCCTCTTAGCAAAGTCCTATGATGGCATTGTGATGGATGATATCTTCCAAAGTAAGCAAGTGACTTGGAATCCTTAAACAGCTTTCTGAATAATTCTTCCCTGGGAGGAAGCTGTCTAATATACATACAACCATCCCAAACAAACAAACAAGAAACAAAACAAAGCAATAACAACAACAACCCAACCCAAGTCAAACCAAACAATCAAACTTTGCGTATCTTAACACATTTGATTCTCATTACGATGACTAGTTAGTGCCACTGTAATCACCATATCACCAACGGTAATTGCTTAAAGCAGGTAGGAATCAAGTGACATGGAGAAGACCACACAGCCAATGAAGGTGAAGCCCCAGCTTAGAACCAGACCCAGTGTATTAGAGTCCATTCTCTTAACATAGCCCTGTGCTGCTTCCCTTGCTGATTATGACATGTTTGATTATGGGGAGAAAAGGGCACATCCCACAGACAAACTGGAAGGGTAAAGGTCGGACCACAGAATAGTCCAACTGAGTCTGCAGAGAAAATCAACAGGACTTTGGAAATTCCAATGTAGAACTGAAGAATGGGCTCTAGTCTGGAACCTGCTTGCTGCTGTCTAAAAGCTAAACAGGGCCCAGGTTTGGGAAAACACAGAGAATCTGTCAAGCACTGGATGTGTGTAGTGAGAATTTTGGTTCCGTTAAAAACCCAGCTATACATATATATAATTATAGATTTTAATAATTATTAAATATATACTAACTATTAATATGTATATTCATTAATTAGCAAATTATATTAATATATTAATATAATATAAACACATTAACATATTAATTAATATATAATATAGCATATGATATATAAATTAATATATAATTAATATATTAATTATATATAATTTTATATATTAAAATATATGAAATAATAAATTCTAATTAATTATAATTGAATATATATATTCATATTCCAGGTGTGGGATATGGGGCTGCTTCAGATTGTTCACAGTTGCTAACTGTGGTTTGTCTTGTGCTCTAGGAGAGGCGTAATTTTTTGCCAGTTCTAGATAGCTTACATTTATAATTCTGGGGACTCTTGAGGCGTATTAACTGAAAGAGCCCCAAGAGGGCCTAGGGTGGCTGCTGACCCCCACCTGCTGTGGTTTGTTAAGTGGGTGGTGGTCATTAGCAAAGAGAAGAAACTGGATATCCTGACCAGGAAGATCAAACTTGCCCTTAATCAGCAGGAAGTAGACTAAGGAGATCAACACCATCTTTTCTGTTTAGCCCCTTTCTCTCCTACCTAGTGATGGGGGGTTGGAAGGCATTGTGGAGGAGAAGGGTAGTGGATATAAGAACCCAATAAAGCAGTCGGAAAAGTGCCTATAAGTGGTGCTGGGACATGGGGCCAGAGAGAATGGGAAACTTGGTTTCTAATGCTGTAGAGGAAATGGCAGAGTACAAAGAAATAGGTATTCTGTTTCAGCAAAAATTTCATTGTGGCTGCTGCTCCCCCTGCTGCTGCGGTTTGTCAAGTGGTTGTGATCAACGAGAGGAGAAGGAGATATTGCATATCTGGATATCGAAGATCAACATTGCCCCAAGGAACTTGATGCCCCTAGTCGGCAGGAAGTAGTCTAATGAGATCAAGGCCCGTTTCTCCTCTAACCTTCTTTCTCTCCTACCTAGTGTTGGGGGTTGGAAGGGATTAGGGTGAAAAAAGGCTGGAGAAAGATGGTAAATAGAAGAACCCGGTAAAGTAGTCCAACGAATATGCTTACAGATGTGTCTTAATTTTAACAGCTTGTTATATTTTGTTAAGTAGTTATATCCTGATAGATAGGGCCTTGAGATGAGATACTTTGGGTAAGGATTAAATTGGGATGGTGTCTAACAGGGAGCTTCAATATAGAAAAGGTCCAGCAGGCACAGGGAGGAAATTGCAAGAGGTCATCTGAGATACCCAGGAGAAATATAACACCCTTCAACGACCTGCGGAGGATCAGATTGCCCAGTACAAGTGGTATGGAAAATCAAGCCAATCTCTCTCTGTAGCAATGGATGTTCTCATCACAACAAGCATTCGAGGACTTGGGAACACCCAGACAGTTGAAATTTGGATTGGGTTAAAGTTAAAAGATTTGATGTGTAAAAGTAAACACTCCTTTGGTAAGTATGTATTGAGTACCTACTTTCTGCCAGGCCTTATCAAGGTGCTGCAGATAAGCCTTTGAGAAAAACTGACTTGGTCTCTGCCCTGCTAGGACTTGAAATCCAAGGAGAAGGCTGACAAGCCATCAGCAGAGCCCACTAAGTGCAATTGAAGGTTGGATAGGAGGGTCTGGTGTGATTAGGAAAGAGAGGGCAAAGAGCCTCTCAAGTATTTCGAAGGAGTGGCAGAAGAGGTGATGCTCAAATTGAATTGTGAGCCAGAACTCTGTACAGTTTATAGAGGCAAGGAAAAAAATGTTTGGAGGAAAGTTAGGAGTGGGCCCTGTGGCTTTAGAAATGGAGGGGTGTTCTTGTCTGAAATGATGCTGAACAGGATGATAAGGGCTCTGACAGAGGCGGGGCTCAGGAGGTTATGGGATCCTGGGAAGCATATTAAAGAGATTGGAACAAGAAGGCTGTGGTGTGATCAGGCAAGAGTTACAAACATGAAACCAAGAAAAGGGGGGCATTAAAATAAATTAATCTGTGGTTTGTAATCTTAAGCTGTTATCATCATATATCTTAAGATATATGGTGTTTTTCAGTTGATAATAAAATTTTACTCCTTCAATGAGCTAGGATATGAACTTGTGTCAGATCCATCAAAATGTACCATCTAAGGACTGGGCCCTAGTTATTCACCTTTCAACTATAATTGGGATTCATATTCTTCCAAATTATTTCATATATCTGTAAGAGCTGTAGCTCAATGATAGACTTCGTGTTTAGCATGAAAAGCTAGAGGATCAATAGTTACCACCACCACCTCAAATCAGTTAGCTTATTAAACAAAATATGCTTATAGTATTGCAACTATCAACCTAATTCTCATTTAACTCTTTGAGGTAAGTGAGACACAGAGCACTCACAAAGCTAGGAATAGCAACCCCATAGCTTTGGCCAGCTTTCAGGAAGACTGTACTCAACCCGCAACACATGTAGTCTCTCTGATTCACTTCTAAGAGGTCAAAAATATAATAGATACAGCGCTAACCTAAGTAAGCACCATGAACACTAGACACTTAGTGGAGCCAGAGCCAGTCTGGGGCTATCACCATGAATATGGTCCAGTCTCTCCTCTAGTCTAGAAGCTGCACAGATAACTCCAAATCACAATCTGTGGGAGAAGAATGATGAACTAGGGTGACAGCACATGGATATCTAATGTCCTCAGGGACACAAAGCCACCACAAGACAGTTCCCACAGAGAAATATATGCAAAGTTCACAGTGAAGAAGACATGGAATTTGAGTGTCTAGACAAAGGAAGACGAGACAATGAATTAGAGAATGGTTTTGTTCAAGGAATAGCATCTTGGGGACGGGAGAGATGTAGGAAGAATGCAGAGCATGGAGTCAGGCAGTGGGCTGTGGCAGGCGCATCCGAGCAGGACTGCTGATGGCAAGCACTCAGCAACACCATGCTACCAGCTTGTGCCACAAGCTGAGTAACAAGAACCCATACTGTACCGTGCTCCAAATGTCTGTGGGTATGGCGTTTCCCCGGGCAGGGAGCCTTGCTAAAATCTTCTTCTCTTGGGCATTTGCTTACATGTGCATGTGGACATGTGTGGTTTGTGCCAAGTGCACATGCACACATTTGTGTGTTTATATTGACACTGGGAGTTGTATTTTTAACGTTTACTGAATTTGCTCTTTAATGGTGTCACACATGTATAAACTATGTATATAAAGTACCCATGTTCTCTCCATGTCACACCTCTGTTAACTCATGGCCCCATAATTTCCTTTTAAACATAGCTTTATTGAGGAATATTTTACATATAAGATTTATTTGCTATCTCAGGGTTTCTGTTGTGCTGATAAAATGCCTTGACCAAAAGCAATTTGGAGAGGAAAGGATTTGGAACACCAGATAAGAACCTGGAGGCAGGAACTGATGCAGACAGAGGCCATGGCGGGGTGCTGCTTACTGACTTGATCCTCCTGGTTTGCTCAGCCTACTTTCTCATAGCACGGAGGCCCACCAGCCCAGGGAAGGCACCACACACGTCAATCATCAATCAAGAAAATGCACCCTCACTTTCTCAGAGGCCAATCTGGTTGAGGGCGTTTTCTCAATTGAGGTTCCCTCTTTGAGAATGACTCCAGCCTATGTCAAGTTTACTCAAAGTTAGTCAGCACATCTACCTCCAAAATAAAATTCAGCAGTTTTTAATAACTATAAAATGAATCATAGAGGAAGTCGGTGTGCTCTGGTGAATCCAGCGGGCCACAGCAGGAGCCTTCAGGTGCCTGCTTTGGGATCTGAACAGCCTGGGCCACAGCACTCAGTCTCCAGGAAGTGCGGGAGACCTGGTGTGCGCCCAGAGGCAGTCTGGGAGCTCACAGCACAGCTTACTCCTGTGGCACGGAGCTTAGGCTCCAGACCTGAGGCCTCTGGCAGTAGCCCTCAGACCTCTCCGCTTCCGGATCCAGATCAGCCTGGGTGACAACACCATATCTCCAGGTCCTGCAAGAGGCAAGAGGGGCTTCCGGAGGCCAGCGGGGAGAAGTCGGTGTGCTCCGGTGAATCCAGCAGGCCCCAGCGGGAGCCTTCAGGTGTCTGCTTCAGGATCTGAACAGCCTGGGCAACAGCACCCTGTCTTCAGGCAGTGCAAGAGGTAAGCTGTGCACCAGAGGCCACCTGGGAAGGGGAAACTTGCACTGGTGAGTCCAGCATTGACAAGACCAACTAACACCAGTGAGAACTAGATGGCAAAAGGCAAACGCAGGAACGTCACTAACAGAAATCAAGGCAATATGGCGACATCTGAACCCAATTCTCCTTTACCAGCATGTCCTCGATACCCCATCACACCAGTAAAACAAGATTTGGATTTAAAATCACTGGTCATGATGCTGGTACAGGAACACATGAAGGACATACTTAAAGAAATTCAGGAGAAAATGGATCAAAAGTTAGAAGCCCTTGCAAGGGAAACACAAAAATCATTGAAAGAAATCCAGGAGAATACAAAAGCCAATAATGAGGAAATGCAAAAAACACTTAAAGAAATACAGGAGAACTTTGGTCAACAGGCTGAGGTCATGAAAGAGGAAACACAAAAATCTCTTAAAGAATTACAGGAAAGCACAAACAAGCAAGTGAAGGAGCTAAGCAAAACCATCCAGGATCTAAAATCAGAAGTAGAAACAACTAAGAAAACTCAAAGGGAGACAACTTTGGAGATAGAAAGCCTTGGGAAGAAATCAGGGGACATAGATGCAAATATCAACAACAGAAAACAAGAGATAGAAGAAAGAATCTCAGATGCTGAAGATACCATAGAAACCATGGACTCAACAGTTAAAGAAAATGCAAAATGCAAAAAGCTTGTAACCCAAAATATACAGGAAATCCAGGACACAATGAGAAGACCAAACCTAAGGATTATAGGCATAGATGAGAGTGAAGATTTACAACTTAAAGGGCCAGCAAATATCTTCAATAAAATTATTGGAAGAAAACTTCCCTAACCTAAAGAGAGAGATGCCCATGAATATATAAGAAGCCTACAGAACTCCAAACAGACTGGACCAGAACAGAAATACTTCCCGTCACATAATAATCAAAACACCAAATGTACTAAAGAAAGAGAGAATATTAAAGGCAGTAAGAGAAAAAGGCCAAGTAACATATAAAGGAAGACCTATCAGAATCACAGCAGACTTTTCACCTGAGACTATGAAGGCTAGAAGATTCTGGGAAGATCTCATGCAGACTCTAAGAGAACACAAATGCCAGCCAAAACTACTATATCCAGCAAAACTCTCAATCACCGTAGATGGAGAAACTAAGATATTCCATGACAAAACCAAGTTTACCCAATATCTATCCACAAACCCAGCCCTACAAAGGATAATAGGAGGAAAACACCAATACAAGGAGAGAAACTTCACCCTGGAAAAAGCAAGAGAGTAACCTTTCATCAAACCCAAAAGTAGTTAACCAATCAAATTTAAAAAATAACGTCAAAAATGACAGGAAGTAACAATCGCTATTCCTTAATATCTCTTAACATCAATGGACTCAATGCCCCAATAAAAAGACATAGACTAACTGACTGGATACGTAAACAGGACCCTACATTTTGCTGCTTACAGGAAACACACCTCAGGGTCAAAGACAAACACTACCTTAGAGTAAAAGGCTGGAAGACAATTTTACAAGCAAATGGTCTCAGGAAACAAGCTGGAGTAGCCATTTTAATATCAGATAAAATGGACTTTCAACCCAAAGTCATCAAAAGAGACTCTGAGGGACACTTCTTGCTGGTCAAAGGAAAAATACAACAAGAAGAACAGTAGAATCAATATAGTTAAAATGGCCATTTTGCCAAAAGCACTATACAGATTCAACACAATACCCATCAAAATCCCAACTCACTCTTCACAGAGTTAGAAAGAGCAATTATCAAATTCATCTGGAATAACAAAAAACCCAGGATAGCTAAAACTATTCTCAGCAACAAAAGAAATTCTGGGGGAATCAGTATCCCTGACCTCAAGCAATACTACAGAGCAATAGTGTTAAAAACTGCATGGTATTGGTACAGTGACAGGCAGGAGGATCAATGGAACAGGATTGAAGATCCAGAAATGAACCCACACACCTATGGCCACTTGATCCTCAACAAAGAGGCTGAAAACATCCAATGGAAAAAAGATAGCCTTTTTAACAAATGGTGCTGGTTCAACTGGAGGTCAGCATGCAGAAGAATGAGAATTGATCCATCCTAGTCTCCTTGTACTAAGCTCAAATCCAAATGGATCAAGGACCTCCACATAAAGCCAGACACTCTGAAGCTAACAGAAAAGAAACTGGGGAAGACCCTTGAGGACATCGGTACAGGGAGAAAGTTTCTGAACAGAACACCAATAGGATATGCTCTAAGAGCAAGAATTGACAAATGGGACCTCATAAAATTACAAAGTTTCTGTAAGGCAAAGGACACCATCAAGAGGACAAATTGGCAACCAACAAATTGGGAAAAGATCTTCACCAATCCTACATCAGATAGAGGGCTAATATCCAATATATATAAAGAACTCAAGAAGTTAGACTCCAGAAAACCAAACAACCCTATTAAAAAATGGGGTACAGAGTTAAACAAAGAATTCTCACCTGAAGAACTTCGGATGGCGGAGAAGCATCTTAAAAAATGCTCAACTTCATTAGTCATTAGGAAAATGCAAATCAAAACAACCCTGAGATTTCACCTTACACCAGTCAGAATGGCTAAGATTAAAAATTCAGGAGACAGCAGGTGTTGGAGAGGGTGTGGAGAAAGAGGAACACTCCTCCACTGCTGGTGGGGTTGCAAATTGGTACAACCACTCTGGAAATCAGTCTGGCGGTTCCTCAGAAAACTGGGCACCTCACTTCCAGAAGATCCTGCTATACCACTCCTGGGCATATACCCAGAGGATTCCCCACCATGTAATAAGGATACATGCTCTACTATGTTCATAGCAGCCCTATTTATAATTGCCAGATGCTGGAAAGAACCCAGGTATCCCTCAACAGAAGAGTGGATGCAAAAAATGTGGCATATCTACACAATGGAGTACTATTCAGCCATTAGAAACAATGAATTCATGAAATTCTTAGGCAAATGGATGGAGCTAGAGAACATCATACTAAGTGAGGTAACCCAGACTCAAAAGGTGAATCATGGTATGCACTCACTAATAAGTGGATATTAACCTAGAAAACTGGAATACTCAAAACATAATCCACACATCAAATGAGATACAAGAAGAAAGGAGGAGTGGCCCCTGGTTCTGGAAAGACTCAGTGAAGCAGTATTCGACAAAACCAGAACGGGGAAGTGGGAAGGGGTGGGTGGGAGGACAGGGGAAGAGAAGGGGGCTTACGGGATTTTCGGGGAGTGGGGGGCTAGAAAAGGGGAAAACATTTGAAATGTAAATAAATTATATCGAATAAAAAAATGAAAAAAAAAAGAAACAATGAATTGATGAAATTCTTAGGCAAATGGATGGAGCTAGAGAACATCATACTAAGTGAGGTAACCCTGACTCAAAAGGTGAATCATGGTATGCACTCACTAATAAGTGGATATTAACCTAGAAAACTGGAATACCCAAAACATAATCCATACATCAAATGAGGTACAAGAAGAAAGGAAGAGTGGCCCCTTGTTCTGGGAAGACTCAGTGAAGCAATATTCGGCAAAACCAGAACGGGGAAGTGGGAATGGGTGGGTGGGAGGACAGGGGGAGAGAAGGGGGGCTAGAAAAGTGGAAATAATTTGAAATGTAGATAAAAATATATATCGAATAAAAAATCATTAATTAAAAAAGAGTCAAAAAATGAATCATAGAACCATCAGCAAAATCCATCAACATTTTCACTCACGCCCTTTAGAAGTGTGCAAGCCCATGTTCAGACTCCACCTTTGGCATTAGGCGATATTTCATACAAACTCTGTGTCTCCTCACGGTGGCTTCTTTCACTTAGCGTGGTTTTAAGTTCATCCCTGACTTAGAAAGTAAAAGACGGTCCAATTTTTAAATGCTCAATACAACCTTGTACCCATTAGCTGCTAAAACTAGAAACACACCATAATGTGATAAATACAACTGATAAAGAGGATTCTATTCGCTTCTCAAACATGAACTAGAGCTCAGTGCTGGTTTGGACTGCTTTGTCAGGCAAGTTATTTCACCGTGGAAATCTCAGTCTTGTGAGATCATAGGTTATCCCATTTTAGGTGGAAGAGGGACTTATAAAAAGAGTAAGCACTCTGCCTCAGAATTCTACTCTTTTAAATATAAGTGAACCATATATAAAGAAGAAAAATAAATCCCTAAAGCCAGCACACACACACACACACACACACACACACACACAGAGTTTCTGAACAAGTCCCAAAAAACCCAAACATAATTGTGAAATTTTTTTCCATCATAAATTAAAATTCCGAAACTAGTGGTGAGTTGAAATAATGTCCTGCATTTCATTTCAACACAGGCAATGCATTTTAGACATTCCAACTTTACATAATCACTTCTGCATTGATTGTATAAACACATATTTTAAAGTAGACATCCCAAGATGCAAAAGAGGAAAGGAAATCAGTTGATCCTGGATTTAGTTTGACTCTTTAGCTAATACATCTATATCTCTATCTATATCACCTATTTCTATATCTGTATTTGTATCTGTATCTATATCTCTATATTACCATAGCAATAGCACTTCTATCACCGGTTGCTTCCTCGTTCAGGTAGCAGTTAAGTTAAACAGAATGCACTAGAAGAACAGTGTGTCTACTACAAAAAGCAAGGACCTAACATGGTTTACAGTGACACTGATTCTATATCTGAGCCAAGAGAAAGAAACATGAATTGCCAAGTGAAGGCTTTGCCAAGAGTTTTAAGGTACAGCTTTTACTAGGTAATAAAAAACCATGTAGCTACACCATACAGGTCACTTTGCAGACACTATAGTTCAAGCATACTGCAGAATTGATTTTTTTTTTCAACCATTCTTGCTAAGAGTTTTAGCTGAAGCAACTTTGGCTTCTAGCAGTTTCATCCTATTTTGGAAACTACTTCAGGCGGTTTTGGACTAGAGAAGGGAGAATATAGGGATTAGAAAGAGCTACATTCTTTATTCTTTGCTAGGTCTCCAGCACTCAAGCTAGGGGAAATATTCCTCTGTCTTGGTGGGGCCCCTGGTCAACTCAGGAGCATTTCTAGGCATAAAACCAGCTTTCCCTTAATATTCGCTATGGTCTCCAATCTAGTGCTTACAAGGAGAGAGTGGCTTCAAATTCTCCAAATCCTGATTTGAAAGTTGGAAATGTCATAAAGAATCTTGCTGGTGGTCGTGTTCTACTACTTCATTTTTATAAGTTAGACCCTCGAAGTTTAGAAAATTAAAATAATCCATTCCAGTTACTTGATGTGTTAGCAGAGGAAGACCCAGTCTTCTCTGCCCTTCGGAGGATCATGTTCTTTGTGGTCTTCAGGTCTATCTTCTGCTGAAGCGTGGCTGCATTACTTGGCATCTCATAGGCTTTATCACTCATTGTGATCAACTAACTGTTTTCACATTTACTCAGATGAATGGTTGAGTTATCTCATCAGTATTGATGCACCTGAATGGCATGACTGGTGCCATCCTTAGGAAATGAGATCCTCAAGTATTTGTGGTATGGACGAAGGCTGGTGTCCACCCATCTCTCCTGGCAGGCCGAGGCTAGGTGGTGTGACTTGACTATTTTCAGTTGACCTGACTATATGAATGACCCAGTTGCACTTTTCCATTGAGAGTGATATTCTATTGAATTCTCTTTCAGATCTAAGCACCTCCTGTCAATAACAGCTCAAGGATTCCTGGAACATACAAGGTTAGGTGGAAACAATGCTTTATTGTTTCAGTGGATGAGCCTTTTGCTTCCCTTGCCCACCTCTTACCATTGGAGGGTGAGTCTGCCACATGTTTGCAAGACTTTATTGAGTTTATTGTTTATTTGTCCTAAATAATGTTTGGATTGGGCTCAAATAGTAAGGGTGCTTGTAGGTCTTTCAGACTTTCGTTGAAGGCATTCTATTTCGTCTTCCTTCTTTCTTCCATCCTTCTGGGCAGCTTCCATGTCTGGCGATGACCCTGTGTTTTCCTTTCAGCATACATATCCCTCCTCTTTTTCATACAAGCTACGTTTCACATGAACTCCGTCTGCTTTAACTTTATAAATCAGAGAGGGCATTTACCCTCAAAACAGCGCTACGAGGTGTATTGCACTGTGATCTCCATTTTATTGATAAGGAAAGTGAGATTTCAGATATTAAACAAATGTTAGTAAGTGGAAGCTGAAGAGATTTAGATGCTAGGCTCCCAGCTAGCATCTAAATTCTATTCTAGGCTCATTCACTTTAATATACTGCCCCCAGAATCTTCAATCTTGCTGTTGGAGTTAAGCATATGTCTCAGGCACTATTAATATCAAAACCAAGTAGGCATCCTGGGATTATTTCTGGACTTAAATTCTCGGATAAAGAATCTCATATTACTTTTATTTTGTATTTGAAGTTCCATTCTCTACTCCAAGAATCTCTGCTATTGAGCTAGAGTTATTATTTTTTCCCTCTGTTCCCATTGTCTATAGGATATATGTCTCTCCACAGGAAGAACCCAGCAGAAGTATGAAGTTAATTGTCAATTTTACTTATGGATACCTTTAAAATGCCATGAAAAGAAACCACAGATTCAAGTTTAATGCCTGGGAAGTTCACTTTCTGCTGTTGCAATGGAATAGTCAAAAATGGATACAATGGTTTGAACATGTTCTCCCTAAAGTTCATGTGTCATGAATATAATGATCCATTAATAGTATTTGGAGGCAGAGACTTTCATGTAATTAGAAGTCATGTGTGTAGGGAATGATGTGGAAGACAGGCTCAAGCTGGTTTGCTTGCCTTGCTTAGCCATGTCATACTGTCTACTATGTTATGATAAAGCAAGAAGATTCCCACCAGATGCCAAGCAGATACTGACACCATGCTCTTGGACATCTCAATCTCTAGAACCACGAACCAAATCAACTTCTATTTTTTGAATAAATTATCTGGACTTAGGTATTTTGGTATCACTGTGTCCCCAATGAAGACATTGGGTAACATAAAGTATACAAATGTATTTTCATATATTTCTGGAACTTGGTAAATTCAAGACCAAGGTACTGCCTCTCTTCTATTCATTTTATTTTATGTATATATGTGCCTGAATGTATATATGGGCACCATGTGTGTGCAAATGTCTCCAGAGGTCAAAAGAGGGTATTAGGTCTCCTGGAACTGGAGTTTCAGCTGGTTGTGAGGTGTCATGTGGGTGCTGGGAACTGAGCCTGGATCCTCTGTAGGAGCAGTAGGATGATCCTAAGCACTAAAATTTTTTTCCAGACCTGGCTATGGCCTTCTTCCTGTGTCTACATTAGATGGACAATGGAGTCACAAAAAACAAATAAACTCTGAATTCATGCCACAGAGGAGCAAATTCATGCCCTCAGTTCTTTTTTTATAGGAGCATCTACAAGCCCATTCCTGAGGGTGTGGCCTCCCCAAAAACCTCACCTCCCTAAACACCCCCCTTCAAGCTGTTATATTGAAGATTAAGTTCCCAATGCAAGGATTTTTTTGGGGGATGGAACACATTCAAAGCAAGGCAATGATGTTTTACTTTAAAAAAATTTCAAGTAGATTTTGTGTAATTTGAGAGTAGTGTTTTCCAGCAGAGAAGTAGAGGAAACTTCTGTTTGTATTTTTTTTTTGTCTTGACATTTAACTAATCTGATTTTTTTAAGTTAATGTTTTATGGCTTATGGTTTATTTTTAAGTTGCAATATGGCTTTTATAGTTGTTTTGAAGGGGTCTCACAAGCTGAAGCACAAGTTGATGTGGACTGCGATGATGTCATTTGCTTCATTGAAGATTTGGGCACTGGCAGGAAGCCTTTGTTGCTTTAGGTGTGCCGTGCACTTGGTGTTCTCACCTACTTACCATTTGGGAGGGCATTTTCTTGGTGCTGGGACTAGCAAGACAGGGCTTGGAGTTTTGGGATGGTCTCTAAGGGCTTGAATCCTACAATAGTGACATTCAGAGAACTTTCTTTCAGTCTGATTTTGGAGATGTTGGTCAGGTTGAGTAGAAGGAAGCTTTCTCTGACATTTGTGTCTTAATACAAATCCTACATACTGCAAAGGATGCGAGCCCCACAAGCTGCTGCTTTATCCTAGATAGAGGAAATAAGTGTGCAGTCACATAACACCGACTCTGAAGTCTCCAGATGTGCATATGGTTTGATTTCTCTGGTGCATGCTCTGATTATATTTAGACAAAACTTCCCAGAAGGTGCCTTTCTGTTTTGCCCCAGATTAATGAGAATGCTTGGCTGTACTCCCTGAAAGAACGCTAAGTAAGGTTAGCTATGCATTAATTTACTTGGAATGGTAATTCGGGAGATCTCTCACTGCAATCACCCTGGGCTCTGTCATCTGTCAGTTTGCCAACTATGAAAAGGGAAGTGTGACCAGTGCACAGTCCCCGAAGGAAAAAAAATTGGAATTCTCCTCAAATTTGTAACATTTTTTACCTGCATCATGAAACCCGAAGGGAGGCTGCTACATGCAATTCTGTGAGCTCAGTTGGTTTTTGAAAAGAACAAATGTAACGAAGAAAATTCACATTACAGAGCCAATTATGCAGAAACTTCACTAAATCTGAACTCTAACAGTGGCATCTTTTGCCTCTGCTGTGTAAGCATACAGTTTGGGGCATTCACAATATGTGCTAATAGTTTGATTAAGATCTCCTGGAAAGGACGATTGGTCACACACAAGTGTTAAGGAACCAAACCTCAAACCTATATGAATTGGACAATGCCGAGCTTGAATTTGTATTATTCTGAAGAAATAAACAGACTCAGCCTCCAGGTGCTTTTGTCCAATATACAAAGAACTCAAGAAGTTAGACCCCAGAGAACCAAATAACCCTAATAAAAAGTGGGGTACAGAGCTAAACAAAGAATTTTCACATGAAGAACTTTGGATGGCTGAGAAGCACCTTAAGAAATGTTCAACATCATTAGTCATTAGGGAAATGCAAATCAAAACAACCCTGAGATTTCACCTCACACCAGTCAGAATGGCTAAGGTTAAAAACTCAGGAGACAGCAGGTGTTGGCGAGGATGTGGAGAAAGAGGGACACTCCTCCACTGCTGGTGGGATTGCAAGATGGTACAACCACTTTGGAAATCAGTCTGGCGGTTCCTCAGAAGTCTGGGCATGACACTTCCGGAGGACCCTGTTATACTACTCCTGGGCATATACCCAGAGGATTCCCCGGCATGTAATAAGGACACATGCTCCACTATGTTCATAGCAGCCCTATTTATAATAGCCAGAAGCTGGAAAGAACCCAGGTATCCCTCAACAGAAGAGTGGATGCAAAAAATGTGGTATTTTTACACAATGGAGTACTATTCAGACATCAGAAACAATGAATTCATGAAATTCTTAGACAAATGGATGGAACTGGAGAACATCATACTAAGTGAGGCAATCCAGTCTCAAAAGATCAATCATGGTATGCACTCACTGATAAGTGGATATTAGCCTAGAAACTTGGAATACCCAAGACATAATCCACAAATTAAATGATGTCCAAGAGGAACGGAGGAGTGGCCCCTGGTTCTGGAAAAACTCAGTGCAGCAGTATAGGGGAATTCCAGAACAGGGAAGTGGGAAAGGGTGGATGAGGGAATAGGGGGAGGGAAGAGGGCTTATGGGACTTTTGGGGAGTGGGGAGCCAGAAAAGGGGAAATCATTTGAAATGTAAATAAAAAATATATTGAATAAATAAAAAAAATGTAACTGACAACCCAGTGAGGCTGGGTTTAGGATTCTTGGCTTTATAATCTTTCCCATCTCACTTGGAACTCTCTTTCCTTCCCAAACAGGGAGAGACCTGGGATTGACTGTCACAATCACACGGGATAGTTCTCTACCTTTTTATTGTGTAGTGCTATTTCAACCAATTGTCCTACTGTGTAGCTCAGGCTGGTCCCTTCACATCTTAGCCTCCCAAGTGCTGGGATTGTAGGTGTGCACCAAGATACCTAGCTCAACCAGGTGACAAGTCTATCTCTGGTTGTGTACTTATTTGGTGTCATTAGCAAAACATTATCAGCCTATTTACTATCCTCTGGATTTATGGTCACAATGTCTCCAGGTAAAGGAACAGCAACTCCTTTCTTAGGGAATTGGTTTAGCAGTAGAATAATATGTCTTTCTTTTTCTTTTTTTGTTGGTTCTTGACACACAGTCTTATGTAGCTCAGGCTGGTTTTACATCCTTGTTTCTACAGATTTCCCTTAGTGCTGGAATTACTGGTGTGTACTGCCATGCCCAACAATATTTCTTAGTGATTATAGTAATTCATAGGCCGTATAATCCACAAAGCAGTATAATGTCATATCATAACCCCAGCCTTTTTGTGTGCCTAGTTGGAATTTCCAGCCACTAGAATTTCTGTAACCAGTAACCGAAGGACACATACAAGAAGAGTGGCGACCCAAGCTGCTCCCAATGGCCAACCTCTTGGCTTGCTCAGTACAACAACCTCACACTCAAGTAGGCTTTCAAATTAGGTTTAGTTTAGTCAGTGGGTTTTTGTTTTCTATCACTGCTGCAACAAATGATCACAAATGTAGTGGGAGGAGACATTGTAAATCTAAGATATCAGTCCTCAGAAGCACAGCCCAGCTGGGTAGAGCATGCATGCGTCCTTTCTGGGGATTTGAGAAAGAGAGAGAATGGGTGGGAGAAGCTGTTTCTGCGCCTCTGAGCGTTCATTAGCTCCCACTTCTTCCTTCACCCTCAAAACCAGCAATGGCAGACACAGTCTTCACAGAGCCTTTCTCTGACACTGCTTATCTCTATAACCACAGCTGTGAAAGATTCCCCACTTTTAGTCTTTACAAAAGCTTTATTTATTTTCTCTGTGTGAGTGTTTTGTCTGCCTGTATGGGTATGTGTGTGCCTGGTGTGCATGGGTGCCAGGAGAGGGGTGTTAGATCACCTAGAACTGGAGTTACAGATGGTTGTGAGCTATCATGTGGGTGCTGGGAACCAAACCTGGATCTTCTAGGAGAGCAACCAGTGTTCTTAACCTCTGAGCCATCTCTCCAGCTGCAGGAGTGCCCACTTTTAAAGAAGTCAAGAAAAATCTCATCTCCGGTCTATAGTCCTAAGAAACATTTTCTCTCTCCATGTTAGGTTTCATATGTGCAGGTTCTGGGGAATTGGATGCCTACAACCTATGTGGACCATTATTCTGCTTACCACAGCAGGGTGAGGAGAGGCCAGTTAACACTTAGGTACTCTTTGAGACCCTTGTGCTAGGACAGCAGCTTCATTATTTAATAAAGAGGCAGTAAAGTTATATTCTTTGCTAATTTACTGAAGGATGTGTTACTAGATCTTTTTGATGTGGTATTTTGGCTCCCAGAGAGCAAAATGCTTTTCCATTAGCACGGCAGAAATATCCTGGGAGACGGAAATATTAACCATAGATTCCATAAGTGGAGAACAAAAGAAGGCCCAAAAGCGTGGCAAATTCCAGTAAGGCTGACACAATAAAACAAAAGTCTTAACTGAGCACAGAGAATTTATATAAAGGAAGACAAGTGTCCATCTTTTCAATATACCTACTGTAGTTTATCATTTTCTAAATAATTTATTTTCTGCATAAATCTTGGTCAAACAGAAGATACTAGAATGCTTCGCTATCCTGGGACATAGTATATATTGATTATTCTTTCTTGTTGCTATAACAAAATAGCTGATAAAAACAATTTAAATGAGGAAGTGATTTCATAGGCTGAGGAAATACAGTTGGTCCTGTCAAGAGGGGCGTGGGCAGTGGGAACACGAGGAGGATGCCAGCCAGCACGTCTGCAGGCAGGGAGTGGAGAGACGGACAGGTGCCCAGTGGCGTCCTTTTTGATTCAGTCTGAGAGCACAGCCATGGAATGATGCTACCCATTCCCACGCTGGATCTTCCTCTCTCAGTTCAACCTCTCTGGAAACTCCTTCTCTGACATTCCCATAGGTACGTCTCCTGAGTAATTTCAACCCCCTTCCCCCGACACCCAAATCTGATGAGTATTAACAATCAGACATTGGATGAGGAGACTTCTCTAGAACGCTCTGAGGGACATGGCTAGGAGAACATTCTGCTTGCCAAGGAGTTAAGGAGTTTCTAGTTCAGAGATGACAGTGATAGGATTCCTGTTGGGACTGAGAAAATGTGAAAGGGGATGGAGGTGTGTGTGTGTGTGTGTGTGTGTGTGTGTGTGTGTAGGTGATCCGTTAACTCATTTTTGGGTCTAGTGTGATTTCAGAAAAGGTTCTTGACTTTCCTGGATGTAGGAAATGGTGGGGATGAAAGGAAAGGGAGAAGCAGAAGGAAGGAAAGGGAGAAGGAAATTGGAAGCAGAATTGGAAGACAAGAGAAGGGAATTTGACCTTTGTCAGCAAAAGAAGTAGGCTAATGGCAAGAGTCACAGGCATTGTAGAGTGACCACACTGTGTTAAATGTATTGTTTCATTAAATGTATTGCTCATTAAATTCTTCATACTCAGTTATTATAACCCCACTTTATAGATGGGACAATTGAGAAAGAAATTTCAAAGCCAGATGATTTATTTATTGTTCCTCATTGCCTACAGACTAACTTGGATCTGATGGGGGAGCAATATGTCAGGGCTAAATGTCAGCTGATCAGTTGGCCTCCCAGGGGTATCCTGAGGGACGGTGCTTTACTGAAGTTGTCCCATATGGCCATCTTTTTGAATTGTCTTCCCCACAGAGGACTTCGGTAAGTGTCAGAGTTTGAGTATAGATGCCCATGGCAGTCAGGCACCAGTGTCGGGAAAGAGAAATAGAGGAAAGCTCACCCAGGATAGTGAACCATCATTGCCCTGCTTCATCTGTGTAGTTTCCAGGCCATCGTGTAAGAGTCAGGACCCGCAGATGCTGAGTGCATTGGATCATGCAAGCCGGCAAACCATCCCATTAAATGCAGTAGAAGAGAAGAGAGCCCAAGACTCACCTCCCGCTACAGGGTCATGGCTTACTTGGTACTGGACCATTCTCTCCTCATGGCTGGGATCATCAGACTGTATGCTCTGAGTGATTCCATTCCAGCTTCTGCAAAGGTATCATTCTGTATATAAAAAGTGTATGTGTGTACTTATTAGCTCCCTTCCCCAACACCAAAGGACTAAGAAATCAAAATGAGTCCGTTGGACTCCTAGTTTATTAAGTCAGTCAGCATTGGCCTATGTATTCAGTGAACGCTTTCTAGTTCCATTCTCATCCTCAGTTCCTTGAGGGAGAGCATAGGTGGCATTAGGTGACAGTGAGATGAGGCCCTGCTAAAGAAGTAAAAGATGCTTTCCACAAATGCTAACTCTTAGATGAGACAATATATATTTGAAGCCAAAGGGATCAGTTTATTTTCCAATGGGGCAAATGCCAGAACAGGTAGACCATTGCAGATCATCGATCCCAGCAAAGGTTTGGGGACTGTGGGTCAACTCCCGAAGTGCATCTGGAAAAAAACTGTGTGAAAAACTTGGAGAGAAAAGGAAGCAGTCTACTCCAGGTGGCTCCTGCTGGCGCTGTGGGGAACAGGAGAGTGTGCCACTTGGCATGAAGTAGGTCCCTCCAGAGGACACAGGGAGAGGAGGAGGGTCAACACACAGGTGGGGCTGCCTTACAGGTGACTTTGAGGGCTAAAGGAAGTCACTTGTCCCACTCTATACCTGCTAAACTGAACTGAAGACAGTCCCAGAAGGGGAAGGCACAGCAGCCACTGTTGAGGGATGGGGCCACCCACCCTTCTCAGAATTTTAACCCAGAATTGCTCCTGTCTAAAGGAAATACAAGGATAAAGAGTAGAGCAGAGACTGAAGGAAAGGCCACACAGAGACTGCCTCACCTGAGATCCATCCCATATACAGACACCAAACCCAGTCACTACTGCCGATGCCAAGAAGTGCTTGCTGACAGGAGCCTGATATAGCTGTCTCCTGAGAGGCTCTGCCAGAGCCTGACAAATACAGAGGGGGATGCTCGCATCCAACCATTGGACTGAGCACAGAGACCCCAGTGGAGGAGTTAGGGGAAGGACTGAAGGAGATGAAGGAGTTTGCAACCTCATAGGAAGAACAGCAATACTAACCAACCAGATCCCCTAGAGCTCCCAGGGACTAAACCACCAATCAAAGAGTACACATAGAGGGACCCATGGCTCCAACTGCATATGTAGCGGAGGATGCCTTATCTGGCATCAGTGGGAAGAGAGGCTCCTGGTCCTGTGAAGGCTTGATGCCCCAGTGTAGAGGAATGCTAGGGTGATGAGGCAGGGGTGAGTAGATGGGTGGGGGAGCACCCTCATAGATGCAGGGGGGATGGGGGAAGATGGGGGTTTGAGGAGGGGAAACTGGGAAGGGGATAACATTTGAACTGTAAATAAATAGGAAAACCAATAAAGATTTTTTTTAAGGGGCTTTCATGTCTGGTGTGGGAGAGGAGGTGCCTAGTCCTGCTGGGACTAGATGTCCCAGGGTGGGGTGGTACCCAAGGGGTGGCTCCCCCTT
The DNA here is from genome assembly GCF_947179515.1 of Apodemus sylvaticus. Lineage (NCBI taxonomy): Eukaryota > Metazoa > Chordata > Mammalia > Rodentia > Muridae > Apodemus > Apodemus sylvaticus. Next base: position 53,445,616 of record NC_067477.1, read on the forward strand.
CTCTGAGGAGAATGGGAGGGGGTATGAGGGAGGGATTTGTAAGGGCAGGACTAGGAGGAGATGAGAGAGGGGGCTGTGATCAGGATGTAAAGTGAATAAAAACAAAACAAAACAAAAAACAAAAAAGGGCTTTAATGTTTGTAATTCATATTGGAACACATTAACTCAGGCGTTACTGAAAATCAGAGGGGTCCTTTAAAAATAATTTGAATTTAATAATACAATTGAACAATTTCCCAGTGACTTTCTAAAGATGCCCTCCCCCCCCCCCATCACCCTAGCAATTAATCGCGGAGAAAGTGGCTTCACAGTCAGGCCCCACTACATTGTTGTTGAGTGGATACAAGCTATTAGGCAGACAGTGGCAGTTCAGAGGGAACTTTTGAGGTTGGTTGCAGGGTGAGATTCTGCAAAATGGATGTTGAGAAACCCCATGCCACTCTCTTGTTTTTGTCACAGAGGCACAGTGGCCGTAGGAGAACCATCTTCTGTGGATATCGGGAGTTCCCTGAGCTCCTGAGGGGGCTTGTGGTTTTCGTGGCCTTTGGCACACTCTTCCCTCAAGAGGTGAACAGCTCAGGATTGGGCGGAAGCCTGTATGTATGTCTCCTCTGGTGCACAGCGCTTTTGTTCTCCCGGGAGCCCAGCCCTGTTTACTGCCCCCCGCCCCCCGCCCCCCGCCCTCCCGCAGCCCAGATATTACTGATGCCCCGCGAGGAAGCCACTCTAAAGACCCGCGTGGGGCCCATTAACGCCTCAGCAGCAGCTCCCTGCGAGCATTGCAACAGCAAGACATCATTTCAGGACTCCAGGCTGTACCCACAGCGTGAGAGCCGTTTTAATCTAGACTCTGCCTCCTCATGCTTCTTTGTATTTAGAACGGGGTGTTTTTCTGCCATTAGTTGGTGATTTTCTTGCAAAATAAGCTATTTTATGAGAAATGCCTGATTATTGCTGCCAGGAAATTCATATCCAACAATTTGCTGTAAAATGACAGTCTTAAAAAGTTTGTGTTGTTTAGACAAATGCAAATATTTTCAACAATTATTCTGTATTTAATCACCGCACAGTCCTGCCTTCCCCGTCTCCTTCCTTGCCCATGTGCAGTTATAGAATGTTTTAGTGAGGCGAGCACTGAACAAAGTCTTAGCTGGGTGGTGTTTACCCTTTTCATCCATCCTGTAGGAGTCTGATCCATTTCAGCAGAAACCAGGTAACCCTGAGTAAAAACCTAAGCTGTTGGGTCCAGACAGCTGACAGTCAAAGCTCAGAATGCTGTGTGTGAGCTTGGAGCAGGAGACACCAGCAGAGGGAAGGGCTGTGTTACAGGCCCTTGGGAGCTTAAGGCCCCTTTTTCGAAGAAAGGAATGGATGAACTCGAAGGGAAAGTTCAGTTGCCCCACCCCCTTAAAAAAAAAGATGGTATTTTACTATGGCTTAGAACTCTAGAACTCCAGGACTCATATGATCCTTTAACCCCAGTCTCCTGCATAGTAGGACTTCAGGCAAACTACTGTGAAGACTGTGAACTTTCCTGATGGACTTCGAGTCATGGGGAAGATTGTATTTTGCTCACTCAGAGGTCTGTTGGTGTCCCTGAGAGTTCAAGTGGACAGGGCATAAAAGTTCTCTACAACTCTCAGAAAGGGCTGCATGTGAATGTGTCTGGTCTGGTTATGTCTGAGTGAAGTGTAAATCCAAGCTTCCCAGGGCTCAGTCCAGGACTGCTGTGTCATCTCAGCCAAGTATTAAGGTCTAGACAGTGTAAGTTAGCGGCGGCCAGAGGCTCTGCTAAATGCTCAGGAAAAGTTTTAACAGTAGAACCTTTCCAACTCCATGTATAAAGCAAAGATGGAGTCTATTAGAGGGGGCTCTTCTTTCTCCTGCCTGTCCAGATCTTCAGGACTCATGATCCTTCTGCCTCAGCCTCCTGCAGAGTAGGATTCTGGATACCACTGTGTGTGCCTTTCCATCAGAGAAAATGGTGAACTGCAATAGCAAAACTACAAACAAGTATGATCACTGGCTATCGGTTCTACCCTGGTAAGTCTGAATTGCTGAAATGAGGGCTTCAGGTTGCCTCTGCTTTTTAGAGAGGAGGGTCTTCTAACATTGGTTACTGGGCATGGGTATCTTTGGGTAGACTTGTGACACCCAAGAACTTCTATGGGTGTGACCAAATGGGTCTTGGATTCCTATGTGCACACTCTTCTCTGTGTAGTGGGCAGAAAGCTTTCCTGTGGGGGAGACATTTATCGTGCACACGTCCATCACTTCTCCTCAAGGATGGTCTATGTACCACTTACACTTTACATTTACAGCATGGCAAATACGTGTCTATTGGCTTAGCTTTTCTGAGAGCGCGGCCTAGAAAGCTATAGTTATGGCAAGTACTGAAGTAAGCTGTGGCACTGAAGTTTGAGAACTGTCTTAGTCAGGGTTTCTATTTCTGCACAAACATCATGACCAAGCAAACTGGGGAGGAAAGGGTTTATTCAGCTTACACTTCCACGTTGCTGTTCATCACCAAAGGAAGTCAGGACTGGAACTCAAGCAGGTCAGGAAGCAGGAGCTGATGCAGAGGCCATGGAGGGATGTTTCTTACTGGCTTGCTTCTCGTGGCTTGCTCAGCTTGCTCTCTTATAGAATCCTAGACTATGAGCCAGGGATGGCACCACCCACAATGGGCCCTCCACCCCTTAACTGAGAAAATGCCCCACAGCTGGATCTCATGGAGGCATTTCCTCAAGGGAGACTCCTTTCTCTGTGATGACTCCAGCTTGTGTCAACTTGACATGCAAAACCAGTTGTCAGTACAAGAACTAAGGTCATAAAAGATGACATTCAAATTCATTGGCCTGAATTCGGGATCCTCTTGTGTCTCACACCGTTGCCTTTCTCTAGTCATTTCTACTTACCCTCCACAGCTGACCAGATACCAGTGTCTTCTGACACTGTCCCCAAACCTGATAGCATAAGTTCTTTGATCCAGCTCGTTGTCTTTGGTCTTTTTCCATGGCATTCCAGTCTGTGAGCTCCTTAGGAGAGGGATAGAATTTTGGCACACTGAATTTGGCACCTCAGATTCCATCATGGTTGGATCTACTAATTCCACTCGTATGAACACACTGTAAATATTGGTAAACTACCAAAATAGCTGTTGCTTTTTTAGCAAACATATTGGAATTGTTCTGTTAGCTGAATACCTTCTCCCCTGATTTCTGAACAAAATGGCGTGGCGAGGCTTATGCTCAGGAAATAGGAGTGCTCCATAAAAGGGTTCCATTCACAGAGCTGACTTCCTGTCTTCTGACTTCCTGTCTTCCCCTTGTCCTTAGCAGTCAGGATAACTGACTGCTCTGGGTAGCCCAGGCTCTGAGGTGAAACATTAGATGAGAACTAATTGGACAAATTAGAACTGTAAGAACAAAATGTAATTTTGAGGTCACCATCTTAGTATAAGTCAGAGAGCAAAAGGAAGGGCGTGTTTTCAGATCCTCTTGCAAAGACGTGAGCTGGTGCACACGTCCTGTGCACCGCCACACCCGAAGCAGGGTGGTTTGTGATTTATCCACATCCATGTGTTTCAAGAGTTAGTTTCTAGTGTCAGTTTTATTTCCTGTTTTACCTAGAACAGAGACCCAAGGGTGTACCTCAAGGAATCCTTCGTGCCTTTGATGCCGTTTGCCGAGTTTGACACACGGTTAGATATGTTTTCATATGGAGGTGCCTGTTGCTTTCATTGGTCTTAGAAGCTTTGATGACCTTGGAAATTTAGAATCATGTTCTGGAATTCCTCAAAGGTGAAAAGCCATTTTTTTTTTAAATTTCGTATTTATTGTTGTGTGCATGTATGACATCTGTGTGTGGGTGCATTTGGAGGTAAGAGATCAATTTTGTGGATTTGGCTCTTTCCTTCTTTCTGTATGTGGTAGGGATTGAGCTCTCAGGTCTGAGGCCTTTGAGGCAAGCACTTTTACTCCCTGAGGTCTCTCAGCAGTCCTAATCCCAGGCTTTAGTGGCTGAAAGCTCTGCATTTCAGAGATAGTCTTCAAGGGTCAAATTATTATTGTTATTATTATTGTTGTTATTGTTATTTGCTCATTCATTCACTGTGTGATCATAAATAACTTCTTTGCTCTTTAGTGTCATGGACAGTAAATGGGATGCCAGTGTTGGCTACTTCTCAGAAGGGTCATGAGAGCTCGGTGAGTGTGTGCAAGGTTGTGCTTGCTAGGTTTTTGTGTGTGTAAAACTAGAGTCACCTGAAAAAGGGGACGACAAGTGAGGAATTGCCCAGCCTGGCATATGGGCACATCTGTGGGGCATTTCCTTGATTAATGATTGATATGGGAGGCCCAGCCTACTGTGCCTAGTGCCACCCCTGAGCAGATGGTCCTGACTTGTATTAAGAATGCAGGTTGAAGCTGAACAGTGGTGGTGCACACCTTTAGTGCCAGCATTTGGGAGGCAGAGGCAGGTGGATCTCTGAGTTCAAGGCCAGCCTGGTCTACAGAGCGAGTTTCAGCACATCCAGGGCTGCAAAACCAAAAGAAAAAAAAGAAAGCAGGTCGAGCAAGCTAAGACCATCAGGCCAGCAAACCAGTGTTTCTCTAGTTCAGTTCCTGCTTCCAGGTTTCTGTTTGAGTTTCTGCTCTGACTTCCTTTAATGATGGACTGTTACCTGGAGGTATAAGCCATTAATAAAACGTTTCTTCCCCCAAATGGATTTTGGCCAGTGGTTTTTTTTTTTTTTTTTTTTTTTTTTTTTTATCATCACAGAACTAGAAATCGAAGCAGGAGAGAAGTACTCACAACAAGGGTTATGACATGGTAATCCAGTAAGTGCTGGTTCATGTTATCGCTGTTGGTTTTATGACTTTCTCATTATCCTGTAGTGAGTCTTGCACCCGACACATCTTTGTATCCCCACTCTCTGTGCAAATTTCCATTTCTTGTGTTCCCTAGTGCCTTGTCCTTTCATTTGGTCTGTTAGTCTCAGGGCAGACAGTCCTGTCTTCTGCATTGAAATACCTGTGGTGCCCTTGTACGAACAAGATTCTTTAGTAGGCAGTAATATTCAGATACATTCCTCCTTTCTTTCCTAGTCTTAATCAATGACGCCTTCTATTCTTCAGGGATGTGCTCTGCATAGATATTTTGCATAATTTTGCATTTTCTGCATAATTCTGTTTTGCCGCATAACAACGTTGTCAGTTCATCTCCTTCTTTCTGTGCCTTGGAAAGAAAGTCATCTGGTATGGTTGGCAGTCTCAAAGTGTTTACTTGTTAACATTACATCTTGGAAAGAGTCCCCAGAGGCATGTGAATAGGCAACAAACAAAATAACAATAAAGAAAATCAATGGAGAAAAAAAAATCCCAACAACTATACATTCCTGTAAAACGGATTTGTGGTTGTCAGTGCTTCCTAGGCGTTCTGCCTCTCGGCCTCTAGGCTGCTAATTGTATGTAATTATGAAGTGCTGAACTGTGAGTGGTCCTGACTAAAAGCTAGGAACACAGCCTCAGCCTGCACTCAGATGAAGTATCGATCTGTAAAGAGTGATACACTTTTTATTATCTCTGTGTTACGATTGCTTGGATAATATTTTTCATTGTGGAGGAACATCAAGAAAAATAGTCCTGACTAGATTACCTTCCACATCAGGAGTTTAGGGAATTGAATAAAATAATATCCGTTTTCATTAGCATATGCCTCAGGACAGAGGATTTTCATTTTGATAATTTGAATCTTAATCTTACTGTGAATGTTATGGAAATCCGTTTAATGCAGTAGAGACAAAAACCTGGAAGCTGTAAGGAAAACGGGGCTGAGCTGACGGCTCTGTAAATGACAGGCTGGGAGAGTCAAAAGAAAAAGATCGAAACATTGTTTTGTGTATATGTGGTATGTGTGTGTGTCTCTGCGTGTGTATGTGTGTGTTCACGCGTGACACAGCATGTATGTGGAGGTCAGAAGACAATTTTGTGGGTCAGTTGTCTTCTTAAACCTTTATGTGGATTAAACTTAGGATCTTAGGCTTGAGGGGCAAGTACTTCACCTGCTGAGCGGCTCGCCAGCCTAGGAGAGGATATTCTGAGTGTCAGGAAGGGACAGCAAGATGCCTTAGAGGATAAGGGCACTTGCCACCAAGCCTGACAACCCACGCTTGCTCCCCAGTGTGGTGCACATGGTGGAAGAAGAAAACCAAGTCCCTCAGGTTGTCTTCTGACTCCCCAGTGTGCACTGTGGCACACGTGCACCCCAACTCCACACAATAAATTAATAAATGTAATTAAAAATAAGTAGAGTGTCAGGAGTAGCTTTTGTAGCATAGGGATTTTAAAAACATCCTGATGGTTTCCTTCACACTGTAGATAACCTTGAAAGTCAGTTGGGGTGTTTGGAGCACTTGCCACAAGATTCTGGAAAAATAATAATTAAGGTCAGTTCTGTTTACCAGTTGCTTATTGTTCTTTCAAAGCTTGAGAAAAAATATATTTTAGATTGACTCGCCATAGAGAACAGTGTTAATCATTGGAGTTTCTCTGGTAGATTTTGGGCTCTTGTTGGCTGGGCTCTAGAATCAAACCCCTTACTAGCTCTGTAGGTTTGTAGTAGTGCTTGAGCTCCACTTGTTTCCATTTGAGCCAGAGCACCATTAGGTGTTCTTCCTGCCTCCCTTCTGTGTTCAGAGTTAGGTAGATGGGACAGGTGTGCTGATGCTGAGCAAGCTACCTTGGCTAGAGGCTAATGCAGTTGCAGAGCTGTGTCACAGCAGACGTCGTGTGGCCACTCAAATGGTAGAGACAAGGCTGGCTGGGACCAGCATGGCTATACAAGACAACCACTACATAACTGTCCTTTGCTCTGTTACAATGACATTTCCACATGACTGACCTTGTAGAAGTGACCATCCTCCTGTCACTTCTGATGACATGGTAGATCCAAGCCCTCCACTTCAGGACAAAACACGGGGAATTAGCCTTATTCTGAAAAAGAATCCCAACACATTCTTGGAATTTCTTACCTTTTTCCTGTTTAACTTACGTATAATCCTCTTCACCTTAAAATTTTTTAAATTTAAATTTAATTTAATTTTATATGTATGGGTGTTTTGCCTGCATGGATGTGTGTGTACCATGGGCATCCTGTGTGTTGGGTCCTCTGGGAATGGAGTTACAGACAGCATGACCACCATGTGCGTGCTGGGAATAGAACCTGGGTTCTCTAGTGAGCATGAAGTGCTCTTAATAGCAGAGCCATCATCTTTCCAGCCCCAATCTTCTCCTACTTTGAAGTTTGCTCATCTGATGAGCAAAATCCAAAATCCTGTGCCTCAACTCCCTTGAAGAGCCCATTCTCCCTGTGTGTTCTTTTCCTCTGAAGCAAACGACTTCAAATTCCTTACTTTGTCTCATATCTGATAGTGGTAAGAACCTAGAACGACGGCCTGGTATCTAGGTTTTCCTATCCCCGGATCTTTCTTCCCAGGCTATTGCCATCAGCAACAAGATAGTCAAATAAGATGCTTCTATCAAAATTAATTTGTGAACTGGCTTTATGTAATTATAAACTATCACCATAGATATGTTTCCTCCATCCGAGTTGTATAAATTCTCATCTATATAACAACTGCCATTTTTTCAGTGCTAGAGACTGCTAACTAACACATACATACACACACACACACACACACACACACACACTTCTAAGTTTATGCTTGGAATAATTCTTCCATGCACGTATCATACAGATGAAATTGAGGATCAGCAATGTTGGGTTTTGATGGGAGGGAGAATTAGGGGTGTTTGTTTGATGGAAAGGCCTTAAGTTGATATATCAAATAAGGGATTTATTAATGCTATACCAGGCAACATGATGTGTGTGTCCATCTGAAGTGAGAAGGTTCAGTTTGGCCAAACTCTTCAAGGATTCTGAAGGTCATAGAAACAGGAAGCAGTCTCAGTTAACCTGAGACCTGTGCTACTTGCTTGCCATCCAGCCTGCCTCAGATTTCCCGGCAGTTCAGGCCATGCACATCAACGTGGTCTCCCTGAGTAGCTCAGGTCACAGATGTGGCTCCAGTTGCCAACATTTTAAACCTATCTTTGAGGCTCACCCTCAAAAATTCTAGCACACCCTAACTTTACATTATTAGCACTCATGTTCCTGCAAGTCGGACACTAGCATCAGTTTGACTTGTGCAATATCTCAGAGCATTAGCCACACCTGACTCAGCCTGCCTCAGCCACAAGGGCTCAGACTGGAAACAGGGAGGCTCTGAGCCCAGGACCCACAAACAGACTCTAGTGTTCCAAAGCATGGCTCTGCCGTTACCTAATCCCTTCTGAGAATCAACCCCTGGGGCAGCCTTTCAAAAGGCAGAGTCTGAGGTCTTTCTCAGACATCCTAACTTAGTCTTGTAACTACTGAACCACTGGAGTCTGCCTATTTTGAGCACTCATTCCAGTTTCTTAGTTACTGTTCTATTGCTGAGAAGAGACACTGTGACCAAGGCAACTCTCATAAAATAAAGCATTTAATTGAGGGCTTGCTGTCTACAGTCATCATGGCAGGAAGCAGACAAGCATGGTGCTGGAGTAGGAGCTGAGAACCTGACAGCCTGACCCACAGGCAGCAAGTAGAGAGAGACAGACACGGGGGTGGGGGGGTGGGGGGGTGGGCAGGGGGGTGTTGGCAGTATTATCCTCACCCCCACTGCCCCTAAAATTGACAGTCTAGATGGAAAGTCATCTAAGAGAACTCTTAAAAGTTGTGATAAAGATGCTGAAGTGTAGCTCTCCACCATAGATGCTACTGGTGGGGGTGGGGATGAGGAAGGACTGGTCTTTAAGGGGCTGGTCCCTGGAGAGTTTGACCATGCTCCACTGGCTACAAGGACAACACGAACTGGACTTTGTGTGTTTGATCCTTTTTTTGGGAGTGGGGCAGGGGAAGGCCACCAGGATAGGGGCCAAACCTGTGAGGACCAGGAACATAATATGAAAGTTTCAAATAATCAATAAAAATATTATGTTAAAAAGGTTTTTGCAGTTGTTTTAAAAAAATCTAATGAATCAAAGAGATGGTTTTTCATCAATAGAGACTTCAGAAAAGAAGAAATATTCATGCAAGTATTCAAGTAGCAATAAACAGATATACAAATTAAAGTTTATATGAAGTAAAATTAAAGCAGTAATGTGTTGGTTTTAATATACAAATCAATATAGTTTTGTGTCTTTTATTTATTTATTTTCTTTTTTTAATATTTTTTTATTCGATATATTTTTTATTTACATTTCGAATGATTTTCCCCTTTTCTAGCCCCCACTCCCTGAAAGTCCCATAAGTCCCCTTCTCTCCCCCTGTCCTCCCACCCACCCCTTCCCACTTCCCCGTTCTAGTTTTGCCGAATTCTGCTTCACTGAGTCTTTCCAGAACAAGGGGCCACTCCTCCTTTCTTCTTGTACCTCAATTGATGTGTGGATTATGTTTTGGGTATTCCAGTTTTCTAGGTTAATATCCACTTATTAGTGAGTGCATACCATGAGTCACCTTTTGAGTCTGGGTTACCTCACTTAGTATGATGTTCTCCAGCTCCATCCATTTGCCTAAGAATTTCATGAATTCATTGTTTCTAATGGCTGAATAGTACTCCATTGTGTAGATATACCACATTTTTTGCATCCACTCTTCTGTTGAGGGATACCTGGGTTCTTTCCAGCATCTGGCAATTATAAATAGGGCTGCTATGAACATAGTAGAGCATGTATCCTTATTACATGGTGGGGAATCCTCTGGGTATATGCCCAGGAGTGGTATAGCAGGATCTTCTGGAAGTGAGGTGCCCAGTTTTCTGAGGAACCGCCAGACTGATTTCTAGAGTGGTTGTACCAATTTGCAACCCCACCAGCAGTGAAGGAGTGTTCCTCTTTTTCCACATCCTCTCCAACACCTGCTGTCTCCTGAATTTTTAATCTTAGCCATTCTGACTGGTGTAAGGTGAAATCTTAGGGTTGTTTTGATTTGCATTTCCCTAATGACTAATGAAGTTGAGCACTTTTTAAGATGCTTCTCCGCCATCCGAAGTTCTTCAGGTGAGAATTCTTTGTTTAACTCTGTACCCCATTTTTTAATAGGGTTGTTTGGTTTTCTAGAGTCTAACTTCTTGAGTTCTTTATATATATTGGATATTAGCCCTCTATCTGATGTAGGATTGGTGAAGATCTTTTCCCAATTTGTTGGTTGCCGATTTGTCCTCTTGATGGTGTCCTTTGCCTTACAGAAACTTTGTAATTTTATGAGGTCCCATTTATCAATTCTTGATCTTAGAGCATACGCTATTGGTGTTCTGTTCAGAAACTTTCTCCCTGTACCGATGTCCTCAAGGGTCTTCCCCAGTTTCTTTTCTATTAGCTTCAGAGTGTCTGGCTTTATGTGGAGGTCCTTGATCCATTTGGATTTGAGCTTAGTACAAGGAGACTAGGATGGATCAATTCGCATTCTTCTGCATGCTGACCTCCAGTTGAACCAGCACCATTTGTTGAAAAGGCTATCTTTTTTCCATTGGATGTTTTCAGCCCCTTTGTCGAGGATCAAGTGGCCATAGGTGTGTGGGTTCATTTCTGGATCTTCAATCCTGTTCCATTGATCTGCCTGCCTGTCACTGTACCAATACCATGCAGTTTTTAACACTATTGCTCTGTAGTATTGCTTGAGGTCAGGGATACTGATTCCCCCAGAAGTTCTTTTGTTGCTGAGAATAGTTTTAGCTATCCTGGGTTTTTTGTTATTCCAGATGAATTTGATAATTGCTCTTTCTAACTCTGTGAAGAATTGAGTTGGGATTTTGATGGGTATTGCATTGAATCTGTATATTGCTTTTGGCAAAATGGCCATTTTAACTATATTGATTCTACTGATCCATGAGCATGGGAGGTTTTCCCATTTTTTGAGGTCTTCTTCCATTTCCTTCTTCAGAGTCTTGAAGTTCTTGTCATAAAGATCTTTCACATGTTTGGTAAGAGTCACCCCAAGATACTTTATACTGTTTGTGGCTATTGTGAAGGGGGTCATTTCCCTAATTTCTTTCTCAGCCTGCTTATCCTTTGAGTATAGGAAGGCCACTGATTTGCTTGTGTTGATTTTATAACCTGCCACTTTGCTGAAGTTGTTTATCAGCTGTAGGAGTTCTCTAGTGGAGTTTTTGGGTCTCTTAGGTAGACTATCATGTCATCTGCAAATAATGATAGTTTGACTTCTTCCTTTCCAATTTGTATCCCTTTGACCTCCTTATGTTGTCAAATTGCCCAAGCTAGTACCTCAAGTACAATATTGAAAAGATAAGGAGAAAGGGGGCAGCCCTGTCTAGTCCCTGATTTTAGTGGGGTTGCTTCAAGTTTTTCTCCATTTAGTTTGATGCTAGCTACCGGTTTAAGGTATATTCTATCGGTTTAAGGTGTATTCTTTTGCTTTAGGGTGAAATGTTCTATAAATATCAGTCAAATCCAATTGGTCCAAAGCTTCAATTAGTTTTACTGTGTCCCTGTTTAGTTTCTGTTTTCCCAATTGGTCCATTGAGGAGAGTGGGGTGTTGAAGTCCCCCACAATTATTGTGTTAGGTGCAATGTGTGCTTTGAGCTTTAGTAAAGTTTCTTTTACGAATGAGGGTGCCCTTGCATTTGGCACATAGATGTTCAAAATTGAAAGTTTTTCTTGGTGGATTTTTCCTTTGATCAGCAAGAAGTGTCCTTCTGTGTCTCTTTTGATGACTTTAGGTTGAAAGTCAATTTTATCTGATATTAGAATGGCTACTCCTGCTCGTTTCCTGTGACCATTGGCTTATAAGATTGTCTTCCAGCCTTTTACTCTAAGGTATTTTTTATCTTTGACACTGAGGTGTGTCTCCTGTATACAGCAAATTGTAGGGTCCTGTTTCCTTATCCAGTCTGTTGGTCTATGTCTTTTTATTGGGGAATTGAGACCATTGATGTTAAGAGATATTAAGGAATAGTGATTATTACTTCCTGTCATTTTTGATGTTCTTTTTATATTTGAGTGGTTATCTTCTTTTGGGTTTGATGAAGGAAGGTAACTATCTTGCTTTTTCCAGGGTGTAGTTTCCCTCCTTGTATTGGAGTTTTCCTTCTATTATTCTTTGCAGAGCTGGGTTTGTGGAAAGATATTGTGTAAATTTGGTTTTGTCATGGAATATCTTGGTTTCTCCATCTATGGTGAATGAGAGTTTTGCTGGGTATAGTAGTCTTGGCTGACATTTGTGTTCTCTTAGAGTCTGCATGAGATCTGCCCAGGATCTTCTAGCTTTCATGGTCTCTGGTGAGAAGTCTGGTGTGATTCTGATAGGTCTTCCTTTATTTGTTACTTGGCCTTTCTCTCTTACTGCCTTTAATATTCTTTCTTTGTTTAGTGCATTTGGGGTTTTGATTATTATGTGACGGGAGGTATTTCTGCTCAGGTCCAGTCTGTTTGGAGTTCTATAGGCTTCTTGTATATTCATAGGCATCTCTCTCTTTAAGTTAGGAAAGTTTTCTTCCATAATTTTGTTGAAGATATTTGCTGGCCCTTTCTGTTGTAAATCTTCACTCTCATCTATACCTATAATCCTTAGGTTTGGTCTTCTCATTGTATTTTGCATTTTGCATTTTTTTTGACAGTTGAGTCAATGGTTTTTATGGTATCTTCAGCATCCGAGATTCTTTCTTCCATCTCTTGTATTCTGTTGTTTATATTTGCATCTATGGCCCCTGATTTCTTCTCAAGGTTTTCTATCTCCAAAGTTGTCTTCCTTTGTGATTTCTCAGTTGTTCCTACTTCTGTTTTTAGATCCAGGATGGTTTTGCTCAGTTCCATCATTTGCTTGTTTGTGTTTTCCTGTAATTCTTTCAGAGATTTTTGTGTTTCCTCTTTCATGACTTCTGCCTGTTGACTCAAGTTCTCCTGCATTTCTTTAAGTTTTTTTTTTTTTTTGCCTTTCTTCTTTATTGGCTTCTATCTCTTGGGCCTTATTCTCATGCATTTATTTAAGTGATTTTTGTGTTTCCATTATACGGGTTTCTAGCTTATTCATGTTCCCCTGTATTTCTTTAAGAGATTCATTCATGTCCTTTTTGTGTTCTAGCAGCATCATGAACAGTGATTTTAAATCCAAATCTTGTTTCTCTGGTGTGTTGGCATAACCAGGACTTGCTGATGTTGGAGAGTTTGGTTCAGATGCTGCCATATTGCCTAGATTTCTGTTAGTAGCGTTCCTGCATTTGCCCTTTGCCATCTCATTCTCTGGAGCTAATTGGTCTTGTCTCTGGCTGGTGTTTCAGCCTCCTGAGAGGCTCTAGGGCTATTTCTGCAACACTGGATGGCAGGGTTTCCCCTGTTGCAGATTGCTGATGTGCTTTCCTCCTCTTGGGTGCCCTTGAAGCCCTAATGTTCTTTGCCCCAGATTGTGTCTGTGAACCAGATGGTGCCCGTTTGCTCCTTCAGGGAGTGCTGAGGCTGTATGCTGCAGGGACCTTTTCTGCATGCTGATCACTCTGCTGGGCAGCAGAACTCCCAACCGGGTTGTTGCGCACAAGGCTAGCCTAGCTGCTCAGGCCCTGAGTCTAGGCAAAAGCCTGGCAGACCAATGTCCGAGCAAAGTTCCCCTCAGCTGTGAGTGTTAATTGGGTCTGTCAGGTGGCTAGGATGGCGGCGTGTGCGCGCTCCCTGAGAGTGCTGGGAGAGTCTGCTGGGCTAACAACCTCCTGGCCTGGTCAGCACACAGATGGCCCACTGAGCAGCCCAGGGCCTGGGGGCAGTCCAGGGCCTGACCGTCTGAGACCCCCTGCTATGTCCACCTCGGGCTATGCCTGTTAGCTGGTTTGGTTTTGCCTGCTAGGTCTCTCTGGCTTCCTGTAGGCAAAATGGCAGCGGCGCGTGCGCTGGCCTGGGCAAACAACCTCCTGGCCGGGTTTGCACCCCGGTGCCCCCCCCCCCCCATCAGCAATGTTGGTCTCGGGTTATATTTTCGTACCTCAGTCTGATTTCTCTGGCGACCGAGAACCAATATGGAGGCCTCGTCACTGACTGGCGGGAGGCAGAGTTCTGATGTGGCTTCTGTGTGGTGAAAGGCGCCGTAAATCCTCCGCTGCTTGCAGCCTGGCTGGCCAGCGATGGCCAGTGTTCATGGGCGCAGGGTCTGCCTGGACCTTGTCCGCTTGGTTCTACTGCTGATGGCCCTTCCTCTGGACCAGCCGCCGCTGCTGTGGCTGCTGCCGCTCAGTTTTGTGTCTTTTGCCTTTTTGAGATAGGTCTCTCTATAGCCCTGGGTATCCTGGAATTCACTATGTAGACCAGGCTTGTCTTGAACTCATAGAGATCTATCTGCCTCTGCGTTCTGAGTGCTGGGATTAAAGATGTGCACCAGCATGACCAACTCACGAATAAACATTTTTTAAAAAATGTAACAAATTAGCCAACATTTTGAAAATTGATCATTAAGGTTGTAGGTGCCAAGAACATGGACACATTTAAAACAATTTAAAATTAATTTCACAAAGTCCCTACTAGATATACATCAGTATTCCATTTTTCCACATAAGGAAACTGAGGTACATAGATGTTGTTGGTGGGAGAAAATATTGATACTATCTTTCCACGGAGGTTTGATAACATGTTTAAGAACTTTGAGACATTTTGTCAATGTGGTTCTGTGTTTCTGCTTCTAGAAATTTATTTAGTGAAAACAATTAGAAAGTCTCACAAAAATGATTTCTAAGATGGCCTGGTGACTGGTAGCATTTTATGTAAAGTGAAAATGGGAAACATTTTAACTTTTCAACGAGAGCGAAATTGCTAAGTAATGATAGCTTGCCTCTTATAAGGGGACACAAACATCCATTAAAATTGTTTTAAAATCAATTTAAAGCAAAGGGAATATATTCACAATAGAATAAATGTACAAAGTCTTAAAATGTATGAATTATTCCACTGTTGCAAAATGCTCACATTAAAACATGACTGGCTGTCAGTCTAAGACCTTTGTAGGCAAGAAGCACTGTTTTGTCTAACATCAAAAATACATCCCACCATCATTGTCATATTCTGAGGACATTAGTTATTACTCTGGATCTTTTCTTGCCCATCCCTGCTCCTCTGGTGGAGGCTGGCACAGGGGCAATGTTGTCTCTTTAGATGGTCTGGCTGGCCCTTATCTTAGGATGAGCTAAGGGAAAGGTTACTTTTCTGTGGCAATGGAACAAGGTGTGTGCTCGCTCATCTTGGCTCAATAAGGAAAGGTGGGTGAGACGGGCACTTATGTGGTCATGGGTTTCTGCCTGCAGTGACTGCCACCTCTCACTGACCTGTGGACAGTGTAAAGATGGCTTGGCTCTAAGAACAAATGAAATGGAGCACAGGAGCTGAGGACGATAGGCTTTCTATCACAGTCTGGCACACTTGGGTCTGGTGTCAAGTTCTGATTCTTAGACTAGACCATTTAGACTGAATAAGACCTAAGACAAAGGGAAGGAACTCAGCTCTTCTCTGGGCACACACTACTGTTTGTTTAAGGAGATGGGCCAAGGTACTGGCTTGTGGCATTTGAAGGGTGAAGTACATATATTCTTTGGAAATAAAGGCAACATTTTGCCCATGGGTAGCATTCCATGCAAAGTGCTGGTCTGGACAGAGGTGTCCTCTGTAAGCATCAAGGTATAAGGAAGGTGACATGAACAGGAAATTCTTATTTTGGTGTCTTGGAGCTCTGGCCTTCAGTTAACAGTTTCTGCTTTTACAAAAGGGGTGGATTTGGACCAATCTCTCTATCCAAAGGTTCATTTCTGCTTTGTTAAGATGCACTTACAAATACTTAGCCTGATTTTTTAAAATTTATTCATTTATTTTCTATGAATGTGAGTACACTGTTACTTTCTCCAGACACACCAGAAGAGGGCATCGGAAGTCATTAAAGATGGTTGTAAGCCACCATGTGGTTGTTGGGAATTGAACTCAGGACCTCTGAACTGCAGTCAGTGCTCTTAACTGCTGAGCCATCTCTCCAGCCCCAGCTTAATTTTTTTTTCTTCTGGGTGTTGCTAATAAAACAGCAACCCATTGTGTGGTGATTCCTATATACAGAGAACTATTCTAAACGCATTATTCTGATGAAATTGTCATAGTGACCTTTGTGAGACCATCATAACTATTATCATCCCCATTTGTAAATGAGGAAACTGAGCTACTGTCATGTTAATTGTCCATGATCAAATCTGAAGGAAATGCTTGGATTTGAATACAACCCAGGTAGTCTGGTTCAGAATCATATTTACATCACGACATTGTTGCTTGAATCAAGTCAGATACAATATTTTTCTGGGAAAAATGTGGCTGAAGGTTACATTGCCTTGAAGGATGGGAAAAATGGGTACTAAAAGGTAAAAATGATTTTAGATTTATGAACAAAGTGTGGATGTTCACATGGTATAAAAGCAGATACACAGTCAATCTGTTGTTCTTAAACTTGATGAGGGAGGGGAGTGACTGGGAAAATAGTGTCAAAATGGCTCCTTGTCAGGGCAATCATGGAAATGAAACAACCAGGTTGAGTAATGTTAACATAGAGCAAAACAAGGCACACAGTAGGTGTCTTAGAGTAATGTTAACACAGAGCAAAGAGAGGCACACAGCAGGTGTCTTGTGAATTCTTTCCTCTTCCCATGGTATTTGGTGTGAGAGGTGAGAAGTGGCCTGACCGGGCTCAAGCCTTCCCTAGCTCTCTGAAGAGCTTTTGTCTGAGTTTGAGACACCTGGGCTGAGAGGCGAGGGTGGGCTGAGGGAGGGTGGGCTGAGAGGTGAGGGTGGGCTGAGAGGCGGAGGGTGGGCTGATGCCGACCTGGACCCGAGCAGGAAGCAAGGCTGGGAGCAACGAGTTACTGCCGCCACTCAGATATTGCTCTAAGTGCACGAGCCAGCCAAGTTATTTGGAAAAAAAATTATGCGAGATTTCAATGTGACAATCAGTCTCCTATTCAAGAATAGATGAATATTCAAACCTAACAAATACACGGGATAAATAATTCCTGTTCTAAGTGTTACATATCTCTTGGGTCCCAGGAATAAATGAGAAACAAGTACAGCTTTCCTGGGTATGGAAAAATATACCCTAGACAAATTCCTAAGGAGGCTTGAGAAAAGAATCACTCTATTCATATTTAATGGCTGGCTCTCTGTACATGTGACTGTGGATGACAGAAGTGGATGTGAGCTGTCTTCCTCCCTCATGTTTCACCATGTTTTTTTGAGATATGATGCCTTAGGGTTTTACTGCTGTGAACAGACACCATGGCCAAGGCAACTCTTATAAAGACATCATTTAATTGGGGCTGGCTTACAGGTTCAGAGGGTCAGTCCATTATCAACAAGGGGGCAACATGGCAGAGTCCAGGCAGGCATGTTGCAGGAGGAGCTGAGAGTTCTACGTCTTCGTCTGAAGGCTGCTAGGAGAATACTTGCTTCCAGGCACCTCGGACAAGGGTATTAAAGCCTATACCTGCAAGGTCACACCTACTCCAACAATGCCACACCTCCTAACAGTGTCAGTCCCTGGGCCAAGTATATGCAAACCATTAGGTGCGGTCTATCAGTCAATCGAGGGTTACTTAGGAGGAACAACAAATGGCCTTAGGACGTATGGAACACAGCCACTGGTTAGCACAACCACTCTAGGTGTGTGCGCCCCAGAGAGGTGCAGACCTGAGGACTGTCCTGGGAATTTACACTGTTGTGGAATTTTGCTCTGGGTGTTGCCTCCACATCCCTCTTAATCTAAGAATTGTGTGAAACTCTAAGGGGCTTCCAGCCGCTCCCTGGGACATATCGCTGGCACTCACAATAATAATGCTTGATCTTTCTCAAGCATTGCTGCTGGAGTCGATTAATGATTCAGTCACCACCCTAGGGAAGAACTTAGAGATGTAGATTGTCAGCAGTGACCACCAACCTTAGAAAGTGTTCAGAAAATAAAATTGTTAGTGCTGCTGGGTTAAGATGTTTTTGCTACTAGTTCTGATGTAGAGAATCTTAGGGAACAATTTGAAGTTCAGAAGAATACTCTTAATAGTTGAGCTAGGGATCCTTTGAGGCCAGGGAACAAAAGCAAGGGCAGCCTAACTAGCATCAGCTGTTGTGACTCTTACTGAGCCCGGACTGATAATGACGACTTCCTCATTCTGCCCGCAGCTTCCTGATAGCTTGCAATAAAACTTGCTGATGAGTAGATGTGTATTCTGAGGATTTAAAGTAGAAATGATTGTTTCTTTTTTAAATATAAAAGTTTAAATGTATGATTCTTTTAAGATTCTTACAAGATTATCTTTTAAGATAAATAATAAAATAATTGGTTTTTTCTTTGTAACCGCAAATTGCTGCCTGCCAGTAAGAAAAACTGGTTGAGAAAACTACCTCGCTGGCTCACACTTTGTTAATCTATGACAAGTTGCTTAGTTACGAATGCACATGGGTCCTTGGGAATTATTTGCTTTCTTTTCTTGTACTATGTAATGTTATTTCTTGTAAAGGTATTGGGGAATGCACTGTTTTTTTCATAACCATTCACTAAAAGAAAAAGAGAATGCAGCCACATTGTAATTCTATATTGTTTGAAAGATTTTGCTCTGGGAGGAAAAAAATATAATGTTGTTGGAGTCTGCTCCATTCACCCAATAAGTATGAGTGTGTGTCTATGTATGTATGTATGTATGTATGTAAACTAGTTGCAGCCTGCTTGTTGAAGATTTGCTCCATACATCAAATGTGTATGTATGTGTATGTAAAATGATTGGAGCCAGCTCGCTGGAGTTCGTTTTATCCACCTGTGTGAATGTGTATGTATATATGTATGTATGTACATATGTTGTATACATGTGTATGTGTGAAGTTGTTGGAACTTTGAGCTCCTTGCTCATTGGAGCTTGTTAAAGTTTGCTTCATGCATCTAGGGTGCCGGTGTGTGTGTGTGTGTGTGTGTGTGTGTGTGAGTCTTTCCTCCCTTTTCTTTTTCTTTCTTGGCCCCCAAAGAATTTTTTTCACTGACCTCTTACAGCCCCCAAAGGAATTATTTGTTAGCCACTCCCCCCAGGGAGCCTTCTCACTGGGCCTCAGTGAATGTCAACTCTATGCCCTGCCTCAGTTTACCCTGAATGTTTAAACTGGTCTTTGACAAGGGTCTCTCACTGAAACTGGAGTTTATCAATTTTGATTAGATTGGTTGGCCCATGAACTCGCCAGATCCTTTTTTCTCTGTGCCTCTACCTCCAGGACTAGGGTTACAAATGAGCACCTCCACATTTGACTGTTTTTGCTGTTGTTTGTTTTGTTTTTGTTTTTTTTTTTCAAGACAGGATTTCTTTGTGTAGCCCTGTCTGTTCTGGAACTCACTCCACAGACTGGGCTGGCCTCAAACAGAAATCTGCCTGCTTCTGTGTCCTGAGTACTGGGATTAGAGGTGTGCTCCATCACACCCAGCCACATTTGGCTTTTACCTAGGTATTGAGGATTGATCTCAGATTATAATGCATGGAAGACATTTTATTGCCTGAGCCATTGATGATCCCAGCACTGTTTTATTTTTTATTTTATCCCATAGGCAGAATACTCACTCTAGTTTTGTGTGTCCAAATATATTGACTCTCAGAATATTACATATGATCCTGTTAGAATTTGGAAACATTATAACCCATAATAACAAACTTTGTCAAGGTGTTTTTTTTTTTTTTGAGGTTTTTATTTATTTATTTTTCTTTATTTTTCTTTTTTTTCCTTTTTTTTCTTTTTTTTCCTTTTTTTTCTTTTTCTTTTTTATTTTTTTTTAATTCGATATAATTTATTTACATTTCAAATGATTTCCCCTTTTCTAGCCCCCCCCCCCACACTCCCCGAAAGTCCCGTAAGCCCCCTTCTCTTCCCCTGTCCTCCCTCCCACCCCTTCCCAGTTCCCCGTTCTGGTTTTGCCAAATACTGTTTCACTGAGTCTTTCCAGAACCAGGGACCACTCCTGCTTTCTTCTTGTATCTCATTTGATGTGTGGATTATGTTTTGGGTATTCCAGTTTTCTAGGTTAATAACCACTTATTAGTGAGTGCATACCATGATTCACCTTTTGAGTCTGGGTTACCTCACTTAGTATGATGTTCTCTAGCTCCATCCATTTGCCTAAGAATTTCATGAATTCATTGTTTCTAATGGCTGAATAGTACTCCATTGTGTAGATATACCACATTTTTTGTATCCACTCTTCTGTTGAGGGATACCTGGGTTCTTTCCAGCATCTGGCAATTATAAATAGGGCTGCTATGAACATAGTAGAGCATGTATCCTTATTACATGGTGGGGAATCCTCTGGGTATATGCCCAGGAGTGGTATAGCAGGATCTTCTGGAAGTGAGGTGCCCAGTTTTCGGAGGAACCGCCAGACTGCTTTCCAGAGTGGTTGTACCAATTTGTCAAGGTGTTTTAAGTGAAACAAGACTGCAGAGATGTTCTTGGTAGCTTTTGGTCTCTTAATGAACCTTTTGAGTCATACATAGTTCTTTCTTATCAGGAACCTGTAGACTCTCATGATGGATCTCAGCTACAGAGACGAAAATAATTATTTTCCAGTAAATAGCTTTCTTACCGCATTTCCAGAGGGATCTTTAGTGCCCCTCCCACATTTTTTCTTTTTAGAAAACAAGCTTTCATTTAGAGTCAAAGGGCCACAGATCCTCTTTCCTTGTCCCCTGAAGAACTGAGAACCAGAAGAAACTCAAGTGCATTAGCTGTTTTCAGAAAGTGCAATCTAAGTGAAGTCTACCATGATAGATACAACTGTCTTCTTCCCCAGACCTAGGTAGATACCTAGCAAAGTTGCAAACAGAAAAACATTTTCTTTTCAATCCTCCTGGCTATTTTCATCACCCATCCCTGGTAGACTGCTCTAGTCTTAATGTCTCTGTCATAACACCCTCCAGGATTATGTCCTCCTCCTCCTGGTTTGTTGCTTCTAAAGGAGAGGGTAAAAAAAAGAGAGAGAGAACAGGCATTCCTCTCATGAAACCTTTTCTGTTTGAGATCTCATACTCTGAGTGGGAATCCAAGACAAGTGCCAGACAAATCATCACTAAGGACCTAGGAAGGCTTCTTGGTCTGGTCTGCCCTTCTGGGTTTTGTGGGTATCACAGGCGAATTCTGGTGGCTTTCTGTTAGTCTGTTAGTTTGTCAAGGAAAATAAAATACTTAATATTGATGCTCTCAGATTGGTTCTTGATCAATGGAGGCAAAACTTTTTTTTTTTTTAAACCAATTGCCAACCTCGGGATTCCCGTATAAGGTCTCTGACTATAGGAAGCATACTTGGCAAGAGTTCCCAGCTGCTCAGCCTGGCAACCTAACACACTTCTGTCAAGGACATCCCAAAGGCTCCCAGAAGTGACTAAATGAAGAGAGACATTAAGGTAGGGTTCTTTCTGGGAGACACAGGTCTTCATTGATGAGTGGCTTTGGTTCAGAGACTCGCTGGAGGCCTGTTGAGTACACAGCTGTCCTGTAGTGGAAGTGCATTGACCAGGCTCCTGCCCCTCTCCCACCTGGAGTCAGAGTCTCATCAGAAGTGGGACTAGCTAACCCCACAGCTCTTCTCTATTTGTGGTCTGCCCGACTAGACCCCATTGGGTTCCAAGCCGTTTTTCATGAATAGGAATACTCTCTTTAAAAGATGTTAAGTAGGATGATGTCAACATCAAGGCATGGGAATAGGACAATATGTTCCTTGGTCATGAGGAAGGAACTTTTTCTCTCATACAATCATGATAAATCAGTAGCCACTAATGTCCCTCAAGCACAGGCAGTAGGCCCGACACTGCTTAGTGATTTACGTAGGCTGCCTCATCTAACTGTAAGGAGCCATCAAGGGAAGGCTAAGGCTAGCAGGTGGCCTTCCTGGAGGTGTCCCACCTTTTTGCATGGACTAAGATGGGTGAGTTCTGAGAGGCAAGGTCCCAGGAGACTTCATCTCAGGATTGCTTCTTGTAGGTGATACGCCTTTCCTGTCACTCTTACATAGCCTAAGGATTCCTGGGCTTTATTAGTCCACCCTTTTGGTGGGTTTCCTGCAGATCAATGAAGATGTACTGTATTGTAGCAATGCTATGTAGACAAATTGATGATTTAATAATTCCTAATGATTTTATAGAATTCCTAAATTTATACAAGTAAATTAGATCACTTTGTAATATGAAAGCTGCAATTAGGGCTCTGTAAACCTTTATGTGTCCTGAGCTAATTGGACTAAGATAGAAAGCAGGCTTGAAATTGATACAATTATGGAAAACATTCCTTTTAGGCTGGATGTGAAACCATTGTCTAATAATTGAAGGTCATAAGCTGAAAATGAACAATTTATTGTAGGTGCAAGGACAAAAGATAAAATATTGACTGAATTTATTTATACAAAACTTCAATACAAATGAGACACTAGGAAATGATTTGCCTTTTGACAAATCATGTTAACTTAGACATAAGAATGATTATTTCAAACTCTTAATGAATCTGTGAAGCTAATGGAAGATAATGAATATTTAGTTAGTATTTAGTCTTAATACACATGTAAACATCTCTATTGTAACTACTTCATTTCTTTAAAAAAACATTATTTGTTTTATGTATGTGAATATACTGTAGCTTTCTTCAGACACACCAGAAGAGGGCATCAGATCCCATTACAGATGGTTGTGAGCCACCGTATGGTTGCTAGGAATCAAACTCAGGACCTCTAGAAGAGCAGTCAATGCTCCTAACCACTGAGCCATCTCTCCAGTCCTGTAACTCCTTATTCAGTTTATGATTTGAGTTTATGTTTGAACTTGTGAACTTTTGAAAAAAGATGCATAGACTATCACGTGATCATATCCCCTGAAAAAGTACAAGAACTAGGAGTGATCACAATAAAAGCAGAAGCAGAAGAGAATTGGAATAGAATTGGAATAGAAGCAGAGCAGAGAGAGCAAAAAGGGAGCAGAGCAGGGCAGTGCACAGCAGAGCAGAGCAGTGCACAGCAGAGCAGAACAGTGCACAGCAGAGCAGAGCAGTGCACAGCAGAGCAGAGCAGTGCACAGCAGAGCAGAGCAGAGCAGAGCAGTGCACAGCAGAGCAGAGCACAGCACAGCACAGCAGAGCACAGCAGAGCAGAGCACAGCAGAGCACAGCAGTGCACAGCACAGCAGAGCAGAGCAGAGCATAGCAGAGCAGAGCAGTGCACAGTGGAGCATAGCAGAGCACAGCAGATCAGAGCAGTACACAGCACAGCACAGCACAGCAGAGCACAGCACAGCAGAGCAGAGCAGAGCAGAGCACAGCAGAGCAGAGAAGAGCAGAGCAGTGCACAGTGGAGCAGAGCAGAGCAGAGCAGAGAGAGCAAGAAGGGAGCAGAGCAGAGCAGTGCACAGCAGAGCGGAGCAGTTCACAGCAGAGCAGAGCAGAGCAGTGCACAGCAGAGCAGAGCAGAGCAGTGCACAGCAGAGCAGAGCAGTGCAGTGCACAGTAGAGCATAGCAGTGCACAGCAGAGGGCAGCAGGCAGGCTTTTCTTACCTTTTCTTACCTAGAGGTAGGTTCTTTCATAACAGCAGGGTTTCTTCCTACTGACAAGGACAGGACTTTTTTCTTCCAGATTTGGGTTTCTTTCATTCAATAATAGAAAGGTAGAAACTTTTTTTTTTTAGAATTCTTCATCCAGAATGAGTATGGAACTTGCTTGTGTGGACTTTAGCTCCACCCACCAAATGTATGTATATGTATATGTATGTATATGTATATGTACATATGCATATGTAAGTATAGGTGTGTGTATTTAAGTATGCATGAGTACTTGTGGAGATGACGAGCCAGGCCCAACACGTCTCTGTGTATGTATAAATGTGTGTGTTTCTGAGAATATTGCCTGTGTAAAAGTTTTCCTTTCTGTGAGCATGACTTTCTTTTCCTGGCTCACAAGAGTTAATTGCTGCAGGCCTCCCTCTTACCTGGCCAGTGAGAGGTGAGGCTCCTGGGCGACAGAGACAGGAGCTCTAACAATTACTCCCTACTTAACCCCCTGCTGCTGTCAGCAGGAATTAATTACAAAATGTATATCTGTTTATCTGTCTATATGGATGTACACTTAAGAGTTAGGAGAGTTCAGAGTTTCTTGCTGGGCATTCTTGCCAGGGCCAGATATTTAAATTTTGTTCTGTCAGTAGTATTGACCCTGTTGCTGTCACTGGGCCCATCTGCTTCCCCGCAGCCTCCCAGACTCCCAGAGAGAGATCAGAGAACCCGTGCAGGGCAGGCTCCTGGTATAGAACATCCCTATTACCTTGGGAGTTGGGGACCTGGGAACCTGAAGCTTAAAGAAACCAAGTGGCTCTGGGTTCCCAGGAACATGTTATCCTATTCATTAAGTGTCACAAACCTGAGAAATGGCTAAACCAGGATTCAAAGCCAGGCTGTCCAATGACCCAAACACCCTGTTTCTGCTTCTTGTCAAAAGTGCTGAGCGGTGCTGGCTGATGTGGACCAGGCTTGTTAAGTGCAGTAACAGCAGAATTCAAGGCCGAGGGATCTCTCGTGTTTGTTGTTCTTCCCTCCATCCCCCTCCCTCCCTCCCTCCCTCCCTCCCTCCCTCCCTCCCTCCCTCCCTCCCTCTCCCTCCCTCCCTCCCTCTCCCTCCCTCTCCCTACCTCCTCCTCCCTCTCCATCCCTCTCTTCCTTTCCCCTTCTCTCCCTTCCTCTCCCTTTCTCCCTCCCTCCTTCTGTTCCTTTACCCTCCTTCCTTTTCTTTCCTTCCACCTCTTTCTAGTTTGTTTTCCTCTTATCTTTTGTTATCCAGACACAGAGACACCTATACATGTCCAGGCATGGTATGACATCTGGAACCAAAGCTTTCCTGTCTTTGCTAAGTGGACTACAAGGAATGGTGACTTGGGGAGAGGTTCTCGTTGGATCCTACATGTGTTGGCAAAGGAAAGAACGGCATTGGCTTTTGGAGTGTATCAGAGAAAAGTACAGGAGAGCAGGGAAGCAGACACTCTCAGACTGCCTTAAAAAGAAACATCTAGCGGTGCCTTTGACTTCCTGCTCCCCCAATCCTTCCCCTCACTCTTCCACAGGACTCGTGGAGCTCCACCTAATGTTTGGCTGTGGGTCTCTGCTTCTGTTTCCATTGCCTACTGGATGAAGCCTCTCAGGAGGCAGTTATGCTAGGCTCTTGTCTGCAAGCATAGCAGAGTATCATCAATAGTGTCAGGGACTGGCTTTCTCCCATGGGATGGGTCTTAAGTTGGGACAATCATTGTTTGGCCACTCCCTCAGTCTCTGCTCACGGGGGCTCACAGAGACTGAACCACCAATCAGAGTAATCGCATGGGCTAGACCTAGGCCTCTTACACCTTAGTAGCAGGTGTGCAGCTTGCTCTTCATGTGTGTCTCCTAACAATTGGAACTGGGTCTGTCTCTGTTGCCTGCCTTTGGATCCCTTTCCCCTGACTGGGCTGCCTTGTCCAGCCTCAGTGGGAGAGGATGCACTTCGTCCTGCTGCCTCTTGATGAGAAGTGGAAACCACCAGGACTGGGTGATACCCAAGGGGGTTTCCACTTCTCTGAGGAGCAGGGGAGGGGATAATAGGGTTTGTGATGATGGGGCTGGGAGGAAAGGAGGGAAGGGGGCTGTGATTGAGATGTAAAGTGAATTAAAAAATTAATGACAAAAAGAGCAAAAAACATCTAAAGTGTGTGACAAACAAAAGAGCTATCAACTCAGTGCCTGAGAGTTAGGACCCAGGGTGGGGTTTCTAAATGGCTGTAGGATGGTCTGGGCCATCTCCAGGCACGGGCATTCTGTTGAAATTTGTATTCACTCCCTGTTCACAGTCTTGGATGTTGGTCTGTGTTGTTAACAATGAGCTAGGAAGACATAACATTTGGAATAAGCAGGTGCCGGGGAACATTCATTTGTGCCCTGTTAGTGAAAAACTTAGTTTTGTGCTGCCACTAAAATTAGATGACAGTTTTCTTCCAAGAATTTGTCTCTCTGCTTATTTGAAAACGTTGCTGTGTTTCTCATTTAGTCTCACTTAGCAGGAAACGAGCAGGACAAAGCATGAATGTGGCACAGCTTCAGATCCCAGAGACCCCCGGGAGGATGGCACACTTTGCTGTGGAGTGCCAGAGATTTGCAAAAGGATGAAGAGGGTGGGGCAGGGAAAACCTGGTTTTCTAGATGAGCTGAGTTATAAGTCTGCATGGAAGTTCAGTTACCCAGACTTCCCTGTGGGTCTAAGCATGCCATTGGAGAGAGACACAGCATGAACAGGGATACACATGGGGGACACGTGCACACATCTTTCCCAGGGCAGATGTCAAATACAGATTTTTCTTTGAAATGGTGAATTTGTGAATTATCTATTGTTGTATAACGAATTGCCTCCAAGCTCTGTGGCTTAAGACTAACATGTAGCATCTTACAGAGTTTCTATGAGCTGAGAATTGAGAGAGGTTTTACAGGTTGGTATTGTCTCAGGGATTTTCCCGAGGATCCATTGGCCAGGACTGCTATCTTCTGAAGGCCTAAATGGATTAGGATGATCTACTCATAGGGCATCTCACCCATGCTCAGAAAGTTTATGAGGTTGAAAGAAGAGGTTATTTCTTTGTCATGAGGTCACTATTTATAAATCGGGGTGGACATCCATAGAAATGAATGGCTGCTTTTCTGAGAGAAGGGAGGGGAAGGGAGAGGAGAGGGGGGGGGAGGGGGAGAGGGAGGGGGGGAGGGAGGGGGAGGGGAAGGGGGAGGGAGAGGGAGGGGCCAGCCATAATGTCTGTTCTGATAATCTTTGTGAGTCATGTGCCATCATTTCTGTCATAGTGTGTCTGTTTACAAGACAGGACTGTAATCTTCACAGTTCCCTTGACAGGGTTTCAAGTCACCTAAGGGAGTTAGTTGCCTCCAGGCTACTTGTAGGCATTTTCAGGGAGGTTTAAATGGGAAGAAAATTCCAATCCTGAATGTGGGCTACCCTCTTAAGAGCTGGGGTCCCGGACTAAGTAAAGGAGAGAAAGGAGGAATCCAGCTGCACGCTAGCATTTCTCTCTCTCTTCTTCCTG
This sequence comes from Apodemus sylvaticus, assembly GCF_947179515.1. Lineage (NCBI taxonomy): Eukaryota > Metazoa > Chordata > Mammalia > Rodentia > Muridae > Apodemus > Apodemus sylvaticus. Next base: position 53,472,787 of record NC_067477.1, read on the forward strand.
ATTGTGTGCACAATGTGACCAGCTGCCTGATGCTCCTGTTGTCACAGCTAGAGTTGTACTCTCAAACTTTTGCCAGATATCTTGCCACAGGGATGAGAAAAGTCAGTGACTTTGGGGTTGCCCTGACTGGGGTGACAAAGTACTGAAGAAAGGACAGACACACAGACACATGTACGGAAAAGCTGGGATCACGTAGGTCATGTGCTCAGATGGAGACGATTAACAGCAGTTCCACAACTCAGCACATTTGATTCAAGGAGGCAGGTTTACTGTATATAGCCGACTAGCTGAACAAGGAGGCAGGTTTACTGTATATAGCCGACTAGCTGAACAAGGAGGCAGGTTTACTGTATATAGCCGACTAGCTGGACAAGGAGGCAGGTTTACTGTATATAGCCGACTAGCTGGACAAGGAGGCAGGTTTACTGTATATAGCCGACTAGCTGAACAAGGAGGCAGGTTTACAGTATATAGCCGACTAGCTGAACAAGGAGGCAGGTTTACTGTATATAGCCGACTAGCTGAACAAGGAGGCAGGTTTACTGTATATAGCCGACTAGCTGAACAAGGAGGCAGGTTTACTGTATATAGCCGACTAGCTGAACAAGGAGGCAGGTTTACTGTATATAGCCGACTAGCTGAACAAGGAGGCAGGTTTACTGTATATAGCCGACTAGCTGAACAAGGAGGCAGGTTTAGCTAGTCTTAGCTGTGGGTTCTCTTTAGGGCAGCAGTCTCAGGCTGTCAATATCAGGGAGAAGGAAGCTGTGGTGAGTATTTTCTCCATAGTGTCAACATCTGCACACTGGCCAAGGGAGGGAAAGGGAAGAGAAGGGAAGGGAGGGGAGGGGAATGAAGAGAGAAGGGAAGGAGGGAGAAGGGAAGGGAGAGGGAAGGCAAGGGGAAGCTTTGTCATCCCCTGTGTCTGAGGCATTGGGAACCTTGACACTGCGATGCTCATATCAATGATACACATTGACTCTGGATATTGTTGGCTTTTACAACAGCCATTAAATACAGTTACATACTCTAGGGAGAGGAATTGAGTTGCGACAGAGCTAAGCATATCAGATAATTTGTGGACATATTTGAAAACAACTACAATGAATGTTAATTGCATGAAAGAAATAATTTAAAATCAATCCTTTATACAAGCAACTGCTTTCACTTAAAGGTAACTCTGGGACTGATCTAGAAAGAATGCTACAGTGGTAGGCAAAATCAATAGAAAGAATGAGGGAAATGATCTTTTCATAGAAATAGATTGGAAGAGTAATTTCCTTCTAAAGAATTTATAATTGTAACTGACACAGCAATTATCTGTATTTACAAGCTACAATGTAGAGTTTAAATGCACACATATAAGTACAGTCATCAGATCAGGGTGATTCACCTACATAGTATTTATATTAGCTGTTTGAAATAGTCAATTAAAAATATTGTCAACCATATAAGGTTGTGTTTTCCTTAGCTGTGTTTTCCCATGAGGGAAGGGATAAATTAGCCCTATGAGATTTCTTGTGTATGTGCATTAATGTCAGGGATGAAGCTTCAGCCCTGATGAATGATTGGCCCAAAGATCTCATGTTGTAATACCATCACACGGGAGGGGGGAGGACTTTAACATAAGAATTTGGGGGACACACAAATGTTCAGACCACGCAATACCACTTTTGGACTCCAGCCTCACCCATGAATGACCTTCTCTCACTCAAAATACAGTGGGTCCTCTGTATCCATGGTCTCCGTAGTCATAGATTCAATTAACTACAGACTGAAAATGTGGTTAGACCTATCAGTGCTGTGTAGGAACCGAACACATTGCAGACTTTGGCTCTTTTCCTTATTTTCTGAACAACACAATATATCACCAATTGCCATAATATATAAATTATATTAGGTATTATAAGTAATCTAGATATGACTTAAAATATATGAGGATGGGATGCATAGGTTATATGCAAATACCACAATGGCATTTTATATAAAGGGCTCAAGTATTTGCACCCTTCTCTTCTGGGTGGAGGTTCAAGAACTGGACTCTCATGAATGCTGGTAGACATCCAGCCAGTCCCAGCACTCCCCAGAGGTTCAGTTTACTCCAACATCAACTTGAATGTCTAAAGTGTCAATACCATCTAACTATCCTTTAAGTCAGATATGAGTGAGACCAGAGATGCTACTACATGGTGAGTTTTATTTTGAATTGAGTGGTGGAGACAAGTTTGGGGCACTTCATTTGTATAGATGTTTGGGAATGGAATTTTGGTCTGTTTCCTCCCTGCTTTACTGTTGGGACCCCAATTTGAACACTCTCTTTCTCTTGGCTTATGTTGAGTTTACCTTGAGCATAAGAGAACTCAAAGCCCATCCCACAGTGACACACTTCCTCCAACAAGGCTACACCTACTCCAACAAGGTCACACCTAACAATGCCATTCCCTATGGCCAAGCAATCAAACACATGAATCTATGGGGGCCATTCTTATCCAAACCATCACAAATCTGGTTTTCATCAAAGACTAGTTCTGAATTTTGGATACTCCAGAGCTTTCTTTTAGCTATGCAGGACACTATTTTCAGCTCTAAAGAGAGTTCTGATAGTTCTTAGGTTTAGAACACTTGACATCCTGGGCAAAAAATCATTAGCACATTTCACAGCTAAGCAGACGATGGTACCTGCCATGTATTTATTTATTAGTGTATGTGTGTGTACGGATGCAGGTGCTACAGCTTAGGTGAGAGGACACTTCGAAGGAGTCAGTTTTCTCCTTCTATCATGTGGGTCCCAGGGACTGAACTCAGGCCACTAGGCTTGGTGACAAGTGTCTTTACCCACAAAACCATTTTAAGGGTTTCAGTGGCTTTTTTCTTTTTCTTTTTTTCTTTTTTCTCCTATTCATTGTGACAGTGGGTTTCTGGTTGGGAGCAAATGAATCCGTGTGTACGAAGGCATGTGCAAATGAAGGCTTGTTGCTACTACAAAGCACCTCACAGCGGGCAGAGATTTTCCAGTGGAGCAGCTTTCATTGATAGAATTGGAAAGAAGAGATTATTTCCGTCAAGAGATTATTTCCGTCAAATAGGAGTGGTGGTCAGGCTGCATCTATCCTAGGTCTCTCTTCTCATTTCTGAGGGTTCTGCTGCGTGAGAGTGAGATGCATCTTCTGGCTGTCTCTGAGCTCTATGGCTGAGGTAATGGTTCTACAGTTACCCAGGCTGGCCATGCTTTTCCTATGGGTACTTCCAGAGGTTCCCAGAACCTTCATACCCGAACGTGGATTTTTCCTGTGAGGTGAATTTCTATTTTGATGCTGGTTATGGAGTTTCACATTGTCTCCATGAGCTGGTAAATTATTTTGTAGGGGTCCTGAATATGGACAAGTCTATCGCAAAGTCAGTTTTCACAGCTCAAAAAAAAAAGCATCTAAGGAAGAGCAAGCATGGATACCGTTGCTGGAAAACCTCATGCTCGCAGGAATCTCCTTATGGGGTTTCCTCTGCTGATGTCACCAGGACATATTGATATATCCCGTATATCAATATGCTCTTGGCTTTGCTTGCTCTCAGAGGCACGCTTCCCAGGCAGCATAATGACGTGTGTGGGGACAAAATGCAGAGCTAAATACAAGGCTGGTCTTAGATTTTAAGTAGATTCCCCCATTGCATAATTAGACTAATCAAGATAGAGATTTAGGAGGCTTACCCAGAACTTGAAAGAACAGCTGTTCAACGATAAAACAGAATCTAGGCAGTTTTAATGCAAAGGAATCTGAGGTTTACTTTTTAATTTTTTTTTTTCCAAAGCAAAGCACCTGTGAACTTGAACGGATGGGGATTTGAGGGTTTTTATGTTTATGATAATGCTTGCCACTCTGATCTGCAGGCTGAGCAGAAGTCGTTTTCTTCCAGCAGTCTTCTGCCCCCTTCTTATTCTAATCTCTGTTCTGTGCTCTTCCTTGTTGATTTGCATGTATGAATAGTAACACCTACTGACGGGAAGGGCTCAGGAGACACAATTTGGTTGGCTTTTCCTACCAGCGCCCCTGTCAGCATCTTGCATTGATTTGGAGTGTAATCAATGCTCCTAGTTACTGCTGTGCCTGCTTCTCCAGGGCTCTGATTGGCCTCCTCCGGCTCTGTTCTCTGGCATTGGTGTTGCTGTGGATTGCTTGGAAAAGCTCGATTTCACCCTGCTTGGATACCGGAGGGACCAGTTGGGGGGCTGTTAATATGTTCCAGAGGGAAATGGCTCACACTGTCTTTTTTAATCGAATAATTTCTTGCCTGCTTTGTAATTTATCATAGCCTTTGTTTGAAATATTATAGTTCTCCAGCCAGGAATTACAGTACCCTTTGAAAACACCAGCTTGGTATTAGGAAAGTCATGATACGAGTTTTTAATCAAAATTCACTGCATGGGCTCTGTCTTTTCAATAGGGAATATTTAAAAACCTGGGAGAGTGGGGCCAGCGGTCCACATTATCAGAAATGGCAAATCCCAGAATTATGCAGGAGTCCACAGGAGAACTATATATATTTCCTTGAGAAAGCAGTCCCTTTTCCAATGCAAGATACGCTACCCCCTTAGCTTTTAATGACTGGAGACCCTGGCGTTCTGTATTAGCTTTCTGTGAGGATTCATTTACGCAAAGACTATCTTGGCTTGGGGATCTGCACTCCAGTTGCTTTCTTCTTCATCCTTTACAACTGTAAAATAGAATGTCTTGCTAGAAGGTTCTCCACAGTCCCAGGCAAGCTTCCTGTGAACCTGAAGTACTTTTCCACCTCTGGACATCGGGGGACTATGGCTGGGTTATGACAACTCTGTGTGAGACTGGGCAAATGGCAGAGGAACACTGTCAGCCATTATCACAGCTTTGCCTCTTTCACTCGCTCTTTATTTTGCTTCTCACATAATGTTTTCAAAATAGCTGGAGGAGCATTGTTTGAAGTTGCCACAGCCACAGGATAATTCGCACAAAGTACCTCTCCCTGTCTCAGATGTCCAAGGTCGTGTTTATGTATTTTTAAGTCTGTCCGTAGTGATTTCACCTGGATGGCCGAGTCTATTAGCTACCACTCCTACACCTTCGGTTGGTTCTGTATACACGAGACCCTCTTTAAAGACATAACCGGCCTCTGTGAGAGCTTTCAGCTGTGAAATCTTTTGTGTAGGCTTTGGGGTCCTGTTGTTGTAGGAATACCAAAAGCTTAATATTCCCATAAAATAAGCCTTGAACTTAAAAAAGGCTAGTTTGTCAGTCTATTGATTGCCCCAGGCTAAGAAAGCTAATTCCTCAGCACTACCACTGCATGTATTGAACAGGCTGATCCTTCTAGGTCAAATAGCTCACATCACTAAAATAATATTAAGCTTTGTTGTTGCACAAGCCAAATAGCTGTGAAAATCCATCATTGCTACCTGATGCCTCTGCCCTTTAGTTTCTATTATTATAGAAGAAGGAGGAAGGGGCAATGCAAAGCGCAGGGAAATGTATTAAAGAGATCCACGGTGCTCTTAATAAAAACGCTCTTCCTTTCCGAGCACCCGAATGGGTGCATAAATACAACCGGCAACGGGAATTCCAATCAAACCTCTACAGCTTTTCCCTATTCAAGACTTTGACTACCTGACCAAATTTAATTCTAGTCTAGAGCTTTTGGCTTTCTTCTTCATGTTAAGAAGATTCCTCCTCAGAGGCAAGGGAAATCTCAGTTCAAGGCAAGCCTGGTCTATAGAGCAGGTTTCAGAACAGCAGCCAGGGTTACACAGAGAAACCCTATCTCAAAAATTTTTTTCTTCCTCCATTTTTTTTTTGTTGTCCATTTATCAGATTAAGTTGGTCTCCTTTTCTACAACACCTAAAGAGATTTTGCTTATGAAAATTGGTGAACATTTCTAAAAGTTTTTGAAAAGTAAAAAACCCATCTTGCTCATAAGATGCTGCTGGGTATTGGTGAGCCAGGGGCTACAGTGTAGCATTTTCCCTCAGCTCGGTTGCTGTGTGTGTGTGTGTGTGTGTGTGTGTGTGTGTGTGTGTGTATGGGGGGGAGGAGGCGGGCATCTTCAGGCATACTTACTGCCTTTCTGCTTAGAATGTCCAGTCCAGCATCCAACCAGGCAGCATCTCTGAGATGCCTAGCACTTCGATCAACCAGAGATGAAAGGTAGGAGGAACCTGAGAGTGACACACAATATTGCTGTGTCAATCAAAAGTGTGCTATATTCCCTTTAAAGTACAGTGTGCTTATGAGTAGGTGGAGAAGGGAACAAGAAACTGCCGAAGGAAAGGAGTCATCTCTAGGGAGATATGAAGATGTCATTAGTGTCTATGCCTGGCACTAGTGACTTTCTCTGAAGTCTAAGAAAGGCAATGAGAGGAGCAGAAGATGATTGGAGAAATGAATGAAAATGACAAAGACAAAAAGAAAAAACTAGACTTGGCTGTGAGTGACGGGGTGTGTCGTTCAGGGTGATTTTCTGGTGAGTTGCTTTCTGTCTTTCTTTCCTAATGTAGCAGAGACCTCCACACACCGAGCTGTGTTTATCCCCGGATTTATTGGTTCTGTCTGGACAGGTAATTGGGTGACACTGCTTCTCCTTAAGGATTGATGCTAATCTCTGATTTCAGAGTGTACCCTGGAGTAAGGTGTCTTACAACAACAAAGATGTCTTTTTTTTTTTTTTTTAAGTATGTTGCAAAGGTATCTATCAGTGTCTATCAAAGATCAGAAAATATCATGCATCAGAAAAGAATGGTGTAAATTCTGCCTGGAAATATTCTCACAGGCAGAGTGAGTGAGATGTGCCAGTGTCTGCATCTACATCTACACTTACTTATAAGCTGTTTATTTTGTGTACGAGTTAAGGTTTATTAATTATTAATGTGTGTGCTGCAGAGCACACGTGAAGCCCAGAAGGCAATTTTGTATGGTCACTTTTCTCTTTCTACCTTTAGGTGGGTCCTGGGGATTGAGCTTGGGTCTCCAGGCTTGCATAGCAAATGCCATTACCCACCAGTCTATTTTACCAGCTCTGATTTGTATATAATTTATGTATCAATTATTTGTATGGTATATTTACTTTATATATAACTGTAAGAATAATTTTTTTATTTAGCTTGTTGATTTTAGAAACTAAGTCTCCATAAAATGTGATTCCTCTGTTAATTCAAAGGTTTTCCAGGGGCTATTTTTATAAGAACTGAAGAATGTCCTACAGAAAGAAAATGTAGAGCAAGAAAGGAAGGGGGTTATTTTGAATATAGTGTGATGGTTTGTATATGCTTGGCCCAGGGAGTGACACTATTAGAAGGCGTGGCCTTGTTGGGGTAGGTGTGTCACTGTGGGTGTGGGCTTTAAAACCCTCATTCTAGCTGCCTGGAAGTCAGTCTTCTCCTAGCGGCCTTCAGATGAAGATGTAGAACTCTCAGCTTCTCCTGCACCATGCCTGCCTGGATGCTACCATGCTCCCACCTTGACAATACTGGACTGAACTTCTGAACCTGTAAGCCAGCCCAAATTAAATGTTGTCCTTTGTAAGAGTTGCCTTGGTCATGATGTCTCTTGTAAGGTGGTTTTCTGATAGCTTGCAGTTGTTTGGCTCGGCCACAGAGCATGTAAGGAAGAGAATGAAGGGAGTCGAAGGTAGTGTGTATGTGCGTGTATGTGTGCATATGTTTGAAGGCCGGAAGATAATTTCACGTGTCATTCCTGAAAGCCACCTATCTTGTTTTGAAAAACGAGGCCTCTCACTGGCCTGAAGTCTACCAGTAGCCTTGACCAGCAAGCTCCAGGGATCTGTTTCTGTGGTGGTGATATGACAATCACGTCCCACTATGCCTGACTCTGATGGCTAGATGCAGGTTCTCATGCTCTCAAGGCAAAAACTGCCCAAGTTATCTCTAGAGCCGACTGCTTCTTACATGGTTTTCCTCTTTGAGTTGACAGGAACCCCAAATGAACATAAAGGTCAAGGATTGAGCCTCCGCTACGTCTGCAATTGGAGGGGTGGGAAGATGATGTTATGATTAAACAGAATTAATGACACGAGTTGAAAAAAACTGATGGTTGTTACATGGTAGGCGAGGGATCTCTTTAAGTAAATTTCCTACATCATGACAGTAATAAGCACCATACGTTTAGGTCTAGGTCTAGGAACTATACTTGCTCTTTTCCAGAGTTAGTCAGTAATTCTGATGCCAGAGACCAACAGACTGTGTTTATATCTTAGCTGATGGAAGCTGATAATTTCAAGTTGGGTAACACTGTTATTCGTTGACTCTAGGTCCCAGTTCCCTGCATGGAAAGTATGTAACTTGAGTTTATCTGCCTTGTAAGTGGATGGTTAGGATTAGTGCTAATGTACTTGAAGTGCCTGCCTCATCTGCTGGCTGTCATTGTTCTCTCTCTTGTTTAGGGCCTCTCTCAGAGGAGACAGGGGCTGTAATTTTGAACTGTTCATCCATCCTTTCATAATTTATTGAGTGCATACCATAAGTTGAGCACCGGGCCAGGCTCTGGGGATTTAGGAAGGCAGTGAACTAGAAAGTAGGTAAGGCTGAAGGAGAGCTATTTCATGGAAGATGTGGTATCAGAATACTAGAACTGGATTGGGTTGTGACTGTGATTTGGGATGAAAAATTGCCACTATAAAATTGGACCTTAGTGTTCGAGTGAATATTACAGTTGGGCAGGATTCAGCTACATTAAACCTTCTGTCATAAAGACAGTGGTAATGGCTTTCTGTGGGCAGAGCAGTAGAGATGCTTCAATTGTTAAGTATTTATATAACCCTTATATTCGCAATGTATGCACTTTATCATTTCCCAGAAGCTTATGCTAAGAAATACTTATGCTGAGAATGTTCCTTATAGGTTCTGGGCTGTGCTTAGCAAAGTCTGATCAAGAAGGCTGTTCTGTGGAAGCTGTTAAATCAATGGAAAAGTAGTGCGAGGGAAGCCTATACTTTCTCCTTGATTGTTTAAGCTGTGTCTCCAGGTTCCTCTCTGGGGTGTTCTGGTGGGTCACATAGTTCAAGGTTGGTGCAGGCCCCTTTTTTGGGCCTGGACTGAACAAATTTGCTTCTGGTGCATGGCCTGGCTGTGTTTTATCCCTTGTCTCTCCTCTGTGTTCACTTTCCCTGCACTGTCTTGATTGACGTCACAGAGTGAATCATGAGCAGAATGGAGACATTGCTGGCTATGATGCTATGCAAAGGTGCAGAGATTAAATTGAACACTGAGACTGCTTATCTTTCCTATGTAAAACTTCCATTTTATGGATACAATGGATACAACCGCTATCTTTTCAGTTAAGTAGAGGGTTGGTTACACTCCCTTAGTCCTGCATTTGAATCATGAGTTCTTCTTTGGAATATGGGTTTCTTGTCTACAAGTTACTTCTTTCTACTCAATTACATGTGCATTATAATTACCGACACATTTCTGTTCTTAGGCCTGGACTTGACTGTGGTCAGTTTAACTCTCTAAACTGCTTAAAGATGTAAAAGTTCTGAGAGACTTCTGAGTTGTGAGATAAAAGAACAAAGAATTTTATCTGTCCCTCTCTGACCAAAAAAACTGAATTCAGAACTTTGTGAGATGTGATTGTCAAGATAGAAATATAATTTATATGCATGTTATACATGTATAAGAATGTATATGTGTGCAGCTATGTTTAGCTAGTGAATGTGCATGTGGAGGACAGAAGTCAATTTGAGGTATCTTCTTCTATCACTTTCCATCTTATTAATTTTTTTTTTTTGAGATGGCCGTCTGTGGTGGTTTGAATATGCTTGGCCCAGGGAGTGGCGCTATTAGAAGGTATGGTTTTGTTAGAGTAGGTGTGGCCTTGTTGGATGAAGTGTGTTACTGTGGGGGTAGATTCTGAGTCCCTTCTTCTAGGTGCCTGTGAGAGTAAGTCTTCTAGAGGCCTTGAGATCAAGATGTAGAACTTTTAGCTCCTCCTGCACCATGCCTGCCTGGACGATGCTACGCTCCCGCCTTGATGATAATAGACTGAACCTCTACCTGTAACCCAGCCCCAATTAAATGTTCTTTTTAACCCTAACCCTAACCCTAAAATGTTGTTCTTATAAGAGTTGCCTTGGTCATGGTGTCTCTTCACAGTAATGGAAACCCTAACTAAGACAGGATCTCTCACCAAACCCAGACCTTCCTGTTTTGGCTAAGCTGACTATTCAGCAAGTCTCCAGGATCCTTCTGTTATACCCACCCTTAGAACTGGTTTAAATCTTTGTTTTGTTCTACATGTGTGCCATCTGACCTGGATTTTTCATAAGCAGTGAGGATTGGAACCCAAGTCCTCATGCTTGCACAGCAAGTACTTTGCCAATTAAGTCATTATTTTAGCCTAGAATTTGATTTTTTTTATTCAGTGTTTGTTGGATAATTGTCATACAGTAGTCACAGACCTACCTCTGTCCTTCCAAATCGCCTTGGAGTGTTTTGGAGGGTTCCATATTTCTTGGAGGCTTTTTGTATTTCAGCTGCTGTTCAAGATAGTATTTTGAATTTTCTCCCTTTCCCCTTAGTCCTATTCATTCTGATCACAGTTAGGCTGGTCACAAAGTCACAGTTTTTCACCCCAGCCTCCAGAGTGTTGGAGTCATAGGTAGGCACCACCATGGTCTGCTTGGGAACCTTTTAAAATTTTGTCAATCTTTATTTTTTGAGGTTACATTTGGTCATTTGGAATGTCTAAAGTCACTTGGAGTCAAGTCTGGTGAACGAGGTCGGTCATCAAGTAGGAGAGTTCTACACTGTAAGGCATGATTATGATGGAATGCATGAGCTGAATTTCCCTGTGTGACTGACATACTTTGATGGCAGCTCTGAGCTATTTTGTACAACGAAGGAGTGAATGCCTGATCCCATGCACCTTTGAAGGAAGTCCTGAAAAGGTCTAACTTCTGGCACTCACACCTGTAGACTATGCTGATGAACTCATTAAAATAGTTTAAATCTTTGTTTTGTTCTTTGAGACAGGGTTTCTCATTGTAACAGCCCTGGCTTTTTGAAGACCAGGCTGGCCTGGACTCAGAGATCCTCCTGCCTCTGTCTCCCAAGTCTTGGGATTAGAGGCATGAGCCACCATGCCTGGCTCATTTTTAATCATTTTTAAAGATTGTCTTAAAAAATCATCTTTTTAGCTGGACATAGTGTTGCTGGCCTGTACATTTAAGAAGTACAGATAGGAGGATCAGGAGTTCAAGGCCATCATCAGCTACATACAAAGGGAAGGCCAACCTGGGCTACATAAAATCTTATCTCAAATATCAAAACAAAACGACAACAACCATCTTTTAAAGAGAGATCTGCTGTTTCAACTGCCATTTTAGCAGACTCTTTGCAAGATGGTCCATCCATCAAGACGATCAGAGCTGCCATGTGTTGCGCTCCCTTTTGACTTTTGCTCACATTTCTTACCTCTTTTCATTATGTAAATGTATAAAAATGGCCTTGTGCATGCTTCTGCTTTCCTTCCATTTCTTATTTACGAGTCTGAGAAGAAGTTAGACAGGAAGTGCTGAATGAGTGAACATTAATAGACTCACATATCAACTTATGTAAGAAATAGATTTTTATGAAAATTGAAGTTACATGCTTTGAAGCACAGTACATTGAGGATAATGAAGCTTAAAGCAAAGTTTGAGTTCAGAAATATATGAAATAAGAACACAATAATACACAGTAGTACAAAAGTGAAGGGTATAATAGATCAAAGTCCAGGGGAGTTTTACTTTTCCTTAAGGCAAAACTTTCAAGTCATAGTACCTCAGGAAAGGACTGTGGTTGTCTTGTAGAGATGTACCAGAGCCTGCCCATACAGAATCTTGTGAGGAGGTTGATATCAGATGAGAGAAGCCCATTGTAGGAAAATTAATGTCATGGAAACCGGCAGATCCTATAGAAAGATTTATCTCCCCTACCTCCAGGCAAGGTTTCTTTGTATAGCTTTGGCTGTCCTAGAACTAGCTCTGTAGACCAGGCCAGCCTTGAACTCACAGAGATCCTCCTTCCTCTGCCTCCACAGTACTGGGATTAAAGTCATGCACAACCACCTTCCAGCTAGATTTGCCATGTCTTGAGAGTTGGTTGCTAAACATAACTGAAACACTAGTAGTTATTTGTCTGTTTAGGCTTACTTGCCATTCCCCCTCTGTTTGGAGCAGTTTTAGTTGAAAGACCATTGTAATAGTTAAACTGTATATGATTTTTAGCTTAAACAGAAAGGAGGAAGATGTAGAGGAATTTTAATCCAGCAACATGGATGTTCTGTCAAGGGATTACATAACATTTTGGAGTGCAGACACCACACACATCCTTAATCCCAGTGACTGGAATACAGATATGCCTTTGGTACACACCATTAATTCTAAACAAATGATATCTAATTGAGGGGCAGACAAAGTGATGAATCAGAGAAAGATTTGACAGTGTGTTAGAAACAGGATATGCCCAACTCATGAAAACAGACAGGAAAGAGAGGCTACTTAAAGAGCAGTGAGGGAGAGTTTAGGTCAGTTCAGTTCAGTCCAGTTCAGTCCAGTTCAGTCCAGTTCAGTTCAGTTCAGTTCAATTCAATTCAATTCAATTCAATTCAATTCAATTCAATTCAATTCAATTCAATTCAGTTCAGTTCAATTCAATTCAATTCAATTCAATTCAATTCAATTCAGTTGTGCTCAGTTCAGCTCAGAGTTGTTCTGTTTAGCGAAGTTTGTGGAGTTGAAAGACAGTCTTTCCAAGCAGAACAATCCAGTCAGAAGCTGAGAAGACAATTTGAATCAGTCAGCTTGGAGAGGAGTTTGAGCCAGAACAGCTGAGTCAAGCCAGCCACAATTTTGATACTTTGCTGCAGTGCTAGTGGAGGGGGAAGACTGGGATTTCTTCTGTAAGCACCACTCAGTCCAGAACATCTCCACATGGGTCTCAATGGGAAACAAGATTTCAGTTAGCTTGACTCTATGCTTCTTCTTCTTCTTCTTCTTTTTTTTTTTTAAATTTGTGTTTCTAAGATTTTGGAATGAGGCTAGTTTTGCTGAAATATACAAAGCTATTGGAAAAATGAAAAAAATATATGTATTTATTATTTTCTTCTTGTCATCATTGTTAAATTGTTGAGCACAATTTCCCCTGATAGATGAAAGAGAAAATTATAGAACTCTTGAAATGAGCTTTTTTCTAAAAATTGAGTTAATGAGGTATAATTTTATATTTTTCAAGCAATTCAGTTGAATCCTTCAGAGTTTCCCACACTGTAAGAGGGAAGGATAGACGATTTGTGAGCTAGCTTTTAGTTGCCCTGACAAAATGCCTGAGGCAAACAACTTAAAAGGAGGAAAGATTTATTTTGGCTCATGGTTTAGTGAAGTTTCAGTTAGTAGCAACTTGACTTATCTCTCTCTACTGGACCTCACTTTAGAAATCCTGTCACCTGTCAACAACGTCATCAATGGGAATCATGACTTCAACACATGAGCATTTGGGGGACATTTAAGATTTAAAGCATAATGAACTCCAGTGGTGAAGCCCCTTGACCTGGGAGGATTGCTTTCTGTAAGTAACAGGGAATTCTCATCTCCCAGAATGTGAAAAATAACCAGGTGGTACTCTGTGTCATGAAAAAGTCAGAGTTGTGTGAATATGCTGTCTCTCTCTCTTTTTTTGAAAAGCATGTCATTTTATTGAAAAAGGAAGTAAAACATTTTATGATAAAATTGAAGATTTACATGGAAAATATTTCTGATAAAATAGAACAGATATATAGAAAACCACGTTAAATTTGACAATTTTCATGGAAAATTAAAGAGTAAAATGGTAGACATAAAATACATTGCTAAATTAATTGCAAAAGGAAGTAGAAACATTTTATGATAAAATTGAAGATTTCCGTGGAAAATATTTCTGATAAAATTGTAGAAAATGTAGAAAAACGTGTTAGAATTGAAGATTATCATGGAAAATTTTAAATAGGTATAATAATGGTAGGCATAAAAGTATTCCTAAATTGATTAAAAGTGGAATTATAAACATTTTCTGATAAAGTTGAAGATTTACATGGAAAATATTTCTGATAAAAGTGAAGAAATATATAGAAAAACATGTTAAAATTGAAGATTATTATGGAAAATTATGCAGATAAAATGATAGGCATGAAGATAATTATAAGTTGATTGAAAGTGGAATTATAAACACTTTCAGGTAAAATTGAAGATTTACATGGAAAATATTTCTGATAAAATTCAAGAAATATATAGAAAACATGTTAAAATTGTCTATTTCATGGAAAATTATACACATAAAATGGTAGACTAAAAAACCTTTCTAATTGAAGGTAGAATTAAAAACATTTTGTGATAAAATCAGAGATTTACATGGAAAGCATTTCTGATAAAATAGAGGAAATATATAGAAAAACATATTAAAATTGAAGATTATCATGAAAAATGATGCAGATAAAATGGTAGACATAAAAACAGATTCCTAAATTAATTGAAAGAGGAATTACAAACATTTTTTGATAAAATTGAAGATTTACATGAAAAATATTTCTCTTAATCTATGTCTTTTTATTGGGGAATTGAGTCCATTGATGTTAAGAGATATTAAGGAATAGTGATTATTGCTTCCTGTTATTTTTGATGTTATTTTTATGTTTGTGTGGTTATCTTCTTTTGGGTTTGTTGGAAGAAGATTACTTTCTTGCTTTTGCTAGGGTGTAGTTTCCTTCCTTGTGTTGGCATTTTCCATCTATTATCCTTTGTAGGGCTGGAGTTTTGGGAAGATATTGTGTAAATTTGATTTTATCATAAAATATCCTGGTTTCTTCATCTATGGTGATTGAGAGTTTTGCTGGGTATAGTAGTCTGGGCTGGCATTTGTGTTCTCTTAGGGTCTGTATGAAGTCTGCCCAGGATCTTCTAGCTTTCATCGTCTCTGGTGAGAAGTCTGGTGTAATTCTGATAGGTCTGTCTTTATAAGTTACTTACCCTTTTCCCCTTACTGCTTTTAATAGTCTTTGTTTATTGAATTTGGTGTTTTGATTATTATGTGCTGGGAGTACTTTCTGGTCTGGTCCAGTCTGTTTGGAGTTCTATAGGCTTCTGGTATGTTCATGGGCATCTCTTTCTTTAGGTTAGGGAAGTTTTCTTCTATAATTTTGCTGAAAATATTTACTGGCCCTTTAAGTTGGAAATCTTTGCTCTTGTCTATACATATAATCCTTAGGTTTGGTCATCTTATTGTGTCCTGGAGTTCCTGAATGTTTTGGGTTACCAGCTTTATGCATTTTGCATTTTCTTTTGACTGTTGAGTCAATGTTTTCTATGGTATCTTCAGCAACTGAGGTTTTTTTCTTCTATCTCTTGTATTCTGTTGTTGATGCTTGCATCCATGACTCCTGAATTCTTTCCAAGGTCTTCTATCTCCAGAGATGTCTCACTTTGTTATTTCTTTATTGTTTCTACTTCCACTTTTAGATCCTGGATGATTTTGTTCAGTTCCTTCACTTGATTGTGTTTTCCTGTAATTCTTTAAGGGATTTTTGTGTTTCCTCTTTAAGGGCTTTTACCTATTGAGCGATGTCCTCTTGTATTTCTTTAAGGGAGTTATTTGAGTATTTCTTGAAGCCCTCTATCAGCATCATGAGATTCGATTTTAAATCCAAATCTTGCTTTTCTGGTGTGTTGGGGTATCCAGGACTTGCTGTGGTGGGAGAACTGGGTTCTGATGTTGCCAAGTAGCCTTGGTTTCTGTTGGTAGGGTTCTTGTGCTTTCCCTTTGCCATCTGGTGCTAGTTGGTATTCTTGTCTCTGACTGGAGTTTATTCTTCCTGAGGGCCTGTAAGCCTGTGTCCTCACTTCTCTGAGCTCAAAAGTGAAAGCACTTCTGGGAGATCTCTCTTTCCTGGAGGCCTATGTACAGAAGGCTGTGGAGTTTCCAGCTCCCTGGTGCAAATGGCTGCAGGAAGACTTCAGTTACAGCTGCTCCACTGATCTTATGCCCTGTGTGTTTCTAGCTGGTCCCCTCCAGAGAGAAGGTGGAGTTCTCACCTTTAGTGAGAACTGCTGGGAGAGCCCTCTCTCCTGGTGGGCTGTGTACAGAAGCTCCTTGGTGAAAATGGCTGTTCTCTCTCTCTCTCTCTCTCTCTCTCTCTCTCTCTCTCTCTCTCTCTCTCTTTCTTTTGAGTCAGGGTTTCTCTGTGTAGCCCTGGCTGTCCTGGAACTCACTCTGTAGACCAGGCTGGCCTCGAACTCAGAAATCCGCCTGCCTCTGCTTCCCAAGTGCTGGGATTACAGGCATGCGCCACCACCGCCCGGCTGTGCCATGTCTCTTAAGGTGCATTTCTTCTTCCTCTTTTTTTTTTTCTTGAAGAAAATTAGTGCCTGCTGGCCTGAGGTATAAGTACACACCAGTAATTTCAATATATGGAAGGTTGAGGTGGGAGGATTATAAAGTTGGGGCTAGCCTGGGCTACACGGTAAGACCTTGTCTCAAGAAAAAAAAGATTGCTGAATACTCTTGTGTCATCTGGTCATTTCTTAATATTCTAATTATATGGTAGGAAACTTAATCTGTGAAAGCTTTTGTGAATTAAGAAATGGAGAGGGTGATGACTTTAAGAGGGTACTGGGGTGCTGATGACGCTGAACTTTCTGATGCTGAAGGTTGATTATAGTAGTCTGTGCTGAGACAGGTGCAGCTATATTAAAGAGACATAGAAGGTGTCTTTAAATTAGGGTGTCTAATGTCAGAAGGAATTAAAAGAAAATGCTCAGTTTATCTCAAAATTAGTTGGACTCTTGTTTTTGATTTGTTTCAAGAAGCCATCGAATGTTTATGTGAATTTAATAGAGGGCCACAAAAATTTCCGAGAAAATAATTAAGAAATGAATCCAATGCATCTGTTATTCTCACATGTTTTTCCTTTAAGAGGGGGCCTTCAGGTGTTAGTATAAGAACTAGACTATAATCCATAGTCTTCATCTTGTAGAACACACGACATAGATTTAACAAAACGTTCCATACTTATGGGTGCCTTTTATCATTTTTACCAAAGCCTAAGCTTTAAAAGTATTCACATCCTATTTCACACCACAAAGGAGCTTACCTGGCTCATGTTTGCTTCATGTCTTAATTCTTCTCAAAGACACAGGAAAGTGCTGGTGTTCAATAGTTATTACTGAGTACAACTTTAGCCTCTGGGTTTTCCTTCTATTACCAGTCTGTCTTCCTCCCGGTACATCCCTCTCCTTTACCCAGGAAGATTTCTTTTAGATCTTTTCTCTAAAAAGACCTCTTTTTTCTCATTGTGCTTCCCATCTCCAGAGCCAAAGTGCTTAGGCAATCTGCTTACATCTCCTGTCATCTGCATTCTCCTTCCAGAGGCTTCACTGTAATAACTGGGTCACCTACTTGGGATAAATTATTATTCTTTGGGGTGAAAAGCATTGCAGTTATCCCTCTTACAGCCTTTGTCTGTATTTGTATAGCACAGGGCTGGGATTTAAGAAACAGAGTATGGATCATAATGGAACTGTCTAGGCAAGACTGACCTTGCGCAGTACCTACAATTAGCTCCAGCAAGGATACGAGTGGGCTGTAAATGACCAGGCTGAAGGTTGATTTAAACACAAGAACATATATTTTACTATAGAAACATCTTGTCTTATTTTCCCCATTGAGTCAGGAGGCAAATCCAGGTAAAATTTAATAGGCACTCACAATCATTCTGTATTCAGTGTACAACCACAGGTACTTGGTGTCATCACTGGGCCCCTTAAAACTGTCCCTAAAGCACATGTAGCCAATTCATGTGCATGATAACTCCCATATATGTGGTTATTAGAGAATTTTATTCTATTTTTTATTTTTATTTTTATTATATATTTTTATTTTCTATATTCTTTGTTTACATTCCAAATTATTTCCCCTTTCCCAGTTCCCCCCTCCCCATATGTCCCATAAATCTTCTTCTCTCCACCCATTCTCCAATCACCTCTCTCCTTTTCTCTGTCCTGGTACTCCCCTCCAATGCTAGATCAAGCCTTTCCAGGATCAGGACCCTCTCCTTACTTCTTCATGGGAGTCATTTGTTATGCTAATTGTGTCTTGGGTATTCAGAGCTTCTGGGCTAATGAATATCCACTTATCAGAGATTGTATCCCATGTGTATTTTTTTGTGATCGGGTTACCTCACTTAGGATGATATTTTCCAGATCCAACCATTTGCCTAAAAATTTCATGAATTCATTGTTTTTAATTGCTGAGTAGTATTCCATTGTGTAAATATACCACATTTTCTGTATCCATTCCTCCATTGAGGGACATCTGGGTTCTTTCCAGCTTCAGGCTATTATAAGTAAGGCTGCTATGAACATAATGGAGCATGTGTCTTTATTGCATGCTGGGGAATCCTTTGGGTATATGCCCAGAAGAGGTATAGCAGGGTCCTCTGGAAGTGTCATGTCCAGTTTTCTGAGGAACTGCCAGACTGATTTTCAAAGTAGTTGTACCATCTTACAACCCCATAAGCAGTGGAGGAGTGTTCCTGTTTCTCCACATCCACGCAACACCTGCTGTCTCCTGAGTTTTTAATCTTAGCCATTCTGACTGGTGTGAGGTGAAATCTCAGGGTTGTTTTGATTTGCATTTCCCTAATGACTAATGATGTTGAGCATTTCTTAAGGTGCTTCTCGGCCATCCAAATTTCTTCAGGTGAACATTCTTTGTTTAGATCTCTACCCCACTTTTTAATAGGGTTCTTTGGTTCTCTGGGGTCTAACTTCTTGAGTTCTTTGTATATATTGAATATTAGCCCTCTATCAGATGTAGGGTTGGTGAAAATCTTTTCCCAATTTGTTGGTTGCTGTTTTTGTCCTTTTGATAGTGTCCTTTGCCTTACAGAAACTTTGTAATTTTATGAGGTCCCATTTGTCAATTCTTGATCTTAGAGCATAAGCTATTGGTATTCTGTTTAGGAACTTTTCCCCTGTGTCCATGCCCTCAAGGGTTTTCCCCAGTTTCTTTTCTATTAGTTTCAGTGTGTCTGGTTTTACGTGGAGTTCCTTGATGCACTTGGAGTTGAGTTTAGTACAAGGAGATAAGAATGGATCAATTCGCATTCTTCTGCATGCTGACCTCCAGTTGAACCAGCACCATTTGTTGAAAAGGCTATCTTTTTTCCACTGGATGTTTTCGGCTCCTTTATCAAAGATCAAGTGACCATAGGTGTGTGGATTCATTTCTGGGTCTTCAATTCTATTCCATTGGTCCACTTGCCTGTCACTGTGCCAATACCATGCAGTTTTTAACACTATTGCTCTGTAGTATTGCTTGAGGTCTGGGATACTGATTCCCCCAGAAGTTCTTTTTCTGTTGAGAATAGTTTTAGCTCTCCTGGGTTTTTTGTTATTCCAGATGTATTTGAGAATTGCTTTTTCTAACTCTTTGAAGAAATGAGTTGAGATTTTGATGGGGATTGCGTTAAATCTGTAGATTGCTTTTGGCAGATGGCCATTTTAACTATATTAATCCTGCCGATCCATGAGCATGGAAAAAATTTCCATTTTCTGAGGTCTTCTTTGATTTACTTCTTCAGAAACCTGAAGTTCTTGTCATATAAATCTTTCACTTGTTTGGTTAGAATCACACTAAGATACTATTGTTTGTGGGTATTGTGCAGGGTGTCTTTTCCCTAACTTCTTTCTCAGCCTACTTATCCTTTGAGTATAGGAAGGAAACTGATTTGCTTGAGTTGATTTTATAACCAGCCACTCTGCTGAAGTTGTTTATCAGCTGTAGGAGTTCTCTGGTGGAGTTTTTTGGGTCACTTAAGTAGACTATCATGTCATCTGCAAATAGTGATAATTTGACTTCTTTCTTTCCAATTTGTATCCCTTTGACCTCCTTATGTTGTCTAATTGCTCTAGCTAGAACTTCAAGGACTATATTGAAAAGAGAGAGGACAGCCTTGTCTAGTCCCTGATTTTAGTGGGATTGCTTCAAGTTTCTCTCCATTTAGTTTGATGTTGGCTACTGTTTTGCTGTATATTGCTTTAACTATGTTTAGGTATGGGCCTTGAATTCCTGTTCTTTCCAAGACTTTTAGCATGAAAGGATGCTGAATTTTGTCAAATGCTTTTTCTGCATCTAACGAGATGATCATATGGTTTTTTTCTTTGAGTTTGTTTATGTAGTGGATAGCATTGATGGATTTCCTTATATTGAACCATTCCTGAATCCCTGGGATAAAGCCTACTTGATCATGGTGGATAATCGTTTTGATGTGTTCTTGGATTCGGTTGGCAAGAATTTTATTAAGTATTTTTACATTGATATTCATAAGGGAAATTGGCCTGAAGTTCTTTCTTTGTTGGATCTTTGTGTGGTTTTGGTATCAGCATAATTGTGACTTCATAGAATGAGTTGGGTAGTGTTCCTTCTGTTTCTATTTTGCGGAATAGTTTGAAGAGTATTGCTGTTAGGTCTTCTATGAAGGTCTGATAGAATTCTGCACTGAAGCCATCTGGTCTCGTGCTTTTTTTAGTTGGGAGACTTTCTATGACCCCTTTTATTTCTTTAGGAGTTATGGGACTGTTTAGATGATCTATTTGATCCTGATTTAATTTTGGTGTCTGATATCTGTCTAGTAAACTGTCCATTTCCTCCAGATTCTCTAGTTGTGTTGAGTATAGGCTTTTGTAGTAAGATCTGATGATTTCTTTTAATTTCCTCTGTTTCTGTTGTTATATCTCCCTTTTCATTTCTAATTTTGTTAATCTGGATACTGTCTCAGTGCCCTTTGGTTAGTCTGGCTAAGGGTTTATCTATCTTGTTGATTTTTTCAGAGAACCAGCTCCTGGTTTTGTTGATTCTTTGTATGGTTCTCTTTGTTTCTACTTGATTGATTTCAGCCCTGAGTTTGATGATTTCCTGCCTTCTACTCCTCCTGGGTGAAATAGCTTCTTTTTGTTCCAGGGCTTTCAGGTGTGTCATCAGCTGCTAGTGTATGCTCTCTCCATTTTCTTTTTGGAGGCACTCAGGGCTATGCGTTTTCCTCTTAGCACTGCTTTCATTGTGTCCCATAGATTTTGGTATGTTGTGTCTTCATTATCATTAAGTTCTAAAAAGTCTTTAATTTCTTTCTTTATTTCTTCTTTGACCAAGGTATCATTGAGTAGAATATTGTTCAGTTTCCATGTGTATGTGGGTTTTCTGTTGTTTTTGTTGCTATTGAAGACCACTTTTACTCCATAGTGATCTGATAGGAGGCATGGCATTAGTTCGATCTTCTTATATTTGTTGAGGTCTGTCTTGTGACCATTTATATGGTCGATTTTGGAGAAGGTACCATGAGATGCCGAGAAAAAGGTATATTCTTTTGCTTTAGGATGAAATGTTCTAGATATATCTGTTAAATCTAATTGGTCCAATGCTTCAATTAGTTTCACTGTGTCCCTGTTTAGTTTCTGTTTTCCTGATTGGTCCATTGAGGAAAGTACAGTGTTGAAGTCACCCACAATTATTGTGTTAGGTGCAAGGTGTGCTTTGAGCTTTAGTAAAGTTTCTCTTATGAATGAGGGTGCCCTTGCATTTGGAGCATAGGATTGAGAGTTCTTCTTGTTGTATTTTTCCTTTGACCAGCAAGAAATGTCCCTCAGAGTCTCTTTTGATGACTTTGGGTTGAAAGTCAATTTTATCTGATATTAGAATGGCTACTCCGGCTTGTTTCCTGAGACTATTTGCTTGTAAAATTGTCTTCCAGCCTTTTACTCTAAGGTAGTGTTTGTCTTTGACACCGAGGTGTGTTTCCTGTATGCAGCAAAATGTAGGGTCCTATTTATGTATCCAGTCTGTTAAGTCTATGTCTTTTTATTGGGGAATTGAGTCCATTGATGTTAAGAGATATTAAAGAATAGTGATTATTACTTCTTGTCATTTTTAATGTTATTTTAAAAATTTGATTGGTTATCTTCTTTTGGGTTTGATGAAAGAAGGTTACTATCTTGCTTTTTCCAGGGTGAAGTTTCCCTCCTTGTATTGGTGTTTTCCTCCTATTATCCTTTGTAGGGCTGGGTTTGTGGAAAGATATTGGGTAAACTTGGTTTTGTCATGGAATATCTTAGTTTCTGCATCTATGGTGATTGAGAGTTTTGCTGGGTATAGTAGTTTTGGCTGGCCTTTGTGTTCTCTTAGAGTCTGCATGAGATCTGCACAGGATCTTCCAGCTTTCATAGAATCTGGTGAGATGTCTGGTGTGATTCTGATAGGTCTTCCTTTATATGTTACTTGGCCTTTTTCTCTTACTGCCTTTAATACTCTTTCTTTCTTTAGTACATTTGGGGTTTTGATTATTATGTGATGGGCGGTATTTCTGTTCTGGTCCAGTCTGTTTGGAGTTCTGTAGGCTTCTTGTATATTCATGGGCATCTGTCTCTTTAGGTTAGGGAAGTTTTCTTCCATAATTTTATTGAAGATATTTGCTGGCCCTTTAAGTTGTAAATCTTCACTCTCATCTATGCCTATAATCCTTAGGCTTGATCTTCTCATTGTGTCTTAGATTTCTAGATGTTTTGGGTTACAAGCTTTTTGCATTTTGCATTTTCTTTAACGGTTGAGTCCATGGTTTCTATGGTATCTCCAGCATCTGAGATTCTTTCTTCTATCTCTTGTATTCTGTTGTTGATATTTGCATCTATGTCCCCTGATTTCTTCCCAAAGTTTTCTATCTCCAAAGTTGTCTCCCTTTGACTTTTCTTAGTTGTTTCTACTTCTGATTTTAGATCCTGTATGGTTTCGCTTAGCTCCTTCACTTGCTTGTTTGTGCTTTCCTGTAATTCTTTAAAAGATTTTTGTGTTTCCTCTTTCATGACCTCAGCCTGTTGACCAAAGTTCTGTATTTCTTTAAGTGACTTTTGTGTTTCCACTTTATTGGCTTCTGTATTCTCTTGAATTTCTTTCAATGATTTTTGTGTTTCCCCTGTAAGGGCTTCTAACTTTTGATCTATTTTCTCCTGAATTTCTTTAAGAGAATTATTTATGTCCTTCATGTGTTCCTGTAACAGCATCATGACCAGTGATTTTAAATCCAAATCTTGAAAGTGCAAGAGGCCAGCTGTGCACCAGGAGGTAGGCTGGGAGGAGGCAGCATGCCCTGGTGAGTCCAGCCCTACAGAGAGTAGGATCCAGTCCTGAGGCCTCTGGCAGGAGCCTTCCGGTCTCCGGTCTCCGCTTCGGGATGGGGAACAGCATGGGCCATAGGATCCAGTCCTGAGGCCTCTGGTGGGAGCCTTCTGGTCTCTGCTTTGGGATTGAGAACAGCCTGGGACATGGTGCCCCATCTCTAGGCCGTGCAAGAGGCCAGCTGTGCACCCGGAGGCTGGCTGGGAGGAGGCAGTGTGCTCTGGTGAGTCCAGCCCTGCAGAGCGGAGGACCCAGTCCTGAGCCTCAGGTGGGAGCCTTCCGGTCTCTGCCTCTGGATCTGGAACAGCCTGGGTCACAGTACCCTGTCTCCAGGCAGTGCAGGAGGCCAGCTGTGCACCAGGAGGCCAGCTGGGAAGAGGCAGCTTTCACAGGTGAGTCCAGCATCAACAACAAGACCAACTAACACCAGTGAGAACTAGATGGCAAAAGGCAAACCTAGGAACGTTACTAACAGAAATCAAGGCAATATGGCATCATCTGAACCCAATTCTCCATTAACAGCATGTTCTGGATACCCCAACACACCAGAAAAACAAGATTTGGATATTAGAGAATTTTAAAATGGCCAAAATTCTCTTTTTAAAAGAGCACAGAACCATTTTTATCCACAGAAGGTGAAGGGGCCAGAATTTGAGTCACTCAAATGATATCAACAATCCATTTCTAAAGGAAGCCGGTGGAAATCTCACACCTTAAACACTCAGAGATTTATGTCTTTCCATCCACCCTGGAAATGACACTTAAACACTCCTTCCTCAATGTCTGCACAGCCTTCCTCCTTATGAGTTTTCTTACCCAAACAGCCGTGAACATTCTCTGGTTGTCTTTCCTTACTGTCGCTCTCTCCATTCTGCACGACACATCCCTGTCATACTAATTTTTTTTAATCAATCCCATTCATCATATCTGTGATGATCACTTCCTGCAGAAGATCAGGAGGCTTTGTCTGGTAGAACATTGAGAAGGGAGGGCTGGGATATCTCTCTAGCCTTGGGGTCGGTAGTTATAATTGCTGTGAACTTAGTTTCTTGTAGCCTGGAGCTGGAAAACCCAGGACCTGGGAAGAAAATTTAATAAAACAAGGGACCTTGAAGTGTTAATGATCTTAACATCTATTAGCTTCCTTTTTGCGTGTACATGTGGTGGTGGCAGTAGTGGTTGCGTGTGTGTGTGTGTGTGTGTGTGTGTGTAAAAAATGACAGGCAACATGACATTCAGAGGTCAACATTTGAAAGTCAGCTCTAGCCTTTCACTTTGTTTTTTGAAGCAGTGTCTCTCTGTCACTGCATTGTGTAACTAGCCAGCCTGGTAGTGTATGGCTGTTTCTCCTCCCCTGTCTATCTCCCTGCAGGAGTGCTAGGATTATGTGTGTATTTCTGTATCTGACATTTTAATGTGTACCAGTCTTTGAACTTGGGTTGTCAGGTTTGCACAGTAAGCACTTCCATATGCTCTCTGTCCTCATAGGTTTCTGTGCATCACCCTATAACAGAGTTTAAACACCATCTACCCTTGTGTTCCCTTTCCTGCACCTTTCGATTTCACAATTGAGAGAGCTCAACTTAAGAGTCGATATATAGACTTATAACTTGTCTTGGTTGCCCTGTTATTAGTGACAAGATACCTTCATTCAGTCTATCCTCTTTATGGCGCTACTGTCCTGTCTACCTAATCTTTACTTATTACAACTCTTCAATTCAGGACTGCTGTTCGGATCAGAGTGGACTATTTCTCTTGTGCAGTGAAAATCCTGCCCACATGACTCTGTTCTTAGCTTCATTTTTTTTGCCTTACAGATATCTTCCCATTCTTTCATTTTAATGTTTTACCCATTCGTGCCATGAGTTGGAAAGAGTGTGAATTTTAAAACCAGGTCTAATTAGCTACTTTCCAGAGTGATCATGGGTAACTTGACCTATCATTGTGTTTGTTTGTTCACTATCTAAGCCAATAGGTGGACAGCTGTTCAGATCCTGGACACAGTAGGCCATAGGCGGCTTCAAATTCCTCTCTCTATTCTCACTTCAGTTTATACTGCTTTTCCTGATTGCTCGGTTTCTCATATTCAGTCTCAGTTCAACTCATAGTTACATTATATCTGATGTTTGATAGTATAATAGCAATTGAGTATAATTTACTCTTTCTTCACAATGAAAGACATACTCATTCCTACCTCTTGAGATTTGGCTCCACCATACGACTTGTTTCAGTCAACGGAATGTGAGCAAATGTGACTAAAGAAACTGTGAGCTTCTGGCGGCTCATTCTCTCATCCTTTCTGTAACAAGAATTTTTTGTTGCAAACAGGGTCTGTTGCTACAGCTTGAGTCCTAGGTGAGGAAATGTACATTGCTGTAAAGATTGTCCTAGGCCAGGAGACACACATTGCTGTAAAGATTGTCCTAGGCCAGGAGACACACATGGCTGTAATGATTGTCCTGTGTCATGAGTACAAAGCAGATATTTTCTGTGAGCCCAGGAGGTACTATGGAAATCATTTCTTCTGAGCTTTGCCCCATAAAACCTCATTTTCTCTGTGCTTTCAGAGTTTTTCAGATTTGAACTGCTTTAGTTTTTTTATTACAATTTTTTCTTCGTTATTATTGTTAGTGTGTATATTGTGTGGTGTATATATGAGTTTAGGCACATGAGTATCACAGTGTACTTGTGGGGGGTCAGAGGACAAGTTTCGGGAGTGAGTTCTCTCCTTTCGCCATGGGTCTGGGGATTGAACTCAGATCATAAGGCTTGTGTGGAAAGGCCTTTTACCTAGTGAGCTATCTTGACAGCCCAGCTTCCTTTAGTTTCTATATTCAGTTGTTTGAGAAGGCTTCTGTGCTAACAGCGTGGATGCAGATGATGGTTTTGAAAAAGGAACTGGATTACAAGGACTCTAGCCTTACCAGTGGATTATCCATAGATGGAGTCACAATCTAATGACATCATTAGGAGGCAGTAAAAAACAGAAGGTAGAATCTTATTGGAGAAAATTGGTTACTGGGTGTGTTGGCTGGTTTTGTGACAACCTGACACAGGCTAGAGTTAACTGAAGGGAGGAAACGTAGTTGAGAAAATGGGTCCGTAATATTTGACTGTTGTTATTTTCTTAATTAGAGATTGATGAGTCGTGATACCTCTGGCCTGCTGGTCCTGGGTTCTATAAGAAATCAGGCTGAACAAGGCATGGAGGGGGAGCCAGTAAGCCGCACTCCTCCATAGCCTCTGCATCAGCGCCTGCTCCCAGGTTCCTGTCCTGACTTCCTTCAGTGATGGACTGTGGTGTGGAAGTGTAATCCAAATAAACCCTTTCCTCCTCTACTTGCTTTTGGCCATGGTGTTTCATCATAGCAATAATAACCCAACTAAAACACTGGGGATGTCTCTGGAAAGGTTGTGGTTTGTCCTCTCTTGCCTTTCTTCTGTGGTATCCTTCTGGGTCTGTTCTGACTCACTGCTGACCTAAAAGCAGTGAAGCCAGCTGGCCATGGACTGAGACCTTTGCAGCCATGACCAAACAGTCCTTTCTTTAGGTTGATTTGCTCAGGTGCTCGGCACAGCAATGAAAAGTGATTGACAACCTTCTCCCCAAATACTGCCCAGAGCTGTACATGGCTATCAGGGCATAGCCCTGGAGCTATGGCTTTTACTTAGGCAGCCATCCTCCTCCTGGGCTCCCTCCGTGGGCATGTCACTCCCAGGTTTGGAGCTCAGTGGCCATGTTCTTCAGCAGGGCTGCCTTGATACAGATAAGGCTGTAGCCACTTCGTTTCCTTCTTGGGGGTATGTGGTCAGGAAGCAAAACCCAGGTTCCTCTGTGCATCTGGCAGATAGGCCTCTCTTTCTTGCTAAGGTCTCTAATTTGTGGGTACCTTTTTATCTTGGGGATTCCCTTCACATTTCAAATGTCTATAAGAAAGTCTTTGATCTCAAGTTCTCCTCCTTAAAAAAATATGCTAAGACTTGTAGCTTTCTGTTTCCTGTTTTACATTTGGTTTACCCTGAGGCAAGGAACAGAGCCAGTTCTACTTACTTAATTGCAGTGGACAGGAGAGGGAAAAATCAGAGAACAGAAAAATAAGTTACTATTTCGGATTGCCACTTAATCGTGTTTCCATTTTAAGGCAGTGTTTCTCAACCTCAGCAGTATTGACTTTAGCGCTAGATAAATCTTTGTTGCGGGCAGCTGTCCTGTGCTATACAGGTTGCTAAGCAGCAGCCATGGCTTCTCCTTGCCTGGTGCCAGCAGCGCTCTTTTGCCTATGACATCAGAAATGCCCCCAGATGTTGCCTAAAGTCTGTGGGGGAAGGGGTGGAATCACTCCCTTCTGAGAGCGACTGGTTAAAACACCGCTTTCCACTGTTGCCTTTGCTTTCTCTAAGACTTAGCAGGGCATTTAACACATGGTAGCTACTGAGTAAATATTTTCTGATTGGAGGTGTTCAGTTAGTGGATTCTATTTTAATTTCAACTGGGGGTGTAACTCATCTTGAAGGGGGAAGTGAGGGAAAATTCTTGTTTGCTTTCCTTAAACAGGGTTTCTGCCTTTCTGTAGGTCCACAGTGCAATGAGTGAATTCAGACTAGATACTGCTAGGGAGGAATTCTAAGGAGATTCTGAGCCCAGTCACTCAACCTGTATGGCGATTAACGCAAAGGTGGCCGGAACAGAACATTTAGGGGAAGGAACAACACGATAAATAATTTATATGCTGGAGACGAAATCCTGGGAGGTCAGGGGTCACCTATAGAACTCTGCCATAGTCGCGCTCCTTGCGTTCAGTGCTGGAGTGATTAGCAAGACTGGAAAAGGATGAAGAGGCAGTCAAAACGTCCCCAGGATAATACAGTCACACAGGCAATCACGCACCCCGGGAGACCTTTCTACAATAAGAGGAACTTTCTTGTGAAAGGAGAGGGTATCTCCACAACCTTCCTTAGCAGAGGCGAAGATTCCACACTAGGCAAGGGACCAGGTTATACATTTTTTTTCCTGAGTCCTGTATGTCTGCATGTGAGAGGTAGAGAAGAAATTTGCAGCCATGTTGCTATTTATGTCTTACAGGAAATTAATCCTACCTCTTGGACACAATGGCAACCCAATTATGAAGGCAGACAGGCCGGCTGGGGATTAGTATTGCTTGTGTTTGGTGCCTCTCATTGTCTGGCTAAAGCGGAGGGAGGCACTTTTATCTTTAGACACAGAACAGATAGCCTGTCATCTCAGGCTTTTAGAAATTTAAATATGCGAGCACTTGGCAGAATAGGTATCTCTGCAACCTTTCTTAATAACAACAGGCTGCTGTTCTGTGCCCGCGGTACGATTTAGCAGGTACATCTCATTTTGGCATATGTGTGAAAAGGAAAACCCTATGTAGTAGGATTACTTTACCAATATGATGTTTCAGAAATAGCTAAGATTTAAATTGCCATGGGGCTGTATTATTAAAGTGAGAGATTTATGCAGTGTACACTACAAATCCCTGGAGAGATAAATGTGCTTATATTATAGGTAAAAATCTGAAAGGTAAATAGCAAGTCTGGATACCATTTTCTTTTAAGTGGTATTTTAGTTGTGTGAGGATTTCTTAAGGGCAAAAAACAGACAGAGTAATGTTTAATCAGAATGTGAAAAATTAGACTCAGAGGGAGCCGAGAATTTAAAAAGAATATTTTTTTTTCAGACAGTAAGTTATAACTGCTGACCCTTGAATAGATAACTTTTTTTACCTAAGAAGATTTTTTTAAAGAGGTCTCTGCCCAGAAGTGTTGTGCTGATGCTTTGACGACTGACCTATTAGTTCCTTTTCTTGTGGTCATTATCACCCTCAGTGAGGATCCCACCCGAGGAATACTTAATTTCCGAAGGTATTAGTGGGCTCCACATGTCCTGCATGAGTCTTCTTTTCAGTTCTCACTGTCACGTGGAGACATTCCAGAACTACCTTCTTCTCCCAAGTCTCTCTACCTTCTTGGAGCCTAGTCTCCTGCACATATGTGGGACAATGGCTTGAGGGTATATGGGCTGGAAAATCCTGTATGGAGTTTTCATAAATCCAAGAAAAGAGATGGTTACAGGGTATCTGATCGTACTTTGAAACCTGAGATTGCATACTAGAAAAGCGTGTTTCTTGTCATGGTGTAGCTCAACGCTTGCATACACCTTCAATCCAAGAGCTTTCTGTTTATTGTAAACAATATTAAATAAAG
Source organism: Apodemus sylvaticus (assembly GCF_947179515.1). Lineage (NCBI taxonomy): Eukaryota > Metazoa > Chordata > Mammalia > Rodentia > Muridae > Apodemus > Apodemus sylvaticus. The sequence continues at coordinate 53,502,228 of NC_067477.1, forward strand.
TTAACCATAGGTTAAGAGCTAGAGCAAGCAACCAGTTGACAGGGAAGGAACATAGGAAAAAAACCATAGAGAGTGAGAGGCAGTCAGGAGGATGGATAGAGAGACATCCAGGAAGTATAAAGGAAGGACGTTCAGTTGAAAGGGTTTTGAAGATAGTGTGGAATGGGAGACCTGTTTTTTTCCCTTCTAGGCCCTCAGTTGAGGAGGAAGGTCAGCGGGGGCTTTCTTGGCTCTTGGGCTAGCAGGCTTTCACACCAGGGTCTGGCTCCTGAGTCTCCATGAAGACTGGTTTAGGATTTTTTTTTTCAATAAAAACAAGAAATAGGGAAATATGTGAACTTATTCATAACGTTCACAAATATTCATTATATTTTTACTATATAACAAAGACAGAGCTCAGAGACTGAGGTCGCTCAGCAGCATCTAGTTAGCGAGCTTAAGTTCAGAATCTGGGGTGCTTAAGGCATTTGCGCAGATCTGAGAAAAATACACAGGGGTGACCTGCCAGAGTGTCACTGCTCTGGAGTAGCCTAGGGTTTCTTCCCTAGGGCCAAGAACATCCTCTACAACCTGCAAGCCCAACTGCTTAGCAGCCTGTGAGCTGTTGACATAATGTCTGGTATCTGCAAACAGCAGGGTTTGGCTGGGGGCTGCTATTGCTGGCCATTCCTCGATGGGAGGTAGCAAGCACCTTCAGCTTCATGACCTCTTAAGTTGCAAGAGCATAGGTCCCCCATGCAGACAGTGTACTGCCTGCTTCATCTGCACCTATACCATTCCTACGGCCACTTTCTTCTTTAGTACATCATAGAACAAACTTGCAGGCACATTATTTTATTTCTAACACTCTTCCAAGACAGACGTATTGAAGTACTTTTCTTTTTCTTTCTTTCTCTCTCTGTTTCTCTCTCTCTCTGTCTGTCTGTCTGTTTGTTTATTTATTTATTTAATAAAAAGGCAATTTGAGGTCTCTGGAACAGTTCCTTATTCTTCCTACCAGGTATGTCCTAAGTCCACAGCAGGAAGTTCAATTAGCAAATCCATGAATCAGGGTTTTAATTATACATTTATCTGAAAGGAAAATGCTGGCTTCACTTCCGTCCTATCCCTTGTTTGCGGGAACCTCAGCATGGCTTTGACTGAGCCTGGGTCCCTGTGGTGGAAGGTGAGATGGTAAAATGCAAACATGTTAGTGGAAATCCGTCCACATCTGTGCAGGGGCATTTCTATATTTAGTAAGCAGCAAGAATTCTCAGTTGTATGGAAAAAAAAGTCAGAATTGATTCTAGAAGGTTAAGGAAGCACCCTAATTAAGAAGCTAACTAATTGCCATTCCCTGCTGTGTCTATAGGTTGTATCTGATTTTTAATCATGACTAAACATTTGAACAGTATGCTTTGTTGGACGTGTTCTCTCCTATACAAGAGACTAGTTTTCCTTAGTTTCTGTTGTTATATCCTTTCCTTAGTTTCTGTTGAAAATGCCTTTTCATTTCTGGTTTTGTTAATTTGGATACTGTCTCTTTGCCCTTTAGTCTGGCTAGAGGTTTATCTATCTTGTTGATTTTCTCAAAGAACCAGCTCCTGATTTTGTTGATTCTTTGTATAGTTCTTTTTGTTTCTACTTGGTTGATTTCAGCCCTGAGTTTGATGATTTCCTGCCTTCTATTCCTTTTGGTTGTATTAGCTTCTTTCTGTTCTAGAGCTTTCAGGTGTGCCGTTAAGCTGCTAGTGTATACTATCTCCAGCTTCTTTTTGGAGGCACTCATAGTTATGAGTTTTCCTCTTAGCACTGCTTTAATTGTGTCTCATAAATTTGAGTATGTTGTGCCTTCATTTTCATTAAATTCTAAAAAGTCTTTGATTTCTTTCCTTATTTTTTCCTTGACCAAGGTGTCATTGAATAGAGCATTGCTCAGTTTCCATGTGTAAGTGGGTTTTCTGTTGTTTTTGTTGTTATTGAAGACCACTCTTACTCCGTAGTGATCTGATAGGAGGCATGGAATCAATTCAACCTTATATCTGTTGAGGTCTGTTTTGTGACCAATTAATTATATGGTCAATTTTGGAGAAGTTACCGTGAGGTGCTGAGAAGAAGGTAGAGTCTTTTGATTTAGGATGAAATGTTCTATAGATATCTGTTAAATCCATTTGGTCCAAAATTTGTTAGGTTAACTGTATCTCTGTTTAGTTTGTCCTTCCCTGATCTGTCCATTGACGAGAGTGGGGTGTTGAAGTCACCCACAATTATTGTGTGAGATGCAGTGTGTGCTTTGAGCTTTAGAATAGTTTCTTTTAAAAATGAGGGTGCCCTTGCATTTGGAGCATAGATGTTCAGAACTGAGAGTTCTTCTTGGTAGATTTTTCCTTTGATGGGTATGAAGTGTCCTTCTGTGTCTTTTTTGATGACTTTTGATTGAAACTCAATTTTATCTGATATTAAAATGGCTACTCCAGCTTGTTTCCTGGAACACTTTGGAAAATTGTTTTCCAGTCTTTTACTCTGAGTAGTGTTTGTCTTTGTCACTCAGGTGCGTTTCATGTATGCAGCAAAATGCTGGGTCCTTTGTATGTATCCAGTCTGTTAGTCTGTGTCTTTTTATTAAGGGATTTAGTCCATTGATGTTAAGAGATATTAAGCAATAGTGATTGTTGCTTCCTGTTATTTTTCATGTTATTTTTATGTTTGGTGGTTATTTTCTTTTTGGTTTGTTGAAAGATTACTATCTTGCTTTTTCTAGGGTGTAGTTGTCTTCCTTATATTGGCGGTTTCCATCTATTATCCTTTATCAGGATGGATTTGTGGAAACATATTGTGTAAATTTGGTTTTATCATGGAATATTTTGGTTTCCACATCTATGGTGATTGGGAGTTTTGCTGAGTAGAGTAGTCTGGGCTGGCATTTGTGTTCTCTTAGGGTCTGTATGAAGTCTGCCCAGGATCTTCTTGCTTTCATGGTCTCTGGTGACAAGCCTGGTGTAATTCAGATAGTTCTTCCTTTTTATGTTACTTGGTCTTTTACTCTTACTGCCCTAAGTATTCTTTCTTTGTTTAGTACATTTGGTGTTTTGATTATTATGTCATGAGAGGAATTTATGTTCTGTTCCAGTCTGTTTGGAGTTCTGTAGGCTTCTTGTATATTCATGGGCATCTCTCTCTTTAGGTTAGGGAAGTTTTCTTCTATAATTTTTTTTGAAGCTATTTACTGGCCCTGTAAGTTGTAAATCCTTGTTCTCTTCTATACCTATAATTCTTAGGTTAGGTTTGGTCTTCTCATTGTACCCTGGATTTTCTGGATGTTTTGGGTTATATGCTTTTTTGCATTTTGCATTTTCTATGACTCTTGAGTCAATGCTTTCTATGGTATCTTCAGCACCTGAGATTCTTTGTTCTATCTGTTGTATTCTGTTGTTGATGTTTGCATCTATGACTTCTGATTTCTTTCCAAGGTTTTTATCTCCAAAGTTGTCTCCCTTTGTGATTTCTTTGTTGTTTCTATTCTGTTTTTAGATCCTGAATGGTTTTGTTCAGTTCTTTGACTTATTTGTTTGTTTTTGTGTAATTCTTTAAGCGATTTTTGTGTTTCCTTTTGAAGGGCTTCTTCATGTTCTCTCATGTTCTCCTGTATTTCTTTAAGGGAGTTATTTATGTCCTTATTAAAATCCTCTATCAGCATCATGAGATGTCATTTTAAATCCAGATTTTGCTTTTCTGGTGTGTTGAAATATCTAGGACTTGCTACTGTGGGAGAGCTTGGTTCAGATGGTGCCATGTTGCTTTGGTTTCTGTTGGTATTGTTCTTGCATTTGCCTTTAGCCATTTGCTTATCTCTGGTGTTAGCTGGTGTTGCTGTCTCTGATGGTGCCTTTTCTGTCATGCAAGCCTCTGTATCTGTGTTCCTGAGAGATCCATTCTCTCTGTGTACACAGGTATGTAGGTATTCCTGTGAGATCTGCTGTCTTGTGGTTGTTTTGGGGTATGTAGCTCTGTGACTCAGATCAGTTCTGGGTGCGGGCAGAAATCAGAAGACTCCTGTCCCAGGCTGCTCCTAGGCTCTTGTATCCTCAGGGTTTTCGGTTGCTTCCTCTGAGCTGCAGGGGTGGTCCCTAACTCTCTGCACTCCTGAGTGGTTAGCTACTTCCGTGCTCCCCTTGGGTATGCCATGCTGTGAGAGAGGATGGTCCCAATCCGGAGACAGAGGGCTTCTGCCATAGGTTTCTTTCTTTCTTTCTTTCTTTCTTTCTTTCTTTCTTTCTTTCTTTCTTTCTTTCTTTCTTTCTTTCTTTCTTTCTTTCTTTCTTTCTTTCTTTCTTTCTTTCTTTCTTTCTTTCTTTCTTTCTTTCTTCCTTCCTTCCTTCCTTTCTTTCTTTCTTTCTTCTTTCTTTCTTTCTTTTTTTTTTTTTTGTCTTTGTCAAGGCCTCTTTAATGAACTGCAAAACACCTGGTTATGAACCCTTAGTGAGAGGAAGTAGGGAGGGGCTGAGGGGGATACTAGAAGCACAGAAGGAGGAAAGGCCATCTGGGATGGATGCTGGCTGTGGCTCGAGGTCTTTCCTGGAATGCTGGTTCGCCCAGACCATCCCAGGTGTTTGGCCAGGATGAGAACGGGTTGATCAGCCTTGTGTGAAGAAGGGGGGGAGGTGTCCAGCTGTAAACCGCAAGGACGGTGAACTTTCAAGGTGAGGGCTGTTGAAACTCTGGTTTTCTAGGGTTTGGTCTCCGACATATCCCCCTTTTTTCTTTCTTAAGTTGGGGGGTGGCTATGGAAAGAGGGTCGGTGGAGAGCCTGTTTTAGGCTATGTGGTTTTGCCCCCACGTCCAGCACCGCAGTAACTAAGCCTTTTTAGATCCTAGTAAGGCAGGGCCTCTGCCTTAGGCTATGTATGTTGTACCCATTCCTGGCATCACATCTCACTCCAATGGCTTAATCAGGCCCTTGGTGGGTTGTGATGGGCATCCAGGTAGCGGACTCACAATAATCCCGTCATGGAGTCACCCTGCAGCCAATAGGCGGTGTGCATCTGGCTCGTGGCACTACAATATTTCCCATCATTGGCTACTCCACAGTTTAAGGCCCTCAGCCACTATTAGGAACCGGAGGTCACCCTCCCTGTCATTGACGTTTCCACAGCCTACAGAACCAAGAAAGCTCTGTGCCTGCAGCAAGGGTGGAGAACTGAAGGCCAATGGTTGTTACCTCCACTTTGGCGGAAGAGAGGTCTTTGGCTGAGCCTCGGATGTCAGGCAGATGACAGTGAACTGCAACTGGTCTGTTTAAAGCAGAATTGATCTGTGATTTAACGAAACTGGTTAATCTGTTAAAAGCCCAGGGGCCAAATGACAAAAGCAACAAAAGACCCATGAGGGGCCCCAAAAGGCTGGGGAGCAAGGTGGAGAGCCAGGGAGAAGTCTCAGCATCAGCATACGCTGGCAGCTAGCATGTTCCTTTGGCATCCTGTAGAAAGAACACAAACATGCCTCTTCTCTACACTCAGAGTTCCCTCTGCCATAGGTTTCTGGACGTGATCCTCTGAGCTGTGGGGAGTGGTTCTATCTGTGTTGTCAGGCCTCTCCTAACTCCTGGGTGGTTAGCTACCTCTCTGTGCCACTTGGGTATGATGTACTGTGGCAGGGGATGGTCCCAAGCTGGAGACAGAAACCGGAGGGCTTCACCAGAGGTTTCCAGATGTGATCCTCTGAGCTGCAGGGCAGGTCTTACTGGTGCTGACTGTGCAGACTGTGCTGACTGTCCTCTCTGTGCTGCTGGCTGGTTAGCTACCTTCCTGCGCCACTTGGACATGGTGCACTGTGGCAGGGGATGGTCCCAAGCCAGAGACAGAAACCGGAAGGCTCTCCATTACCTTTCTTTCCTTGCTTTCTTTCTCCATTGAAGGTTTTGAGCCTCGAGGTCACCCCGTGAGTATCTCTCATCAGTATGTTGGGAAGAACATGGCTTCTGACAGCTCTGTAATGTGCTATATCCAGGATAGGGTGGAAGCCTTGGCAAAAGGCCTGGAAGTGGGTGCTGTGAGGTTGTGGCTCATACTGTCCTGGGTGGACACAAGAGCTCAGTCAACTCCCAGAGACTGGGGGGTAGTTCAGAGAGGTACAGGCTTCTTGACACAGCCTTCAGAAAGCCTGAGCATGGGCATTCATGTAGACAAAACACCTGTACACATCAAATTAACATAGAAGAAACATGACTCCTGAGACGCTTTTCATTCTTAAAAAGAAAATAAAACCAATTGGATTTGATGTCCTCCTACATCTTAACCAACCAATGTGAGAAAGAAGACAACTAAATATAAAACATAATGAGATGTGTCAGTGTGGTGGTTTGAATAGGAATGGCCCTCTGCTCATAGGGACTAGGTCACCAGGCACTGACACCAGTAGGAAGTATGGTCTTGTTGGAGGAAGTGTGTCACTGAGGGTGGGCTTTAGGGTTTCTAATTCTCCAGCCAGGCCCAGTCTCTCTCTCTCTCTCTCTCTCTCTCTCTCTCTCTCTCTCTCTCTCTCTCTCTCTCTCTCTCTCTCTCCTGCCTGCTGATCCAGATATGGGACTCCCAGCTCCTTCTCCAGCACTGTGTTTGCCTGTGTGCACCAGGCAACTTTCCATGGTGATAATGAACTAAACCTCTGAACCTGTAAGCCAGCCCCAATGAAATGTTTTCAAGAGTCACTGTAGTTATGATATCTCTTCACAGAAATAGAAAGCATAACCAAGACAGTCAGAAAAGGAATTAAAATGATGCAGACAGCACTAGTTTTTCATTGTATGGGCAGATGAATCTTTCTAAAAGACAAAACTGGTTGTATGAAGTCAACATTCAGAAAGAAGAAGCCAGGCGGGAAGTTTTGATCATGCTGTCAGAAGCCAGAGGGTACAGGGCATGTCTAGCATGTTCCTGGGCTCTGTATACATTCTCTATAAGCCAGAAGAACAGATGTGATCCTTCAGTCTACAAATCTGCATTTGTCAAAGAAGCACTTCTTCAAGGATTCCATTGCACTCTGGTCCCTCTGCCCTCATTGTCTTATAATAGCTTGCAGACCTGAGCCAAAGCAGGGACTACTAATTAGAACAGACACAAATCTTCACTTTATAACTCTCTCTGCTTAAAATCTTTGGAGAATAAACTCAGGTCTTGGAATTCTACAGAATAATGTGACTTTTTTTTTTTTTTTTTGTCAATGAAAAGAAAATAAAAAGTGGCTTGGGTTATCTTTCTGTTTCCTCAGAAATCTAAGTCATAGTTCAGGGAGCCACCATCCTTTTTCCAACTGAGCGCTGGGTAAGATCATCTTCTTCCAGTATATTCTGTTTTATAGTGTAGAACACTGTAAAACCATCACAGCTCATCTGTTACCACATTAGAAAACTGTAGTTTCCCTCACAAGGGCAAAAGAGAAAGAGATGTGTTCATCAATCACTACACATGGCCTTTGACAATTAACTATATTCCAGAGGCAGGATAAACCTTTCCATGGGAAAACATGGGGGTTACATGTGCCTTATTAGCCAGGATTAAATTATTTTGTATCAAATGGGGATCCAGACAGGTATTCCAATTATAATTAAAAAATGTTTTCCATTTTATATGGCAATAAAAATAACACTTTGTGGTGTGGTGAACAAATCAGATAATGCAGAGTTCCAGGAAATGCAATAGGAACGATTACCAAGAAGCAAGAAGAAAGTTTTAAGTGGACAGGTGAAACCTGACTGGAATAAGCATCGCCTTCCTCTCCATAAATTGCCAGGGAAATGGTCATCATGAAGGCAGTGACACCTTTAGCTTTGTAAGTTGTGAACATTCCAGGAATGGCCCACTTTTTATGAGATTCATTTAATTGTGAATAGGGTAAGAGGGGACATTAAATCCTCTCTTAATTTACAGCATTAAAGGAAGTAAACCCTTAACTGATGTTAGCGTAATGAAAATATTTCTTGAGGGCTTAACTTTCTATAATAAAAACTGATGGCTTGGGATTTAGCAAAAGGAATACAGAATTACTCACACACTGGACTCCATGTTATTCAAAAGTAGCCAGGAACACGAGAAGAATCCACTTACTGACTAATAGAGTACAGTAGGAGAGAAAGTAAAGTGGATCATGTGTAGCCAACATGTATGAAAAGTCTCCTGTGTGCCAGTCACCCTGCCAAGTACTCTAGGTATTTATAGAACACGCACACACACACACACACACACACACACACACACACACACACACACTCTCTCTCTCTCTCTCTCTCTCTCTCTCTCTCTCTCCAAATTCATATAATCACATTAGAATCATAAGAAGAAGCTGTCTTAGTTAGGGTCTCCATTGCTGTGAAGAGATACCATGACCAAGGCAACTAAAAAAGAAAACATTTAGTTGGGGCTGGCTTATAGATTCTGAGGTTCAGTCCAGTATCATCAAGGAAGGAAGCATGGCAGCATTCAGGCAGGCATGGTGGTGGAGGAGGTAAGATTTCTACATCTTCATCCAAAGAAAGCCAGGAGCAGACTGTTTTCAGGCAGCTAGGACAAGGGTCTCGAAGCCTCCCCTACAGCGACACACTTCCTCCAACAAGGCCACACTTATTCCAATGGGCCATACTTCCTAAAAAATGCCACTCACTTTCTAGGCCAAGCATATTCGAACCACCACACAAGCAAATCATTTATTTATTTATTTATTTATTTATCTATCTATCTATTTATTTATTTATTTATCTATTTATTTATTTATTTATTTATTTTTATGTATTCCAGTCTGGCCTCAAACTTACCCAATAGCTGAGGATGGCCTTGGACTTCTGATCTTCCTCTACTTCTCAATGCTGGAATTACAGATGCCTTCCATCATACCCATTTTATGTGGTCCTTGGGACTGAATCCAGGGTTTTGGATATACTAGGCAAGCACTCTTCCAACTGAGCTACAGTCCCAGTCCCATAAAGTTTAATAGTATGCTTAATCTCATCAAACACATCAAGAATGCTATCAGCATTTAATTAATATGAAGCTGTTCATGAAACACCCTATATTGGTGGTATCATCTTCCAAATCAGGCTTGTGTTTTACACATGGACACTTACATGTAATGACTGAACTGTGACTAGTATCCCCCCACTCCCTGATTGACAGCACAGCTCCTACCCCAGGCTCCCCCCACTCCCTGATTGACAGCACAGCTCCCACCCAGGCTGCTGAGATCATCGGCCTGCTGATATGATCTGTTTGCAACACTTGTTTCCTGAGGTGTGTTGAGAGTCAAGCTTTGCTTATGCGATGAAAGGCTTGCGGGTTTTCTAGGAATTCAAGTTTCCAGTGAACAAGATTTGTGTGAGGAAATTAACCCAGTTTTTAAATTATTTTTAAAATTCTTTTAAACTTTTTATTGATTCTTTATAAATTTCACATCACGTACTCTAATCCAACTCATCTCTGTCCCTCCATATCTGCCCTTCACCCTTGCAACCTCCTCCCTAAGAAAACAAACAAACAACAAACAAACAAACAGAGCAACAACAACAAAAAAAGAGAAGAAAATAATGTTAAAAATATTTAGCTGTGGAAGTTGTGGTGTCAGTATGTCCCACAGTATACCCCTTTGGCCAAACAGCTTTACTTGCAAATGTTCTTTGCAATGATTCATTGGTCAGGTTTGAGATATCTAACTTTTGCTACACCATCATTACTGAGCCAGGACTCCTCTCAGCTGTCTTCTTGTTGCCCTGTGTTACTGAGGTCCTGCAGTTTTGGTCTTCATGACTGGTTTCTTTGCTTCAGCAGTTTATAGATGAGGTAAATATTGAGGTGGGTCAACTTAAGGTCTGGATTTGAGCCTGGCTGGTGGTTGTGTTGTTCAGGTTGCCAGATCCCCTGAACCCATGCCGGTAGGGCCAGTTCCCCCGATTTGTACAGGTGAGGGGTGGGTTCAGTTTTTCTGCCTGTTGTAGAAGGCAAGAGACAGGACTGGCTCTCTGGCCCTCCTGCCATCCGGGTCAGCTCTTCAGCACTGCCCAGGTGAGGGGACTGGGACAGTTCTCCCACATGCCACAGGCATTGAGGGGGGCTGGGGAATCTCTCCCACACTCATGCTACCAAATGGCCAGCAAGGAGGAGGCCTCATCTCTCACCCTCATGACCTCTTCAGTCAGCTCTCCCCTCTCATACACTCTTCCATGTTGCCCAGGTGAAGGGCAGGGCCAGATCTCCCCTCTCATATGCTCTTCCATGTTGCCCAGGTGATGGGCAGGGCCAGCTCTCCCCTCTCATACACTCTTCCACGGTGCCCAGGTAGGGAGGATGGGTTTAAATGTTGAATCCAGCTTTTGTGCAGTGGTTGGTCTATTGCAAGGTTATCATCATTACCTTAGGCCCAGTCCTAGTGTAAGCAAGATGACCAGGCCTACTGCCCAGGACACTTCTCATCTCTGAGCCTTCTTCTAGGACTTTTCATTTTAATTTCCTCCCTTTAGGAACTCAATATAATCTTAAAGTGACATGAGGAAGGTTTAGAAGAGATTTGGATTTGATGAATTCAACAAACACATACCAAGTTAGGTACAATCCTTATGCTTACGGAGCTCACAGCCTGGTGTTGGGTCTGTAGAGAAAAGAAATACTCAATAAAGTAATGGTGAGTTTGTATGTGGGAGGGCAGAGGGAGCCAGGGGCAGAGGGACTACCAAGGAACACCAGGTAAAGGGAGAGCCTTGATGTCAGAGAGAGTCTTGGAGGCTGTCTCTCTAGGCGATACAGAACAGGAAAGGAAAGGGTGTCTTGGCAAAGCAGATTGTTTTCAGGGGATGGTAGAGATGAATTCATTAAACTTTGGAGATTTCAGTTAAAGCCTACTAATGATTACGGTTGATAATGAAGTGTGCCCTTATGTAATTAGTGAAAACATCAACTACTCTCTTTGTTTTGGATCAGGTTATCTCTTTATTTATTGGTTTGTTAAGACAAGGTCTACAGCTCAGGCTGGCCTGGTACTGACTGTGTAGCTCCAGCTTGCTTTGGACCCACATTAACCCTCCCGTACCAGCCTCCTGAGTGTTGGGATTACAGGTGTGAATCATCACCCAGGTGGCTCATGGCCTTTGCTAATGATAGAGATGCTCAGCCATGAATATAAAAATCTTTCCTTTCTGGGAGATGGTATGGAAGATCACGACTATTCCGTCTCAGAGTCTGTAGTCATTGAACCTGATTTTTTGTTAATTCTGTTGTTTCCTAACCAGATGATGTGCTCTGGCAGGAGAGAAGTGACAGTGGGACGTGGCAAATATGCAGAAGTACTATTTAGATCTTAAGTGGTATATACATATAATTACACTTCAGTATACTGACTATAATTTATGGAACTGGATATCGAAGTCATAGTACCTGGAGGACTATGCAGCAAGGACATGACCACTCATGTATTTTCTAACCCAGGTATGGATGATGTTATTTAGATAGATGTCCCTGTCACATGCTTAGAGCCTTCCTATACAGGCCTTCACACTAGCTTATTTAATTTACATCATCCCCAAAGGGTCTCCATTGCTGCTACAATAAATAATCACTAATGTGGGTTAAACAAACACACACTATCCAGTTGTGGATGCTGGAAGTCCTCTAGGTTGGTCTTGCCAGCAGTCAATGATTTTTGTGATTATACTGAGCCCATCCAAGTGATCCAGGATAATCCCCTATTTTAAGGACATCCAGTTAGCAACATTAATTCCACGTGTGACCTTAATCTACCTTCACCATGTGAGATATTACAGTTACCAGTTTAAGTGATTAGGATGTGGATATATATTTGGGTGTGTTATTCTACCACAGTAATAAGCAGCATGGTTTCTTTTTCTATTTTTCTTTTTTAATTGGCTATTTTGTTTATTTACATTTCAAATGTTGTCCTCTTTCCTGGTTTCCCCTCTGCAAACCCTCGATCCCATCCCCCCTTACCCTGCTTCTATGAGGGTGCTCACTCACCCACTCCTGCCTCACTGCCCTAGCATCCTCTACACTGGGGCATCAAGTCTTCACAGGACCAAGGGCTTCCCATCCCATTAATGCCAGAGAAGGCCCCTTCAGCTTCTTCAGTCCTTCTCCTAATTCCTCCATTGGGTCCCGGTGATCAGTCAGATGATTGGCTGCCAGCATCTGCATCTGTATTGGTCAGGATCTGGCTGAGCCTTTCAGGAGACAGCTGGATCAGGCTTCTGTCAGCAAGTACTTCTTGGCATCAGCAATCTGGGTTTGGTGTCTGCATTTGGGATGAATCCCCAGGTGGGGCAGTCTCTAGATGGTGTTTCCTTCAGTCTCTGATCCACTCTTTCTCCCTGTATTTCCTTTAGACAGGAGCAATTCTGGGTTAAAATTTTGGAAATGGCTGGTTGGCCCCATCCCTCAACCCAGAGGCCATGCCTAACTTCTAGATATGCTCTTAACAAGTTCTCCCTCCCCTTTGTGAGGTATTGAAGATCCAGAAATGAACCCATACACCTATGGTCACTTGATCTTGGAAAAAGGAGCTAAAATCATCCAGTGGAAAAAAGACAGCATTTTCAACAAATGGTGCTGGTTCAACTGGCAGTCAATATGTAGAAGAATGCAAATTGATCCATTCTTATTTCCAGGTACAAAGTTCAAGTCCAAGTGGATCAAGAACCTATACATAAAACTAGATACACTGACTCTAATAGAAGAGAAAGTGGGGAAAAGCCTCAAACACATGGGCAGAGGGGAAAAGTTTCTGAACAGAACACTTGATTCTTGATGCTCTAAGATCAAGAATTGACAAATGGGACCTCATAAAATTGCAAAGCACACTGTCAATAGGACAAAACGGCAACCAATAGATTGGGAAAGGATCTTTACCAATCCTACATCTGATAGAGGGCTGATATCCAATATATAAAAAAAAAACTCAAGAAGTTAGATTCCAGAGAGTCAAATAACCCTATTAAAAATGGGGAACAAAGCTAAACAGAGAATTCTCAACTGAGGAAACTCGAAGGGCTGAGAAGCACCTAAAGAAATGTTCAACATGCTTAGTTATCAGGGAAATGCAAATCAAAATGACTCTTATATTCCATCTCACACCATTGCTGGTGGGATTGCAAGCTGGTACAACCACTGTGGAAATCAGTCTGGCAGTTCCTCAGAAAATTGGACATAGTACTACCTGAGGACCCAGCTATTCCACTCCTGGGCAAATATCCAGAAGATGCTCCCACATGTAATAAGGACACATACTCCACTATGTTCATAGCAGCCATATTTATAATAGCCAGAAGCTGGAAACAACCCAGATGTCCCTCAACAGAGGAATGGCTACAGAAAATGTGATACATTTACACAATGGTATACTACTCAGCTATTAAAAACAATGACTTCATGAAATTCTTAAGTGGCTGGAACTAGTAAATATCATCCTGAGTGAGGTAACCCAATCACAAAAGAACACACATGGAATGCAGTCACTGATAAGTGGATATTAGCCCAGAAGCTCTGAATACACAAGACACAATTCACATATCAAATTATTCCCCCAAAAAAGAAAGGAGAGGGCCCTGGTCCTGGAAAGGTTTGATGAAGCAATGTAGGGGATTACCAGAATAGAAAAGTGGGAGGGGTTGATTGGGGAATGGGTGGAGGGAAGAGGGCTTAGGGGACTTATGGGGAGGGGGGAACCGGGAAAGGGGAAATCATTTGGAATGTAAACAAAGAATATAGAAAATAAAAAAAAATTAGCTGAAAAAAAGAAATTCACAGGGAAATGGATGGATCTAGAAAACCTCACTCTAAGTGAAGTAACTCAGTCACAAAAGAACACACACATGGTGTGTACTCACTGATAAGGATATCAACAAAGAGTGTGGAATGCACACAATACAACTCATGGATTACATGAAGAAGGAAGGAAGACTAAAGAGTGGATGCTTCAGTTCTACTTAGAAAGGGGAACAAAATAATCAATGGAAGTAGAGGGTGGGAGGGACTTGGGAGGAAGGGAAGAGGGGGAGGCAAAAAAGAAGGGAAGAATCAGGTATGCCAGGAGATGGAGGAGATGTACAAAGGGTGAGGAAATTGAACAGAGGTGGGTAGCAATGGGGGATAGGCCAGGAAAGCAAGAGCCTCCCAGGAGCCCATGGGAATGACATCAGCAGTATGGTTTCTTATGGTACAGGCAATAAGTAATTTGCAAGAAGTCACACTCTTTGAAAGATCAGGCTAGGATTTGCACTGGCATTAGAGTCCATTGTTATGGAGTTGTGACTCCCTGGGAAAAGACCATAGACTCATTTCAATTATAATTAAACGATTTATTGATTATTGTTAGCAGGACAACAATCTCTAAGGCTAAGGAGATTGTTCTGTGAAGGGGATGAGGGAAGGATATTTAAAGGTGGAAACTACAAGAAGACCTTGAGTATCTATACAAGCAAGTTCTGTCTGCCAAGATTAGATAGTCAAGGCAACTTCAAAATAGTCCATGAATGTCTGCACAAGCAGGTTACAGAAGCTAAAAACTAGCTAGTCTTATCATAACAAGTAGATGGTCACAGGTATACGTTTTTTTGGGTGGGTGGGGGCGCCACTGAGTCTGGATTACTGTAAACTTATTTCCCAAGGACTGAAGTCAGTGACACATGGCTAGTGTGTACCAAGATGGATACCTAGCATAAAATGGAGTTCTTTTTAGTCATCCTGATTTTCAACTCTATATTATCCTATCTCTTTTCTCTTATCACAATGGGCCATACAGTTTAAATATGGCCCTTTTAACATAATATATAATGCACATTGGCATATTTCCTTCCATATTCCGTTTCTCTCCCTTAGTGCCCCACCCCTTCTATTATTATTTTTTTCTATTATTATTTTTTATTTCCCTAGACATTGACGCTTCTACTTTCTGTACATATATGATCTTAAGTATCCATCTCTATAATGTCCCAGACCCTCAGATGAGAGAACACATATTGACTTTCTAGGACTGACTTACTTTGCTTAGCCTGATTATCTCCCCCTTCGTTCATTTACTTCTCTATGTATGATGTATCCTACATTGTATATATATCCTACCTCTTTTGTCACAGCAGTAGCCTGGCCCTTCTACTCTTGATCTTAGCCAGAAGGCCAAGAAGCAATATTACTGGTTGTTCCAAGCCCAGTGGTATCAACATTGTCTTTTGCACACACTTTGGTTTGGGTTCTCCAACCCTAGAGTGTGATCTGGATGACTCCAGCTTCTTCAGGACAGCACCCGCCCACCTTCTTCAGAGCCTACTCCCTTCAGAGTAAGCTGCATCCTTCCTACCTCAGTTAGGAAACACTGAGAAACCATGTTCTGCTTTGAGGAATGCCAGGCTATCTAACCATCACTGCTGAGTTCAGCCGGGTCAGAGTCACAGCCAGAAGAGACAGAGGACCAGAGCTGCTGTTACAGAATGCTGTGCTGGGATGCTTGTTATCCTTTAATCTCACCCCCACAGTGCATCTTGATGGTTCCTCACTACAGCTGGGCTGTAGCCCAGGCTGCCATTTCCTTTGTTATATGGACACAACTTCTTGTTTTTCCCTGACTTCCTATTTGGATCTATATAGTACAGCCTCTAAGGTTGTGGTATAATATATTAAAAAAAATGTGCAGACCAATTCTTACTACCTTCCTGTTTGTGGGAGGGTGGAGGAACACCCTCATAGAAGCAGGGGAAGCCGGGATAGGAGCGGGAGTTTCTGGGAGAGGAGCAAACTGGGTAAGGGGATAACACTTGAAATGCAAATAAATTAAAAAAAACAAAACCTTCAGGAAAAAGGCTCCACCTGCCAACAGTTAGGATAGTTCAGCCTTTAGGAATCACTTTGGAACATAAAATCAGAGGTGTTCCTGTGGGATTCCTAACTGTGAGTGGAGGCTGTCTCTGACTCTTGCCTGCTTGTGGGACCCTGTTCCTCCAAATGGCTGCCTTGTCCAGCCTTGATGTGATGATATGATTATTCTAGCATGTTATGGCATGTTTGGGTGATGTCCCTAGGAGGTTTGTTCCTGTGTAGGGGAGGCGAAGAATGGGGGTGGCGGTGGAAGTGGGTGAGAGGGGAGGTGGGGGGGGTTGAGAGACTTGGGGGAGGGGAAACTGCAGTCAGGATGTGATATATGAGAGAAGGCTAAAAATTAAAATGAAAAAAGTAATTGCTTTAAGGGATGGAGGGCGGGTGGTAGAGGGGTGGCAAGATCTCTTCTAAGCTGTTGTCTGACTGTCATTTTGTGGATGTTCCCTTTATGGGTGATAAAATTGTCTTCTCAAGAAAAGCACATAGGACCCTCTACTTAGACCCCACTGTGAGGACGGAAACTTCCACACTCTTTCCACAACAATGCAGAAGAAACCTTCTCACCACCCTCCACCACCCTGCCCTCTAACCCTTGAAGCGATTACTGTTTTTTAAATTTTATTTTTTTCTCATATATTACATCCTGACTGCAGTTTGCCCTCCCTCCCCTCTGCCCTCCATCTCCCCTCTCTCCCAGATCCACCCTCTACCACCTCCCTTCAGACAAGAGCAGGCCTCTCAGGGACGTCAAGCAAGCATGCCACACTCCTGGTTTAGGTTTTGTTTTCTGTTTCTGTGGAGCTGTACTTAGTTCCACTCCCATGTTGTTCTTCCTCCCCTTACTGTGAGGGCCAGTTTCAGTCTGGCTCATTTTCCCGGAAACTCACCCACCCTAATTGGCTACAGACCACTGCCTACTCGGCTTTTACCACACTTCTGCTTGTTAATAAACAGAATTAATCTTGATTAAGCCAATTTATTCAAATATTATCCCATTTCCTTTGGGTCTGTTTCCTTAGGCCTGTATACAACTGTTTTAAATTCACTTTTTTTCTTCCCTCAGAGGGCCTCTGATTCTTACCACACTCCCATAGTAAGTGTTCCAAGTACTTAAAGAGGTTATGTGTGCAAATAAAGAAGGCAAAAATCTAAATTTCTTCTCTAGCTGCCTACATCTCCTTTCCCATCCTGTTTTGACTAATATATATATATATATATATATGATAATATATCATTATATGTATTAAAAAAGTAATCACATATATATGATAAAACTTCTTAGTCAAACATATCTTAGTCAAATACATATCTCAGCCAAGTATATATATCTCAGTCAAATATATATATATTTAATCACACACACACACACACACATTTATACTACAGAACCTTGTTTCCTTGACTGGAAGGTAGCATGTCAGTCTGAAAAAGACTTGATGATTTTCATTTTGCTGTGAGATAACCCTGGTTCACCATCCTATAGTCAAAGCAAGTCCTGTAAGTCAACGCCTCCATATTGGAGGCAATGGGGATCAATTTTCCAGGTCTAGCTTCATCACAAGTCTCTGAAAGTACATTTTAGGGGGAAAAAAAAAACAACCAACTCCCTGGCAGAATCCAATCAGCTTCTTCTATAATTTATCACTTGTCTTCAGCATAAAGACAGGCTTGTTGATAGTCCGAGTAGCTCTGGGTACTTTCTGCCTGAAGAATGGTCTCTGGAGATGGTTTCTCACCTCGGACCGTGGGAAGAGTTAATCTGTTCATACTCTGCTCCCTCTTAACAAACTTTTTGTGGCTTTAGCAGCATCTTAGGCTTTTTTTTCTTTGTTTCTTTGTTTCTTTCTTTGTTTCTTTGTTTCTCTCTCTCTCTCTCTCTTTTTCTTTCTCTCTTTTTCTTTCTCTCTCTCTTTCTCTCTCTCTCTCTCTTTCTTTCTTTCTTTCTTTCTTTCTTTCTTTCTTTCTTTCTTTCTTTCTTTCTTTCTTTCTTTCTTTCTTTCTTTCTTTCCTTCCTTCCTTCCTTCCTTCTTTCTTTCTTTCTGTTGCTGTGGTAACATATGCTGACAAAAGCATCTTAATAGAGGAAAGGTTTATTTGGCCCATAGTTGCAGGTTATAGTCTACCACGGCAGGGAAATTGCAGGGGCAGAAACTTGTGAGAAGTGGTCATTTTATACCCACAGAGTAGAGAGCAAAGGATCAGTGTGTACAGTAGTGGTGCTTGGGTTTCCTCTTTTTTTTTTTTTTTTTTTTTAACAAAGTTCACAATCTTCTGTCTAGGGAATAGCACCACCACAGTGGTGTGTCTTCTCACCCCAATTAATGCAATCAAGAGAACCCAAGAAGTTAGACTCCAGAAAACCAAACAACCCTATTAAAAAATGGGGTACAGAGTTAAACAAAGAATTCTCACCTGAAGAACTTCGGATGGTGGAGAAACATCTTAAAAAATGCTCAACTTCATTAGTCATTAAAGAAATGCAAATCAAAACAACCCTGAGATTTCATCTTACACCAGTCAGAATGGCTAAGATTAAAAATTCAGGAGACAGCAGGTGTTGGAGAGGGTGTGGAGAAAGAGGAACACTTCTCCACTGCTGGTGGGGTTGCAAATTGGTACAACCACTCTGGAAATCAGTCTGGCCATTCCTCCGAAAACTGGGCACCTCACTTCCAGAAGATCCTGCTATACCACTCCTGGGCATATACCCAGAGGATTCCCCACCATGTAATAAGGATACATGCTCTACTATGTTCATAGCAGCCCTATTTATAATTGCCAGATGCTGGAAAGAACCCAGGTATCCCTCAACAGAAGAGTGGATGCAAAAAATGTGGTATATCTACACAATGGAGTACTATTCAGCCATTAGAAACAATGAATTCATGAAATTCTTAGGCAAATGGATGGAGCTAGAGAACATCATACTAAGTGAGGTAACCCAGACTCAAAAGGTGAATCATGGTATGCACTCACTAATAAGTGGATATTAACCTAGAAAACTGGAATACCCAAAACATAATCCACACATCAAATGAGATACAAGAAGAAAGGAGGAATGGCCCCTTGTTCTGGAAAGACTCAGTGAAGCAGTATTCGGCAAAACCAGAACGGGGAAGTGGGAAGGGGTGGGTGGGAGGACAGGGGGAGAGAAGGGGGCTTATGGGACTTTCGGGGAGTGGGGGGCTAGAAAAGGGGAAATCATTTGAAATGTAAATAAAAATTATATTGAATAAAAAAAACTATGCACACAAAAAAATAAAAGGAGAGTTTTATAAACAAAAAAAACAAAAACAAAAACAAAAACAACAACAACAAAAAAAAGAGAACCCCTCAGAAACGCTTGAGGCTCTGTGAGATCTAGACACTCCCTGGTTGAGACTCCTTTGCTCAGGTGATTCTAGATTGTGTCAAGCTGATCGTTATAATCATGACAACAGGCACATGTCAGCCCCATCTTTTCCCCAGAAGGATTAAATAAGTAAATGTGTGTGTATTTTTAAAGATTTATTGATTTATATGAATACACTGTTACTGTCTTCAGACACAACAGAAGAGGGCATCAGATCCCATTACAGATGGTTGTGAGCCACCACGTGGTTGCTGGGAATTGATCTCAGGGCCTCTGTAAGAGCAGTCAGTGTTCTTAACCACTGAGCCATCTCTTCAGCCCAAATAAATGTTTTGAAGGCATTTTATGACGTGTAAAGCCATTCACTATTAGGTTTCAGGCCATTTTAGTTCTGGAGTTGGACAGTCGGTTTGGATGGATCCATGTAAATTCAGGCCTCCCGTCCAGACGGATGCACCCAGTTCAGATGGCCAAGAGGGTCGGAACTGAGGGAGAATGACAGGGACAGAGCAGAGGAGGATCTGCTTCTTTCGATTCTTGTTCCCGGAAGACATTGTGAAGAGAAATGGCAGGGAGGCACACAGCAGGTATCTTACAGGACCAATAAGAGAAGGGGAGCACCCAGGGGCCCTATAAACCACTCAAGCTGGAGCTCATGTAGTGGGCTCCTAACCTCAGGGCTCCTCCCCTCCTCACCGGAGAAAGCTGCTGCTTTTGTTTTCTCAACAGCTCTCTTGGTCTTCTGTTTTTCTAAGAGGTCCTGTCTTTGTCTGAAGAAACTCAGAAATCCCACAGACATCCACAGACAGTCCTGTTACTGCAGCATAAGAGGGCACAGCTGCGGCAGGGAAAACAGTGCCAGTCTGAGGGGATTAGAGGCGGCTCCAACTGCTATCACTTGTGTGTTAGTAAAGTTCGTCTAGATAGATTTTTATCTTAAATTGTGTGTGTGTGTGTGTGTGTGTGTGTGTGTGTGTGTGTGTGTGTGTGTGTGTGTGAGAGAGAGAGAGAGAGAGAGAGAGAGAGAGAGAGAGAGAGAGAGAGAGAGAATTTTATAAGGAAACAATTTGAGTATTACCCTCAGGACATCTTATTCATTTCCTTTAAGATGAAGTCCCTCCTTGACTGGAGCTCACTAGTAAGCTTAGAAAGCCCTGGACACTCCCCTGTTTCTGCTCCCTGAAGCAGGATCACATCTGGCACATCTGGCATTCCCCCCACCCACGGGGGTGGGGTGGGGATTGAACTTGTCCCGCAAAAGGTCAAATGTAGAACCCTGAAATTATTTAAGTCACCAGCAAGCCTAAGGGAAACAGAATCCAAAGAACTAAGCCCTCGCTTTACTCTGTGTGTGCGGTGTGTGTGGAACTCACTGGGGATCAGAAGGAGTTAGCCAGTCATGGGTTGATTCTAAGAAATTTACTGTCAAGAACACTCGTCGGAGTGTGTATTTAAGCCTATGAGAGACCCCCACCCCAACTCAATGTTTTTAGACCCCTAAACAACTAGCCCAGCACAGAGTAACTTGTTTTTCTGCTTTCAGCTTGAGCAAGATAGCCCATCCTGTTCTAGTTCCAATGTTTAACTAAACAGTGCCCCAAGGATGTTTGCTCCAGATAATCTCTAGCCTTCCTTACTTCCTCATTCTATACTTTCCCATTCCATGCATGTTTTGTCCTCCACCCCTCACCTTGAGAATTGTGGCCTCCAACCCTTGTCTTGTGATTTTTCCCCTTTAAATACCCCTGACTTCAGTTGCACGGGGGTCCTCAGTCCTCTACCCCTGCGCGGTGTATGGCTGTGGAACCCAGAATTCTGGAATAAAGAAATCCTCATGCTATTGCATGGAGACTGTTTCTCTCGAGTGATTTGGGTGTTGCCTTCCGAGGCGTGGGGTGCTGGAGCACCCTCGGTTTTTGGGGGTCTTACACCTATATAATACAATTGAAGAGATAGTTACAATTATAGTAACAGTTATCATAGGGTAAAGTTATTGATGACATATGCTAGCACACATCTTAGGCACCTTATTTAGTCTCCTCAACAGCCCCATCAAATGCTTGTGTAGGTATAATAATTTTTTCCCACATTATAGTGAGGTGGTTGAGTCTTGTAAAGTACAAGTTACTTGCCCAAGGTGGTGCAATTAGTGGTTGGCATAGCTGTGGATTAATCTAGCGTGGATAATCTCATGCAGTTTGATAGACTTATCTATAGCAGATACTGCCTAGTCAGTTGTCAGCAGAACCACCTTGACAGCTGGGGTGGTAATTCCAATCAACCAGAATTCAATTGAACATCATTTAATGAGTTGAAAGGTCCTGCCAATGTGCAGACTATGAAAAAATGCAAGTCTGTCATTTTTAGAGATATTTAAAGGTAGACAAAGGGCGTCTTGTGTGTCTCTATATGTGTGTCTGTCTGTCCATGTGTGTGTATGTGTGTGTGTGTGTGTGTGTGTGCATGTTCAAGGCCAGCGATCAAGCTCAGGTGCCATTCCTCAGGATCTGCCCTTTGGGGATGTTGAGATAGGGGCTCCAACTGTGACCAGAGGCTCATCAGTTAGAATCGGTTGGCTAGTCAGCAAGTCCCAGGGATCTGTCTATGTTTGCCCCCTGAGCCCTGGGATTTACAGAGTATGCTATCAAACCTGACTTTTTACATGGGTGTTGGGGATTGAACGCAGGTCTTCTTGTGTGGGTGGCAATTACCTTGCCAATTGAGTCATCTCTTCAGACTCTAAAAGGGCATTTATAATCTCAAAAGGCCAAAACAAAAAGAAAACAAAACCAAAAACCAACCAACCAACCAACCAAACAAACAAACAAACAAAAATCCCAAACCTCAAAAACCAAACCAAACCAAAAAACCCTCCATAACCTAGCAGCCTAAAGAGGCTGGGTCTTCAGTGAGGAACTGAAGACCCAGTCACTCCCCTGATGTGGGGAACTTCCAAACATAAGAACAGGTGACAGTGAGGCAGCCATGGAGACCACAGCGCTGGTCTGGTTTCAGGAGAATACAGTGGGTACCCATCCAAGCAGGGGATCATACTGGACAGCTAAGTAACCTGAGTATTTTACCTAAGAGGGAAGAGCACTTGGGTTTACAGCAGGATCCTGCATAGTCATTTTGACTGGGGCAGCTGCATCTATTGTGTTTGAGTTATTGGTGGGGAGGGAGAGATTTTTCCCCTCTACTGTGCCCTTTATCCCTTCTATTAAAATGGCAAAATTAGTGGCCTGATTGTAAATGCCAATGACATTCAGTTTCCAGCTTCTGTCCTCTTCGTGGATGTTTATGTGTTGCCAATCTAGCTCACTTCCCTCCTCCTTTCTTTTCTGTGACTTTCTCCCCTCATCTCCTGCCCTTCTTTTCTTTCATTTGGCAGTGGAGAGTAGACACCAATTGAAGGCAGCAGGCTTTCATGCGGTGTCTTGGTCCAAAGCTGGAAAGGAGACACTCAAAGGAATGAAAGTTTTTATCCAGAAACTTAGAGATTTGATATCGAACACAAAGCTTTAAATATCTCACTAGAGAAAATCCTGACTTTGCACTAAATTATGTTTTCAAAGAAAAGAGAAAGTTGAATGTTACAGCTTGACAAGTCGTTTGCTATTATAACTTCTGTGGACTGTTAGCTGCAACGTTTAATTTAGCTCAGTAGATTTTCCTTTGCACATGGAGGCGTGTACACGTGCCTCTGAGCCAGAGGTCATTCATTTCTCAGGGTGTCATTCCTCAGGGGCTGTCTACCCCCTCCCCACTGTTTTTGGAGATAGTTTCTCCCTGGCTTAGATCTCACCAAGTAGGCTAGACTGACTGAAAGCAAGCTCTAGAGAGTCACTGGTTCCTAATTCCCTTCTCAACAGTAGGGTTATAGAAGATGTAACCTTGTCCAGCCTTTGACGTGACTCCTGGGGATTAAAACATAGGCCTATGTTCTTGAATGGCAGGAAGTCAATGGTGACTGAGCCACCTCCGGCCCTCCATTTTACTCTTTCTTATTTACTCTTCTCCCATGATGTCTTTTTACATTATGCACATAATGTAGAACTTGTCATCCTAACATGTAGTTAATGTTGTTCAGCTGTCCTTACCACATATCATGGCAGCTCCTCGTCCCCTAAATCTGAACCTCTGTACCTATCAAATGATTCCCTCTTACTTGTTAGCAACTACTATTTTGCTTGTTGTCTTCATCTTTCTGCCGTGTCATCTATGTGGAAAATACAGTGCTCGCCTTTCTGTGGCTGGTTTAGTTAATTTCCCACAATGCCCTCGTTTCATCTGTGTTGTAACATGAAGCACAATTTCCTTCTCAAAGCTGAGCAATATCCTTTGCATGCACATGCCATATTTTGCTTGCATAAGGATTTTGCTTTATTTTATTGTGATACTGAGGGTCAAATCCAGAGCCTTACATATGGTAGGCAAGTGCCTACCACTGATCTACATCTTCAGCCTCTAGTGATTTTGTTTTTTATTTAATTTTTTAAAATTATTTACTTATGTACTTTTTTTTTTTTAAATGTAGAGTGCTCTGTCTGCCTATGCACCTAATGCCAGAAGAGAGCATCAGATCCCTTTATAAGTGGTCATGAGCCACCATGCGGTTGCTGGGAATTGAACTCAGGACCTCTGGAAGAGCAGCCAGAGTTCCTAACCACTGTAGCATCTGATTTTCTTTTTAAGGTGTGTCTCTACACTATTAACATCAATGAGCAATGTTGCAGGTGTTTAAAGCTTCTATTTGAAGGGAGACTGGACATGTTGGTAATGTGGTTTCTGAGCAAGCAAACAGTCTGATATGCTGGCTTCTCAGAGAGGTAAGACCTAAAGGGACATTTAAATTATTAAAGATAAGAAATAGAGTTTGTTATCTGCTGTCTTGGACTACAACAAAACTGCTATATATGGAATTTTTGTTAGATGTAAAGAAGAAGCTTCAGGTAGTGCTGAAACACTGGATTAAAAGATTTAAGACTAGATTAGATACCGTTCACCCACAATGCCAATGAAGTAAAAGTAGTGTATCTCAGAGTCAGAGGCCTCAATTTTATTTTAGGAAGATTAAAATTTCCCTTCAGGGCCTTCGGGGACGGACAAATCTGTTTGTCTGAATACTTATTTTATAGGTAGAGTGACAGGGCTTTGGTCTGCTGTCTTCCCATGATGGAGCTGTTGGCAGGGCCTGGCTCCTATGATCCGAGCTACTGTGTGAGGTTGGCAGGCTTCCTAGAAAGGCTATTGTAGCTGTGAGTTTTAGTGTTCATGTTACATTGGTCATTGAATATAATGACCGAAAAAGCACACCATGCTCATGCCTTTAAAGGCCATGCATTGAATAAGTCATTCTGAAAACAGAGTTTTTGTATGTGCCCCTCCCACACTCACTAGAAAGTATGCTGCTTCTAGTCAAATATTTGATGTCTTCTATTTTTATTACTTAGGAATAAACATAATGTAAACTTTGAAACAGTAGCAAGCACATGTTATCTTTTACAGAATGCATTCAGTATGTTGATGTTTAGATGGGGTTTCCCAAAAGCAGAGCTTCTTCACACAGGGCCTGGGAAAGTCAAATGATTTATTGAGAGGGAGGAGCTTTCTCCATACAAGGGAATGGGAGGAAGGACAAAGGCAAGGAAGCCAAGTAGTAAGAATGTGGGGCTGGCATGGAGGCGGAAGCACTGGGTGAGCTAGCCATTGCAGTGCTAGAAAGCTCACCTGGTGGTGTGGATGTGGGGGGCTGCTGGGCTGATGGCTCAGCTACCAACCAGGCTCAGATTCATAGCTTTGAGTTTAAACCCCCCAGCTATGAACTGTTGGAGCGTGTGAAAGAGCTGATCCTGCAGACCCAAAGCTGCAGGATTTCTATGAGCAATATATATATATATATATTTTTTTTTTAACTTATTTTTATTTTTTTCTTTTGAGGGGGAGGTTACAGGGCAGAGGATAGATACTAAGGGACAGGAAGATGAATGGGATTGGACTGCATGATGTGAAATTCACAAAGAATAAAAAAAAGTTAAAACCAAGAAAAGAAAACAAAATAAACATCAACATCATCATCATCATCAACAACAACAAAAACAACAATAATAAGACTGCCTCACTAGGAACAAGCAAGGAAGCTCTGTGCAAATTTTGCCTCCAGTTGACCCTATCTATCTTGAAGCTCATTGTATGTAGCAATTGGTTAAGATCCTGGTGGTGGTGGATGTGGTTTTCTAGCCAAGAAAACTTCCAATTAGGACAAGGCCATTTCTCTTCAAAGGGTACTGCCCTATGTTGTCTTCAGCTAGGAGTGGATAGTAGTATTGATACCAGAGCACTGGTATCCAGCAAGGTACTGGTGTTCTGCTTAGATTTCCTTGCTTTCCACAATGAATTCACTCCATTTAGACACACATTCAGAATTTCTAGGGTCACAATGTGTGGGAAATCTTACAAAAGGAAGGTCGGCAGGCTAGAATGATAAACTCAATTCCTTTCTGTTGTGATTTGTCCTGATGTAACTCAGAGTAGTCATAAGCCCTTTCCTCCTGTCCTCCCCAGAGTCCTCTGGATAGAATAGTTTTTTAAGGTATAGTTGATGGATCCACTTAAAAGCAAATGTCTGCTAGTGGCCAGGAGGGTAATTTAACATAGACCCTGCTTCTTCATGGTTCTGAGCCTTGGATGCTTCCTTGTAGTAAGATATGGTTGCTTTGTCCATTCCACAGTGATACTTAGCTGGGCCAATTGGATCCCCTCATGCCAAGCAACTTTCTTCATGTCACAACCTGATATTGCAGTGACCTTACCTGCTCATGAGATTATGATGACAATTTCCTTTCATGTTCTAAGATCTCCTGCTCACAAGAGTGAGGTAGTAGGATAGAGGAGCAAATATTTAAGTTGTTTAGGAGGAGCATCTACAGATAGAGATGCGCGCGCGCGCGCACCACACACACACACACACACACACACACACACACATCTAGTATCAGAAATTTGCTGCACAATTGTATAGGAGAGTAAAGACAAAATCATTTCCAATTGTTGTGGGATGGTCTACCTAGGGAGGAAGGGATCCAACATAATAAACGTACTACCAAGTGACCGGGTGCTGAGAGGACTGGCTTAATGTTGGTTTCTTGGTAGGCCAAGTATTTTGTAGGACTTACATGAGTCTTTGTGAGAGCTTGTCCTATGAACCTGTAGAAGCTTCCGACTCTGCTAACCTCACTATTCTTTTCACGAGAAGACTATATATCTTAAACTGACCAAGACAGAGATGGGTTGATATCCATTGGTGGTGGAATATCTCATCTACTTGGTTGTTCCGTGCCTTTCTTGAAGCGTGCCTCACTTGGCAGGCATTCAAAGGTCCTCCCCGTGCTGTCTGTCCTCTTCCATGACTCATTCACCTACCCCTGACCTCTTCTGTAGTCTGGGTTCCTGACTAGGTGCTACATGCCTGTGCTCATTCTTGCATTAGGCTCCTTTTAACTCCAAACAAGGTAAGGGATTGGGTGTTCTGCCCACTAGGCAAATCCTCCGTTTCTATCTTCCTGGTCAATGGATATGCTTGTGCTGGTGCAGCTCACATCTCTTTGCATCCTCACACTGAGCTGACTCACCTGGGACTCAAGGTTAGACACCTTCCTTCTCTTTCTGGTAGCCATATGGAACAGCAGACTCTCTTTGAGGTGAGAGAAAGGCACCAGAGCAATAAGAGGAGGTGACATGGGGTTTTGGAGCGCTGCTAGTTGGTTGGTAATTGGAAGCTTATTTTGAATGTGCTGCCTTCTTTTGTTATGATTATTGCCGGCCCCACTAGGTCTTATGGTAGGTTGGCTAGAGTGATGACAGAAGGTAGGACTATTTGGGAGGATATAACTGCAGCCATATAAGAAAAGGAATGGAGATACTGTACGTCTGTAAGATGTTAAGTTAGAGAAAAGAAATCCACTGAATAGAAACTGTTCAGGTGGATAGATGAAGAAATTTAATATGTAAATATTTGAATGTGTAACTGAAGACACGATTTATCATTGAGAGCTACAGTGGTAGCCACCAATATAACTAAAAGCAGAGAGTTATCAAGTGGGTTTATCTGAGACTAGAGGTTAGTAGGTCAGAAAAGGCAAGACCTACTACTTTTTATTTAGTAGTTTTCTGTATCTTTCATTTTTTACTTATTGCTCTTTTTTTCTTTTTAGTGTTGACGCAGAGGATGGTAAGAGGACTGTGTAACAGAGTCCAAAAGGGAAGGCTTTGACCCTGTGCTTGGCTCAGCTCTTCCTGAATGGCCCTGCCATGGTATCGGGCAACGATGCCTCATGATGCCTCTTTCTTAGCCCTTTCCTCACAGGGCAGCCTGAGTATTCACAGGCCTGGGCCTCAGCACAGATACTTCCAGTGATTTCTTCTGCTGGGAGAACAAGCAGTCATGCATTACCAGATCCTTGAGGTACAGGGGGAGGTGTGGAAACTTCATCCAGTGTGGTGTATTGGCAGAATGCGGAGTCACTCTTTCAGTTACTCAAAGAAAAAGCACTGTCCTCATGAGGTTATTTGAAATCTTCGTCTGATATCCCTTTACCTGAAGACTTTGCTGGGCTGACTCTATTATCCTAAAAGCCTCAGCCTTCTGTAACCACTGCAGTAAAGCAGGTGTGTCATTCCCCTCCGTCTACCAGCTAGTTTCCATTTCATTCTCTTATTTCTTTTATTTATCCACTTATTGTCTATATCAGTTAAAATCTTAGTTTCAGTTAGAGACTGTAATTTACCTGATAAATACATGTCCAATGCAAACTTGTATAGATTACTTAGTTTTCTTTTTCCTTCCTTTAATCATCAATGAAATAAAAGACTTAAAACAGCCTCGGCAACATTTGTATTAAATGAGAAACGCTGAAGTCATTTTTATATTTCTTGTGCATATATGTGATATATTTTATTAGTGATAGTTAAATACTTCAAACAGTCCATAATAAATGTGTTCTAGAAAACATACATTTAAAACATCGAAATTGGATCAATTCAAAGTTGTGTGGCTATAAGTATAGACATATATGATTTGGGTTTAGGTGTGGCTGAGTCTAACAGCAAACAACTTACAATGGCTCATACAGAAAGGATTTTATTTCTTTTTCATATTAATATCTAAAGAAAAGTGTATGAGGGCTGGGGCACCTTTGTTTCTGACACGTGGGCTTCTGTTTTGTTTCTCTGCTATGCCTTCGAACTCCCCTCTTAAGATCATCTCACGGGCTGGGACATCACTTCCTTCCCAACCATCCTATTTGTCCTTCATCACTAGGGGAGAGAGAGAGAGAGAGAGAGAGAGAGAGAGAGAGAGAGAGAGACAGAGACAGAGACAGAGAGACAGAGAGAGAGACAGAGAGAGAGAGATTGGAAGGTTGTGCTTCCTTTCATTAAGCATGCCACTGGGAGGCAGATGCTTGCAGCCAACCATTGGATGAGCATGGGGTCCCCAATGGAGGAGCTAGAGAAAGGACAGAAGGAGCTGAAGGGGCTTGCAATCCCACAGGAAGAACAACAATATTAACCAACCAGACTCCTCAGAGCTCCCAGGGGACTGAACCACCAACCAAAGAGTACACATAGAGGAACTCATGGCTCCAGCTGCATATGTAGCAGAGGATGACCTTGTCAGGCATCAATGGGAGGAGAAGCCCTTGGTCCTGGGAAGGCTCGATGCCCCAGTGCAGCGGAATGCCAGTGTGGGGAGGCAGGAGTGCGTGCGTGTGTGGGTGGGTAGGGGAGACAGGGGGACGGAGGATGGGATAGTGGGTATCCGGGAAAGGAGATACCATTGGAAATGGTAAGAAAATAACCAATAAAAGAAAAGAAAAGGCATGCCTCAGGGAAGTTTCAGATAACGTGTTTCTTTACATGTCATCATTCACAATTTAAGCCATATTGAAACACTTCCCTTCAGTGATGGCTGGGGCTCAGTGTCTCTCTTCTGAATATCCCTAGTCAATTAAAATAGGGGCTTCAGAGACCATAATAGAAGAGGAGAAAACCAGGTATGGCCTTGTACATGAGTAGTCTCAATCAATTCTCTGGAGCTTGTGGAGGAGGATTGGGAGTCTGAGGTTATCCTAGATTACATGTTGAGAACCTTATAAAATAAAACAGACAGACAGACAGACAGACAAGATGGAGAATGGCTACTTTTTGAAGTGCAACTAGCAACATTGACATACTGCATGATTGTTCAACTTTGTAACCATTGCCTCTATTTTTTTTTTTTTTATGCACAGGGTTTTGGGTACTTTAGAAATTCTTTATGTCTACCCTGTGACTTAAAAAACAAGCCCTGCAAAGAACATTGCATTTCCCATGTATTCCCCATGGTGTTTCTTTCCTATATTTCCTGAGTTGTGATTTTATTTTATAGCTTTTTTTTAACCCCATATTTGGCAATATATACTGTAGATGTAATATCTGTCAAGATATAGTTGAAACATTTTTTAGTCTTGGAAATTAACATTGTATGATATTCTTCTGCATGTTGTCAAGGTTAGGAATGCTAACCAGGACAGTTTGCACTGCCCCATGCCAAAGTTTTAATTATAAAAATCACATTATTAGCTCTCTATTACAAACCACAGGGTTGCTATGTTACCTCTACCTCATTCTCTTGTTATTAAAATAAGAATGAAAATAACTTAGGTTAATTGTATTTCTCTACAATTTGTCTTTATTGTAGCAAGTTAACTATGGTTTCTAACTGCATTTCCTAATCATTGAGAAAATTTAAACAGTCTGAAGTAATTATAGCATGCCCAGGCAAGGGGCAATGAATAATGTCTCGGTTGCTGAGAGCAGCATCGACTTTTCATAAGTCGGCAATTTAAAGCAGACAGTAATTCCCAACTCATGAGACATGATTCCCCCAGGAATGGAGACTGGAAAGTCTGCTCACCAGGATGTGGCTCCAATGTGTGTGTAGGGAACCTTATTTACAAAACAAAACAGTGCCCCTCCCTGAAAGCATGGGTTATTGAATGAAAATATCAGTGCCAGCATGGGATACCTCTCTCTGTGTGTTGTCAGGGAAGACCCAAAGGCTCCCCCCAAACACAAGCCATTGTCATTGTTCTTGCTTGCTCATGATAAGAAGATGGAAAAAGCCTAATCCTGGGGCTCTAGATGGGGGCAGGGCATACAGAAATTAACCCGGACTGATCAGGACACTCTCTCCTTGGTGGGTGTCTTACCTGATGCCAGCAGGAACAATGAAAGCTTCCGGGAAAGAGAAGAGACCAATGCTCTCACTCAGCACTAGACCCTACTTGCTATAATACTGACCTGGCTGGCAAGGTGTGTTTTTGGTGTAGTGCAGGTATGACAGTTATGAGAGCAGCCAAATACTTTCTGATTTATGAAACCTGTTCTAAGGAAGGATTTCACACCTGGTCACACCTGTGAACCTGATCAAAAGCCCATGACCTGGGATGTCATAGGTCTTAAGGGGAGACTACTATTGTTGTTTTGACAAGTGGTCATTGTCCTGGTTAGTCGTCAAGTTGACACTAGACAAGTAGCTAGAGAAGACAACTAGAATAATAAACAAAATGAACAGTTAATTTATTATGTCATTAAAACACAAAGGAGAACAATAGCATTTTACTAATTTACAAAAGACATGTCTGAAAACGAGCTCTCAAAAGAAAGATATTAAATTAAAATTTTTTTGTTAACTTTTATGCTACTGACAGCTGATAGTCTCAGTCACATGGTCACATGTACACATGACCAGAAAGGCTAAAGATAGGTAATTGCTTTATTTGACAGAATGAATGTTATACATACTGAAGAAGAGATCAGTAATATATAGCACATGATATGTGAGGATTCATGGTAGAGATGTAGACCCTCAGTACCAATAGTGCTTCCAAACAGTGAAGAAGTTTGGTTATTAAAGATTTGAGAGATTTATGCCAATGTTAGGGCATAATGTCTTGTTCAGTGTGTGTTCAGTGGTTACTGCAGTCACAAGTACTATCTCAGTCTAAACCACAGTATCCTTTGAGTGTTATGATACACATTTTTCTAAGATACATTAAAATAAGCAAGTGGTTATCTGAAAATAATTGGTGGTGTAACTCATAAGTCAAGTTATCTTATCAATAGTGCCCATGAGAGAAGGTGCCCAGACACATTTGGCCTTCTGTATGACAGCAATGATCTCAGAAACTATTAACCAATTTTCATCTGTAGCAGATAGAAATGTGAATTTTTACATGTGAGAAATTTTGATGAGCAGTTCTCATTTTGGGAAAAATAAAATTCTAGATGGCATTCCTAAGCTGATTTATCTTAAATGCAAAAGCAGACCTTGCATTGATATTTGACAAAACTTGGTGTGTCTGAAATAGTCTGCCATTGGATATCATCTCTTTCTAAGTGGACTACTGTGAACCCATAATTAGGGATCTAGCAAATTTTCTGAACTGATAACAGCCCCTCTGGGGTATGAAAAGCCTTCAAAACTTTCCTGTTTGCAGCTCCCTTTTCTCTAGGCAGAAAGCAGGGACTTTGGAACTACTGTGAATGTTAGAGATGAGAAGCTTTGAATGCTCCTAAGACCTTGTAAGAAACCACTCAATGGCTTTTGTCGTTTTTAATCAATAAATGATTTTTCCCGTCTGCATGATTTAAACACAGAATCAAAATGTAAACGCTAGAAGGCATTGGCTTAATAGATTTCCTGTTTGGAAATACTTTAGTTTGGAAAGAACCTTATTATTATTTTTTAAATCAGTGAATGTTTATTGAATCTAGTCTGCAAAGTTTCTTTTACTTTGACAGTTCTTGTACCGTTAGGATTTGGAGGTCTAAGCTGTTTCCCCTGCCACATTCCCCAGTGGATGAGAGGAAAGAATGATTAAAGATGCTTATCTTTAATTTACTGGTTTGGGATTTATAACTGTGTTCTTAAATAAATTCAACAGCCACCTTCTGGGGACATATGTGCTGGTAGCGCTTGGCCTTTGCCCCAGGCACGCGGGAGGCAGTCACTTATATAATATAAACCAAATTGTCATAAGTGAGCTATAAAGTGCAAGCTGAAGGAGAAGATGAATAATTTTTCATGGGGGGGAAACTTTACAGATGCAATGCTTTAACAATACTTGTAAAAACACAGCATTTTTGTGATGGAGATTAGGAAGGCATTTTAGGTACAGGCATGGTGGCACTGTCTGTCAGAGCATGGTGCAACTGTCAGAGCATGGTGGCCCTGTCAGATACGATTCATTCTGTGGGTTCAGAGGCAGGTTTTGTTGGATGGGGAAAGCCAGAGGCTCTCTTTGGGTTCTCTTTATAAGGTGCTTCAAGTCTATACTAGAGAGTTTGGATAATATTCTATAGAGGGTGATAATCTATGGAAGAGTAGAATGACAGCATTTAGGTGCTTTTAAAAAAATTTTTTTTCTGTTTTTGTTTTTTAGATTACTGGGGTAAGAGAACTAGAGAAATGGCTCAGCAGTTGAGAGCACTGGCTGTTCTGGCAGAAAGCCTGGGTTTGGTTCTTAGGACTGAGGTGGAATCTTACCACCATCCATAACTCAGGTTCCAAAGGATTCAAACCCCACTGCTGGCCTTTGGGGGCACCAGGCATGCATACAGTGTATTTCCATGCACATATGCAAAATACTCATGCACAAAAAAAAATTAAGTCTTATAAAAGATGTATGGGAACAATTTGAAAGGGTCATAAAAGCTAATAGTAGGGAGTATTAATAAACAATAATAATTAATAGTTGACATTAACATTATTAATAATTAATAACTAATAAATAATCATGTCAGTGGACATTGATGATGATGAGTTGGAGTGTTGATGGATGAAGAGAGATTTGAGGGACAGATTAATTACAGGACCATTAAGATTAGTTATTGATGCACATGTAAGTATATAACTATAATCTGGTGTTAGTAGGACACATACAGGGAAAGATTAGTGAAGGAATTCTATATAAGAGACATTTAAGGAAAGTAGCTATCAAATTTTGAAAGGAGAACTGTAGGTCTCTCTTTTCTTCATGGGTTGGGGATGGGAGCAGAAGCAGCCAGCAGGGTTCGGATGGTCATGAGTATGACAGAAAGAACTTCTGAGAGTCAGTTTCAGAGAGACAGCTCATTTTACTGTTCCTGGGATAGAGTGTATAAAGGCTCTTAGGGTTACAGGCAGGAAGGGCTGATTGGTCGTTACACTGGTACGCATCAATTATTGTATGGATTGGAGGAAAGGGCAGTATTTATAGGAAGCTTTGTGCAGGGTTATCTTCCAAATAAGGTAAGGCATGTGAGTTTAGAGACACTCTGACTAGGGTTAGGTGGGGAAGAGGAAGTCCCACTTAGAAAGGGAGTCCTCCATTTCACCCCAAGCTCAGAGAGCTCCCAGACATAGTGGACTGCGACCTAACAGCAGGGCCTTCCCAACACAGAAGAACCCACATGGGAACCCTCTTTCGGTGGTTCCTGTATGGGTTTACGTTAGACTGACCTGGAAAGCTAAGCACCCCACCCCCATGGAGAGTCAGGGTTAGTTAGTTCCTTGTTGAGCCTCACCAGAGCTGCTCTTATGAAGCATTCCAGATGGTTGTAATGTATAGCCAGGGTTGAAGTTCACTGTAAAACCAATTTGTTATGGTTTAAATATAGTATGTGGAGAAGGGAGATTTGGATGAGGCTGGAGAAGAGCCTTGAGATGCTATAGGAAGAGAATCATTATTTTCTAGTCTGGGTGTTATGACGTAGATTGTGGAGAGAGAGTACTTTTGGGCAGGCCCATGCTAAGGTGTGTGTGTGAGTGATTACACCATGCAACAGACTTAAAATAAGAGAAGTTGATTGGGGACAGGAGGGGGGAGGAGTGAGGGCCTGGGAAGGGTTGGAGGCAGGCAAGTGGACATGTAGAGATAGAAAGACAGATGGGAACAGAGCCATGAGGGCAGGGAAAAGGGAGGGAGAGAGGGAGAGAGAAGGGTTCCACACCGAGAATGAGAGCGGGAATGCCAAGGACAGAGAGTTGGAGTGGCTGACGAGTCCTTTTTATTCTCAGCATAAACCTGTCACCCTTTGGCAGTGGCAGCAGGTCACAAGTCAAGCAATTTCTGGGTTCCTGAGGACAGGCCAGCAGAATTGCCTGCACACAAACACACCATATGTAGTAAATGAGTCTTCTGAATCCTGGCCAGTGTGACTCACCCTCTTACCTATTCTATGTACTGGACACCAGTAAAAAACAACCTATTCTTTCCAGGCCTGGATGGTGCTAGTCATGACTCCCTGTCTCCTGCCAAAAACAGTTCCTGATGAGAAGGACAGAGCACACATCAACATGCTCAGAGTATGGTCTTATTTGTGCCTTATGTTTTCTGAGGCTACAGTGCTGTGTAGTACTCTGAGCCCAAATTTCTGCTGTGCACTGAGAGAAAGCCATGTCCGATGGGAGCTTGGTAGGTGGGGGTGTGGTGGCGTAGTACTCATGGTGGGAGAGTAGAGAGTGAAGTAAATCCAATTGTTTCTTGTCTTCTACTTCATAAGTAACTTCTAATAAACTCATTTTGCTCATCAAGATGGGGTTTCGCAGAAATTAGGGAAATGACCCCCTTCACAATAGCCACAAACAGTATAAAGTATCTTGGGGTAACTCTTACCAAACATGTGAAAGATCTTTATGACAAGAACTTCAAGACCCTGAAGAAGGAAATGGAAGAAGACCTCAAAAAATGGGAAAACCTCCTATGCTCATGGATCAGCAGAATTAATATAGTTAAAATGGCCATTTTGCCAAAAGCAATATACAGATTCAACACAATACCCATCAAAATCCCAACTCAATTCTTCACAGAGTTAGAAAGAGCAATTATCAAATTCATCTGGAATAACAAAAAACCCAGGATAGCTAAAACTATTCTCAGCAACAAAAGAAAGTCTGGGGGAATCAGTATCCCTGACCTCAAGCAATACTACAGAGCAATAGTGTTAAAAACTGCATGGTATTGGTACAGTGACAGGCAGGCAGATCAATGGAACAGGATTGAAGATCCAGAAATGAACCCACACACCTATGGCCACTTGATCCTCGACAAAGGGGCTGAAAACATCCAATGGAAAAAAGATAGCCTTTTCAACAAATGGTGCTGGTTCAACTGGAGGTCAGCATGCAGAAGAATGCAAATTGATCCATCCTTGTCTCCTTGTACTGAGCTCAAATCCAAATGGATCAAGGACCTCCACATAAAGCCAGATACTCTGAAGCTAATAGAAAAGAAACTGGGGAAGACCCTTGAGGACATCGGTACAGGGAGAAAGTTTCTGAACAGAACACCAATAGCATATGCTCTAAGATCAATAATTGACAAATGGGACCTCATAAGGTTACAGAGTTTCTGTAAGGCAAAGGACACCATCAAAAGGACAGATCGGCAACCAACAAATTGGGAAAAGATCTTCACCAATCCTACATCAGATAGAGGGCTAATATCCAATATATATAAAGAACTCAAGAAGTTAGACTCCAGAAAACCAAACAACCCTATTAAAAAAATGGGGTACAGAGTTAAACAAAGAATTCACACCTGGAGAACCTCAGATGGCGGATAAGCATCTTAAAAAATGCTCAACTTCATTAGTCATTAGGGAAATGCAAATCAAAACAACCCTGAGATTTCATCTTACACCAGTCAGAATGGCTAAGATTAAAAATTCAGGAGACAGCAAGTGTTGGAGAGGGTGTGGAGAAAGAGGAACACTCCTCCACTGCTGGTGGGGCTGCAAATTGGTACAACCACTCTGGAAATCAGTCTGGCGGTTCCTCCGAAAACTGGGCACCTCACTTCCAGAAGATCCTGCTATACCACTCCTGGGCATATACCCAGAGGATTCCCCACCATGTAATAAGGATACATGCTCTACTATGTTCATAGCAGCCCTATTTATAATTGCCAGATGCTGGAAAGAACCCAGGTATCCCTCAACAGAAGAGTGGATACAAAAAATGTGGTATATCTACACAATGGAGTACTATTCAGCCATTAGAAACAATGAATTCATGAAATTCTTAGGCAAATGGATGGAGTTAGAGAACATCATACTAAGTGAGGTAACCCAGACTCAAAAGGTGAATCATGGTATGCACTCACTAATAAGTGTATATTAACCTAGAAAACTGGAATACCCAAAACATAATCCACACATCAAATGAGGTACAAGGAGAAAGGAGGAGTGGCCCCTGGTTCTGGAGAGACTCAGTGAAACAGTATTCGGCAAAACAGAACAGGGAAGTGGGAAGGGGTGGGTGGGAGGACAGGGAAAGAGAAGGGGACTTAAGGGACTTTCGGGGAGTGGGGGGCTAGAAAAGGGGAAATCATTTGAAATGTAAATAAATTATATCGAATAAAAAAAAAGAAAAGAAAAAAAAAGCTGGAAGAAGCTGAGGAGGAGGGTGACGCTGTAGGAGGACCAGCATTCTCAACTGGCCTGGACCCCCAAGATCTCTCAGAAAATAAGCCACCAACCAGGCAACATACACCAGCCAATATGAGGCCCCCCAACACATATATAGCAGAGGACTGCCTGGTCTGGACTCAGTGGGAGGGGAGAAGATTCACTTAACCCTCAAGAAACTTGAGGCCACAGGGAGTGGGGAGGTCTGATGCAATGAAAGGTAGGTGGTGGGTGGTGCAGGTGAGGCAGTGGGGGTGGGAATGTAGGGACATGCTTTTGGAGGAGGGAAGAAGATATATGGGATGGGGAACTGTGAAAGGGTGGATCAGGGATGAAGACTGGACTGTAAAAAAGGATTAAAGAATAAAAAAATTAAGAATGCTGAAAAAAAAAAAACCAAAGAATTCTCACCTGAAGAATTTTGGATGGTGGAGAAATATCTTAAAAAATGCTCAACTTCATTAGTCATTAGGGAAATGCAAATCAAAACAACCCTGAGATTTCACCTTACACCAGTCAGAATGGCTAAGATTAAAAATTCAGGAGACAGCAGGTGTTGGCGAGGATGTGGAGAAAGAGGAACACTCCTCCACTGCTGGTGGGGTTGCAAATTGGTACAACCACTCTGGAAATCAGTCTGGCGGTTCCTCCGAAAACTGGGCACCTCACTTCCAGAAGATCCTGCTATACCACTCCTGGGCATATACCCAAAAGATTCCCCAGCATGTAATAAGGATACATGTTCTACTATGTTCATAGCAGCCCTATTTATAATTGCCAGAAGTTGAAAAGAACCCAGGTATCCCTCAACAGAAGAGTGGATGCAAAAAATGTGGTATATATACACAATGGAGTACTATCCAGCCATTAGAAACAATGAATTCATGAAATTCTTAGGCAAATGGATGGAGCTGGAGAACATCATACTAAGTGAGGTAACCCAGACTCAAAAGATGAATCATGGTATGCACTCACTAATAAGTGGATATTAACCTAGAAAACTGGAATACCCAAAACATAATTCACACATCAAATGAGGTACAAGAAGAACAGAGGAGTGGCCCCTTGTTCTGGAAAGACTCAGTGAAGCAGTATAGAACAAAATCAGAACAGGGAAGTGGGAAGGGTTGGGTGGGAAAACAGGGGGAGGGAAGGGGACTGATGGGACTTTTGGGGAGTGGGGGTCCAGAAAAGGGGAAATCATTTGAAATGTAAATAAATATATCAATAAATTAAAAAAAAAAGATGGGGTTTTGTGAATCATTCTTTGAGTTGCTGGTGCTATTCCAGACTGGAGGCAAATGTTAATTACATTTTCCCAGTAGAGTCATACATCATAATCACCATCACCATCACCATCATCATCATCATTTAAAATGAAAGGAAACTATTAAAAGACAGTGTGACAACAGATGTAAGAGGATTGTCTGGGAAACAGATGCATGGTCACTTTACCATGGGGAAAAGAATATGGTTTTCCTTTGTAAGAGCAGCAAGTGTTCCAACTACTGAGAAATCTCAAGGTGGAAGGATATTTAATAGCCAAGGCAAAAGAGAAAATGGAAATAATTTGTATTCATTCATTGTGTTTACTCAAAAGAAGAGCAAATTTCTCTAGTTTTTGTGTCAATCCATGGTTTTATAATGGAGCAAGACAGTAGCTAAAGTTAGGGCCCTTCTGGGTTAGGGATGGGGCCTCAATGCTGGTACCCCATCTGGCCCAGACCCATTCAGGTCCTGTGCATGCTGTCACAGTCTCAAAGTTCTTATGTATGTTGGTCTTGTGTGTTTAGAAGCCCTAGTTTTCTTGTTGTTCTGCATCTTTTCTGGCTCTTACAATCTTTCTGTGTCCTTTTCTGCAGGGTTCTCTGAGCCTTAAGGGGAGAATTTGATGGAGAAATCCCATTAGGACTGAGTATTCCACAGTCTCTCACTCTCTGGACATTGCCCAACTCTGGGTCTCTGCATTATTTTTATCTATTGCATGAGGAAGCTTCTCTTATAAAGGCTGAGCAAGACACTGATCTAGGAATATGATAATGGAGGAGATGAAGTCCCAGTCGGACATCTCTCATCATTATATGAAGCCTCTTGTTCTGGGAATGGATTACATCTAATGGAGTTATTGGCTAAAGGGACCCTATGGAAACCACCAAACAACCCATACTGTTGCCAAGGCTACAGTTCGTTCTCCACAAACTTATGGCAAGGCTCTACACAACTCTTTGAATACACAGAAGCTGAGCTGGTGTCTACCTAGAACTTTCACGTACACTGACTGGTGTTCAAGGTACAGGAAAGTATTCTGCACGCTACCAAAGCAGCTATAAACCCTTCCATCTACAGTGGTGACGATGTGTTAGTACAATAGTGGTACAAAGCATGTGGGAGTAACCAACCATTCTCTGATTGGTCTTAAGGTCAACTCCATGATATGGAGCCCATCCTCAACAATTGTTGGGTGATGAATAGAGAGGTTACAAACCTAAGGGAAAGCCAAATATCACTATGTTGCTAAAAGAACGTAGCAAGAAAATGACTCCTAATGATGTGCTTGAGAATTTTTTAAAGAAGGAAGTAGAGGTGAGCATCCGGGTCTGGATTACATCTTGCCTTGTGTGCTCATGGCCTCACAGGCATCTGGAGAGCCTGTTGTTAGTACTGAGGCCTGTGACATCAAATAGGCGACAATACGCATAGTACGACTTATAGGCCTGTTGCCAAGGCAACAACCGCCATATCCTCAGAATTCAATGGGCCTACCTTTGCCTGCAATTTATGTCATCATCTGTATATAATTGGGTAGCATCTTTCTCTCTTTCCCTTTCTTTTCCTTCCTTCTTCCTGCCCACCGCCCCTTTGCCCTATCCTAAATAAAGCCCCACGTGGAACTGTTTGGTCTGGTGTGGTTCCTCATTGCGGCTCGCATCTCCACCATGCCTCTGCGACCTGCACAGTGGGCAGGCAGGCAACCTGAGTGCGAAAAAACAACATCTGTGAAGATATTTTTGCTTATAAAAAATGAAGATATTTCAGCAAGATTTTGTTACGATTGGCAACGGAGACAGAGGAGTGGATCTCTCTGATACAGCTTGGCAGTATTGCTTGCCCAATACTAGCTGATTTTGATGTTGATGCATGAGGGAATGAAGTACATCTGTCCTCAGTCCTGCTTTTGGCTCTCAGGACAGATGACATACATTCTTCCTACTTGGAATTTGGCACAGGAGTTTGTTTACAGAGAAGGAAAGTTTCTTGTCATTAAGAGAGCATTTACATGGCTCTTCCAAGAGTCCCCAAAGGCTGTTCACACACATCTTCAAGAGTCCTTTCAACATCAAATGGCTCTCATAAAAGAAGACTTTTTATCATTTGAATGTGAAGGGGAATGTGATTCAAAGCAAAACAATCTCAACACAGGCCTCTTCCAAGGGAGACTGCCAAACACAGCTCTGGGTCAGAAAAATCCTCCATTATGACTTTTATTTTTCACAGGTAATCAATTCAGTTTTTATTGTCTACTCCTTCACAGCTGACTTTTTAGAGCCTTGAACTCATCCTGAGCTACTCCTCCAGGAGTTTCCATTTTACCTTTTGTACAATAATAGCTTTGATTTTATTTAAGCTTATTATCAGACAAAGGCCCAAAGGTTCCTCTTTTCTCCCCTGTGTGTGCTGGCATCCTTGACAAAGCAGTTTCTTTCACATTCCCCCGGCCCTGGAATGCTTTTTTTTTTCACTGACTTTGGGCTTTCAGTGTATCACACTGATTGTGCTTTTCTACAAGTGGTTATTGATGAACAGTTCTTTTTCTTTAAAGTTAGTGGGCAGACAGAAGCAAACAGGTTGAGTACTCCAGAGCTGCTTTCTGAGTTTTCCCAATCAGGAAATGCAGAAACAAGGGGACCCAACCCCCAGCAAAGCAAAGCAAAACAAGGTGAAAACCAAATAACCCACTTTGGATTGGTTGCTTTTCTGTTGCTGTGAAAAACATGACCAAGGCATGGTCATCAGACCAGTGGTTCTCAACCTTCCTAATGCGGAGACCCTTTAAAACAATTCCTCATGTTGTGGTGACATCCAAGCATAAAATGATTTCATTCTTACTTTATAACTGTTGTCTTAGTTAGGGTTTTATTGCTGTGAGCAGACACCATGACCAAGGCAATTCTTTATAAAGGTCAACATTTAATTGTGGCTGGCTTATAGGTTCCGAGATTCAGTCCATTATTATCATAGAGCGAGCATGGCGGCATTCAAGCAGGCATGGTGTAGGAGGAGCTGAGATTTCTACACCTTGTTCCAAAGGCAAACAGGAGAAGATTGCCCCAGGCATCTCGGAGGAAGGTCTAAAAGCCCACCCCCACAATGACACACTTCTTCCAACAAGGCCATACTTCTTCCAACAAGGCCAACCTCCTAATAGTGCTACTCCCTGGGCTACACGTATTCAAACCACCACAACTGCAGTTTTGATACTGTTATGAATCATGATATAAATAATTTTGCAGATAGAGGTTTGCCAAAGGGGTCACAGTCCACAGGTTGAGACTGCTGTTGTAGAAGGAAGGGTTTATTTGGGCTTATGTTTCCAGAGGGGTAAGAGCTCATCAAGGCTAGGAAACGTGGCAACGAGCGGCAGACATGGAGGATGGAGCAGGAAGCCCAGAGCTCACATTTTGAATTGCAAGCACAAAGCAGAGAAAGCAAACTGGACATAGGGTATGACTATAAACACCCAAAGCACCCCCTAGCCACTGTGGCATTTCCCTCCATTTTCCTTTAAGGACATGCCTCTTAAATCTTCCCAAACAGTGTCACCAACTGGAGATCAAGTGTTTAAATATCTGATATTCTTATTCAAACTATATACTGCTCTATGGTAGATACCACCAGTTTTCAGTGGGAGTCGAGATGAGAGTCAAGGCAACTAGACTGTGTTTATACTCCTTGGTCTCAGATGGAAGGGATCTGTCAGCTACCAATATGATGTTCTCTTTGGTAGACAAAACTACAAGTAAAAATTTTGAGCAATCAAGATTAAGATCTTATATCGAATCTTGACACATATGCACAAAAACCTCACAGTGGCATTAATTTGTCATGGTTCTACTTATATGATGAGGATGAGGAGGGTCAAAAAGTGGAGGTCTGAAGAGATGTTACTGTCTGGTCACACTTCTGCGGTCAGTGAAGCCAACGTCTTAAAGCTGGATATCTGGTGTCTTTAGAAGGCAGAATCTATGGAACAGGGTTTCACATGGCGTGCATGCTGGCCTGGCGCTCACAGTTCAGACTTTGACCTTGTGGAAGTTCTGCTTCAGTCTCCCAATTTCTAAGATTGCAGTAGGAGCAAAAAATATTTTACAAGTAATGGTGTTTTGCCTACATATATCACTGTGCACGGCTTGTGTGGCCAGTGCTTGAGAAAGCCAGAACAGGATGTCAGATTTCCTGGAACCAGAGCTACAGATGTTCTGGGAATGGATCCAGGTCTTCTGGAAGAGCTACTGGTGCTCTTAAACGCTGAGCTATCTCTCTAGCCCACTCGCATCTATTTTAAAACAATGGGCTCTGGGGATGCTGTCTGAACTCGGGCTGCAGAGCTGGCATTGACACACAGCTGCAATACTTGTTTTCCTTTAAAATAAAATGATGCACTTGGTTTTTATGGCAACAGGGAGTAGCAGTCCTGTAAACTGAGGTCCAGATAAAATTGTTAAGGACGGAAAGCCATTTTCTGTCAGAGTTTCATTTTTGCCCTATGGCTGACCCCTGCTGAGTTTTAGTTCAATATAGTTTTGATATTAGACTCAGAAATCTGACCTTGAAGGAACCTGTAATGTGTGGATTTTCAAAATACACCTTACAGTGAATGGCTGGGTTAAGCTCCTAAATTGTAGAGCCAGTTCTTTGCTCCTTGATTCTTAAAGCCATGACATTTGTCTTCCTTCCCCCCCCCCCAAAAAAAAAAATCTCAATTTGTTATCCAGCTACAGGTCACCAATTATGCAGGATAGATCTAGTTTTCTTTCTATTTCACATTTTCACTCATACTTATTGGAGGCAACAATGTTAGAGTCCAGTATATGCTTTCCAGGAGAGATCACAAGAGACTGAAAGGAAATTGGGAAGTCTCATATAAATGAAGCATTGCCACCAATCTGCAAAGGAAAAAGGATTCTACAACGGTGACTGTACAGAGCCTGGCAGAGTTCATCCTTACCTGTAACAGACTCATCTTCACTGCAGACCCATCACAGTCTCCATGGTGACTAGCCAGTGTCGGTCAGCGTCCTGCTTTCAAACACTTTGGAAGCTAGAGGAAGAAGAGTTGTTGGTTTGTCAGTGCCCACACAGTCACTCACAGACATAAAACGTTTTCTAAGACGAAGTATCCTCAATGCTCATTCTCAGCCAGGCCCCATTCTTCTGCCTACTTTGCAGTGTGGGACTCACAGGCTGTGACGACCTGGATCCGTTGTTCGAAATCCAGGAGCTGTTACGTGTTGCTCTGGCTTGACAG
This sequence comes from Apodemus sylvaticus, assembly GCF_947179515.1. Classification (NCBI taxonomy): domain Eukaryota; kingdom Metazoa; phylum Chordata; class Mammalia; order Rodentia; family Muridae; genus Apodemus; species Apodemus sylvaticus. Next base: position 53,545,429 of record NC_067477.1, read on the forward strand.
TCACACCAGCTCATACTCTCTGGAGGACTCAGTGCTGCTTACAGAGCTTTCTAGTTGTCACCAGAAGCCTAGCTGAGCCCTACTTCTTTAATACCATCTTTGGGAATGTTGAGGTTTGGTGTGTTTTGGTTTGAACAGGAAACGGCCCCCAGGTTCTCATGTGTCGTCCCTGGTGGGTGGTGCTGTTTTGGGAGGTGGTAGAGCCTTCGCAATGGGGCCTCCAGGCAGATGAAAATCTGTAGAAGTAGAGGGGGAGGTTTACAGCTTTCGGCTCCCCTGAGATGTGAGGAAGTACCGCCTACATGACCATCATGGAGGAGAGCTGGTCTCACTGCTATACTTCCCCCACAGTGACTATTTCCCCTGAATTATGAAGCCAAATAAATCCTCCCTTAAGTTATTTCTGTCATGTATTTAGTCCCAACAACAAGGAAAAGTAGCTAATGTGAGGTTCCTTTATCGTAGTGTCCTGTCACAGTGTCACAAGGTTTGCCAGAGCGAAACATAAGGGTTATAATAGAGAAGAATGAAACTAAACAGGATGTTCCTGGAAACCTGAAACTTACACAAATAACCAATCCAAGCCCAAAGTATGCTCTCTGACTGACATGTGCTGACTACGTCCTGAGGCCCCGCCGGAGGATGGAGCAGTGTCTTCTTACAGGCGCAGCTGCTTCTGTCTGGATTGTATTCCGACTAGATTACAGGACTTGCTTAGAAGGAAGGTGCTGCAGTGGTCCTGAAAGGGATCATATTATCTTATATGATAGACACATCTAGTTACTTGAAAAGGAGGACTCCTAGCCTTCACCTCAGAGGAGAGGAATACTTCTCTAGAAGAATCTAAGGATTCAAAGCTTTATAATGCACCGACTTAGAGATCAACCTTCATTCCAAGATAGGACTCTTTCCAGGCAGAAGTCTGGTCTTGGTTCAGTAGAGTTGGCGGGCTTGGGAACCCAGCCCCTTCTGGAACTCTTCTCTCTTGGGAATTCTGTCTCAGACATGACTTTTAGCTTTGTCTGCTTTGGCTGAAGGATGACAATGTGTTTCCATGTTTTCAACCAGGCCTTTTTGTTTTCATAATTTGTTTTGAACTAATGATTAATCACTCTCAGCTTTACTCCATCTTTCTCATTGATTTGTCCATAGTACTGAGAACAAAAAAAAAAAAAATCACCGAGTCTATTGTCTTTATGCTATTTCTGGAATGCCTGAGATAAGACACCTGTTAGCACAGGTGGTCAAGCTTTATTGACTGCCAGTATCGCATTCATGGCTCATTACTGTGGAAACTCGAACTTGCACAGCTAGTGAATGCCATGGGATTCAGTTCCGTGCCTACCATCCATGAATTAGACCTTCGTCGCTTGTCAGCAAGTGGGCTACCTTCAGTATTTTTACAATCTGTTTTCTCAGTTGCTCCAAATGTTTTGGAGCGGGTTTCACAAGGGTCACTGGGGAGTGATTTTGAGAATAACACTTGTAAGAAAGTGAGAGATGCAAGTTCAGCAAGAGGGAGGAGGTAAGAGATAGTGCAGCTACAGCAAAGACGTCCGTCATTAAGCCCATGTAGTATTGAATGTCCCGTTACAGTCATTCCTAAGTAAGGCAAATGATCGAGTCATCGCACCCTGCTTCAACAGTTGGATGTGGCCACCTTCACGAATAGAGACAACTTTGTACACCGATATTTTCCTGGGTCTAGGAATTCATCTCTGAGCCATTGGTAGCCTTGGCAGCTGAGAGCATTATTACCTTGCTTTTGAGCCGGCAGCACAGTGGAGTTACAATGCTGAGACCATACACTTTTGCTTATCTCTTTCCTGCTTTTCTCCTCCTATTTGATATGTTCATAAGTTCTCCCAGCTGTAACTCCCCAAATTCTTTTGAGTACTTTACCCATTCACCTCATGTCTTTCTTTGCTGCTTTGCTCCGGCTACCAGCACTTACCCCTTGATCGTAGACCGGGGACTGCCCCCTCAGCTTGTTCTTCATATGATAACCATGCTGATTCATAAGGATACAAGTTACATCACCATGCCATATTTTATTTATGACTTTCATGACTAAATTGTTCTTAGAAAGAAATTAAACAACTTATAATGATTGACAAAAGCCGATAATAAGCTTTCCCTTCATTTTCTCTGGTCTCATCCTAATTTTCTCGGCTACCATGGTAAAGGCAGTCACTATTATGATTTAGTTAATATCAATTTCCTCTTATTACCAGCAGAATTTTTATTTCTTTGCCAAGCCAGTATTCCCAGATGGTAGGACATGGAAGGTCTCTGCTTTCCCAGGACACTCTACTGATGCCTGGATAGGAGAGGTTGTTTGTGAAGTACTTTGGATTAATGATCACCACGTGGACTTTTACTAGAGTGTTTCTGGAAACGCTTTTTGTCCCTTTTTGTAATGAAAGGAGATGATGTCGTATCATCAGTTCCTCCATTCTTCCTGCTGTGGATGTACTCATTGTATTTGAAACCACTATAGCTATCTTAGGATCTAGAGAATCACAGACATAACTAGTTATTGAGCCTCTGAAGCAGCCCTTCATTTTTGTCTCTCAAACACTAAGTTCCTTCCTTCTTTTAGCCCAGGCCGCTGTGCTTGTTTTCCACTGCCTGAAACTCTTCTCCTGTCTCTTGGCAGAGCTTGCTCTTCTTCATCTAGGTCAGAGTTTGTTTTCTCAAACACCCTTGTTGGCCACTCAGTATCAAGTAGAAACTCCAAACCCCTATCTCCATGCAGTACGCATGTGTGCATGTGTGTATACATGTGTACCCCACACTGCTAGCCATGTTCCCTTTTTTAAAATGCAGAGTTATGCCATGTAGATGCATAGCACATTGCTGTGATCAACAGAAGAGGTGTGTGAGAACGCAGAAATCTCTGGACAGTGAAGCTCTCTGATTGCTACATGCTGATACCCTTTCTTAGTTCTGAGTTTCTGTGCTGAAGGCATTGTACATTTCCCTAGTTTATTAGACTCTTGTATATGCAGAAGAGACTTATGAGCTTCGGAAGCTGGGAAAGTAAAATCAAATGACTTGATTGCAGTGTTTATTGCAGCAGGCACCTGGGAACACTCTGCCACTCTGTTTGAATGTGGTATTCCTTGGTCTGGGGACTGTAGAGTGAATGAGTTTGAATTTAGTGTGCCAAGGGTAAAGTTAATGTCTATGCAGTTGCTGGCAAAGTGGAATGATAAAAAAGCAAGATTATCTGAGGGAAGTGATTGGGGATTTGAAAATCAGACTAAACATGATAATAAAGTAAAGAAAAGATTGAGCTTTATCAAAAGAAGAGGAAAAAAAATCCAAAAGGAAGCACCAGGGAAAGATACTGTCTAGATGGTATAAACAACTGTATGACAATATTTTTGGTTGCTGTTTATAAAGGTAAAAATTATATTAAGAGAAATAAGAGGTTTTTATTTTTTTTAAAATAAAAAAGTAGATTGAATAACACGTCTTCCACTTGTTTGGTTAGAGTCACACCAAGATACTTTATATTGTTTGTGGCTATTGTGAAGGGTGTCATTTCCCAAATTTCTCAGCCTGCTTATCCTTTGAGTATAGGAAGGCTACTGATTTGCTTGAGTTGATTTTATAAACAGCCACTTTGCTGACGTTGTTTATCAGCTGTAGAAGTTCTCTGGTGGAGTTTTTTTTGGGGGTCACTTAAGTATATTATCATATCATCTGCAAATAGTGATAGTTTGACTTCTTCCTTTCCAATTTGTATCCCTTTGACCTCCTTATTTTGTCTAATTGCTCTAGCTAGTACCTCAAGTACTGTATCAAAAAGATATGGAGAGAGGGGGCAGCCTTGTCTAGTCCCTGATTTTAGTGGGATTGCTTCAAGTTTCTCTCCATTTAGTTTGATGTTGGCTACCGGTTTGCTGTATATTGCTTTAACTATGTTTAGGTATGGGCCCTGAATTCCTGTTCTTTCCAAGACTTTTAGCATGAAAGGATGCTGAATTTTATCAAATGCTTTTCAGAATCTAATGAAATGATCATATGGCTTTTTTCTTTGAGTTTGTTTATGTAGTGGATTGCATTGATGGATTTCCGTATATTGAACCATCCCTGCATCCCTGGGATTAAGCCTACTTGATTATGGTGACTGATCATTTTGATGTGTTCTTGGATTTGATTGGCAAGAATTTTGAGTATTTTTGCATCGATATTCATAAGGGATATTGGCCCGTAGTTCTCCTTCTTTGTTGGATCTTTGTGTGATTTTGGTATCAGTGTAATTGTGGCTTCATAGAATGAGTTGAGTAGTGTTCCTTCTGTTTCTATTTTGTGGGATAGTTTGAAGAGTATTAGTGTTAGGTCTTCTTTGAAGGTCTGATAGAATTCTGCATTAAAACCATCTGGTTCTGTGACTCTAACCAAACATGTGAAAGATCTGTATGACAGGAACTTCAGGTCTCTGAAGAAGGAAATTGAAGAAGACCTCAGAAAAATTTTCCACGCTCATGGATTGGCAGGATTAATATAGTTAAAATGACCATCTTGCCAAAAGCAGTATACAGATTCAATGCAATCCCCATCAAAATCCCCACTCAGTTCTTCACAGAGTTAGAAAGAGCAATTCTCAAAATCATCTGGAATAACAAAAAATCCAGGATAGCTAAAACTCTTCTCAACAGTAAAAGAACTTCTGGGGGAATCAGTGTCCCAGACCTCAAGAAATACTACAGAGCAATAGTGCTAAGTAAGAACTGCATGGTATTGGTAGAGTGACAGGCAGGTAGATCAATGGAATAGGAGTGAAGACCCAGAAATGAACCCACACACCTATAGTCACTTGATCTTTGACAAAGGAGCTGAAAACATCCAGTGGAAAAAAGATAGCCTTTTCAACAAATGGTGCTGGTTCAATTGGAGGTCAGCATGTAGAAGAATGCGAATTGATCCATTCTTATCTCCTTGTTCTAAGTTCAACTCCAAGTGGATCAAGGTCCTCCACATAAAACCTGACACACTGAAACAAATAGAAAAGAAAGTGGGGAAGACCCTTGAGGACATGGGCACAGGGGAAAAGTTCCTGAACAGAACACCAATAGCTTATGTTCTAAGATCAAGAATTGACAAATTGGATCTCATAAAATTACAAAGTTTCTGTAAGGCAAAGGACACCAACAAAAGGACAAATCAGCAACCGACTAACTGGGAAAAGATCTTCACCAACCCTACATCTGATAGAGGGCTAATATCCAATATATACAAAGAACTCAAGAAGTTAGACCCCAGAAAGCCAAATAACCCTATTAAAAAATGGGATACAGAAGCCGGGCGGTAGTAGCGCATGCCTGTACTCCCAGCACTCTGGGCGTCAGAGGCAGGCAGATTTCTGAGTTCCAGGCCAGCTTGGTTTACAGAGTGAGTTCCAGGACAGCCAGGGCTATGTCTCAAAAAAACAAAAATCCAAAAATAAATAAATAAATAAATAAATAAATAAATAAATAAATAAAAAGGGATACAGATCTAAACAAAGAATTTTCACCTGAAGAACTTCAGATGGCTGAGAAGCACCTTAAGAAATGTTCAACATTATTAGTCATTAGGGAAATCCAAATCAAAAAACCCTGAGATTTCAGCTCACACCAGTCAAAATTGGTAATATTAAAAACTCAGGAGACAGCTGGTGTTGGCGAGGATGTGGAAAAAGAGGAACACTCCTCCACTGCTGGTGGGATTGCAAGCTGGTACTACCACTCTGGAAATCACTCCTGCGGTCCCTCAGAAAACTGGGCATGACACTTCCGGAGGACCCTGCTATACCACTCCTGGGCATATATCCAGAAGATTCCCCAGCATGTAATAAGGATACATGCTCCACTATGTTCATAACAGCCCTATTTTTAATAGCCAGAAGGTGGAAAGAACCCAGATGTCCCTCAATGGAGGAATGCATACAGAAAATGTGGTATATATACACAATGGAGTACTATTCAGCCATTAGAAACAATGAATTCATGAAATTCTTAGACAAATGGATGGAGCTGGAGAACATCATCCCAAGTGAGGTAACCCAGTCTCAAAAGAACACTCATGGTATGCACTCACTGATAAGCGCATATTAACCTAGAAGTTTGGAATACTCAAGACACAATCCACATATCAAATGATGTCCAAGAAGAAGAAGGAAAGAGTGGACCCTGGTTCTGGAAACGCTCAGTGCAGCAGTGTAGGGGAATAGCAGAACAGGGAAGTGGGAAGGGTGGATGGGGGTACAGGGGGAGGGAAGAGGGCTTATGGGACGTTTGTGGAGGGGCGATCCAGGAAAGGTGAAATCATTTAAAATGTAAATAAAGAATATATTGAATAAAAAAACAAAAACCCCAAACAACAGCAGCAGCAACAACAACAACAGAAACCATGTCTTTCTTTATTGTTCCCAGTTACATAAAAGAGCTTAATTAGGAGAACAGAAACATAATGATTAGCCAGATGTGACCCGGAATGTGTGAGAGTAAATTTGTACTGAAGAAGAGTCTGTTCCATTACTGTCCTCATTTACTGGAGAGGTGATGCTTTACAATAAATGGGAGGAACACTGACCTCAGAACAAGGGGAGATGCACTGGAGTTACATTGGGATCATCCATTGACATGTTCACAATTAGATCTGGTGTCTACATATTGTTAGATACTGACAATGTGGTGTGGTCTTCCCAGACAGAGAAAGGAGTGGAAAGCTAGCAACTCACTTTAACAGAGTATGGCACTCTTGTGCTAAGGAAATAAGAGACCATAATTCCAACCTGTGGTGTGTGTGTGTGTGTGTGTGTGTGTGTGTGTGTACACATGCCCACTTGAGAGCATGGTTTAGAAGAATGTGCAGGAGGTGGTGATGTCTGAACTAAGTAAGACTTATAACATTTTAAAGTGCTTTGTGTCTTAAGACCCTTGCAGGTTCCCTCCACCCCAACCCAGGAATGCTGTTCTTATCAGCCTACAGATGAGTGTTTTAGTCCCTGATTTGAAGACACACTATGAGTAAGGCAACTCTTATAAAAGAAAGCATTTAATCAGGGGCTTGCCTAGTGTATGGAACCTCGAAGTCAGCTCAGGACACTCCAAGACTGAGTTCTCAGAACAAAAGAAATTTATTTTCCCTTAAGGGACAGAGGTCAGGGAATAAGAGACAAAGAGAGGAGATAGAAGATGAGGGAGAAAGGGAAGGGAACAAAGGGGATGGGGGAGGGATATTTGTCCCAGAAAGGCAAAGGGCTGCCTGTGGATAGAGGAGACAGACATGCTTCATGGGCAAAGTTGGAAAGGGAAGCCCTGTGTTAGGTTGAGGTATTTAATTTTAATTGGGCATGTTAGTTTGATGAGGCAAAGGGAGCTTTTGCTTGCTGGACTTCAAAACTTTGATAGCTAGACATTGGTAGTCAGCTGCAGGAGGAGGAATTGGCTAAATAAGGGAATAGACCTTGGGGGCCAGCTTTAGGAATGTAATCTAACTTTTTTTTTTTTTTTTAAGCATGACAGAAGAAATAATGGAGAAGAGGGAGGCCTTCCAGAGTCATGTTAGTCATACTGGTCAGGGGCCCTTCACCTACAGTTTAGGAAGCTTAGTTCAGTATCATCACAGCAGGGATCATGGTTTTAGAGCAGGGTGGGGTGGGGCAGGGACATGCCTCCTAATCCTTCTAATCCATTCAAATCATGCCACTATCTGATGACTAATCATTCTAATATATGAGCCTATTGGGGGGCATTCTTATTCAAACCACCACAGTAGGTGATGCCTTGATATTTAGTTCAAGATGATGTCTTCTTTCCTAGTGGTCTTTTTTGACTACTAATTCTAAGAAGTCCTATAGCGACTTCTCCCAAGTCTCTCTTTAATTATTACTTGTAGAGCATCTACAGTTATCTGCTGCATTCTGATAATTTTTATTGCTTGTCTCCCTCAGACCATTTGCTCTTTGAGAGCTCAGAATGAGTGTGTTTCTGCATTCATTACTGGCAAATACAAGAGTTTCTGGCAAAGAAATGCTCAGTCTGTGGTTGTTGGATCAATAAATAATTGACAATAGTAGTTTGAGGAGGGGAAAGGGAGAACAAAGAAAATAGGAAGAAAAGAACTGATCCATCAGATGATTGGATGGCCATTGTGGGTCCTACCATACTTTGGTCCTAAGCTCCTCTCAGGGCTTTTGCTGGAGAAATGTGTTTGTTTTTCCAGAAAGAACTCTTCAGTCCAGTGTGAGTGATTGCTCCATATTGACGGACTTTCATCTCAATGGGCTCCTGCTCTGCTGCATATGTCAGAGACTATGCTCCAGTTCCATGTTGATCTCCTTCCTTGTGTTCCGGGTCTTCAGGACTCTCAGATTTAGGTGTTTATGGATCCTTCAGTGGTATTCAGGGAGTGTTAATCGAGTCTGTGGACTCAAGACACAGATTGATTCTGATAGTCTTGAATTTGGAAGTCTGAAGGAAGATTTTTGCTTCCACATAGGTGTTTATGGTTTGAATATGAAATGTGTGTGAACACTTGGACCTTGACGTGGTGCCATTGTTGGAAGGAGTGGAACCTTTAAGAGGAGGGGCTTGGCTGGTGAAATTTGGTCGCCTGGGCCAGTGTTACAAGGTATCTCATCACTGGTAGCTCTTTATGTTTCCTGCCTGCTTCTGCAATGTGACCAGGCAGCAAATTCTAGCACCAAGGCTCCAATTGCCATGAAAACATAAACTAAAATGAGCCTGTTTGCCATTTTTTAATTTTTGAGTCATTTCAACTCCAGCCTCCAGAAAAGTGACAAGGTAGTGTTCTCAATGATTTTAAGAGAAATCAGAAGTCATGACCTTAACCTTTCCCATTTAATTTCTCTGTTCTACTTCTCCGTTCTCAGATCTATCACATTGAACCTCCTTTGTTCTCACTCAGTACATAGAACCTTTCCATTGTCCCGAGCACTGAGAACTGAGAGATGAACAGGTCTTAGATAGCAGTCCCAGAAAATTTCCTTCTCAGGGACACAGCCATGGTGGTTTGGTTATAAGAACCAGTGATGGTCCCTTCCTGGGGTTAGAGGTATGACTCCTATTTTGGGCTGTCATTTTCCCCTACATATTCTTTATAGACTATTTCTGGCGTTAATTATTTTCATATCTCTTTTGTTGTCTTTGGGAAGAATGGGCTTATTGTTTGAAACCTTAGTACAAGAACAGACCAAGATGAATTTTTGTTTTCTGGCTTCATGAACTTTAGGATTTCATTTTGTATTTGCTTGCTGGAGACGGTAGATATTCTTCCTTTTGTGTGCTTAAGAAAGAAAATAAAGTTTGAGAAGAGAATTGAAAAACAACAAACAAACAAACCCCCAAACTGAACCTGTATTTGGGTTCAAAATGAGATGGCGAAAAGCTTGATAAACTAACATATGGGTCTGTAAATGGGAGCGGGATGGGTGAAAGCTGAGGCAGCATGGAAGCAGTTTTCCAGGGAGAGCTGTCTGGTTGTTTATTTATTTATTTTCAAGTAGAATCTTGCATTGGTATTAGCCTACCTGCCTCAGCCTCCGAAGTGTAGAGACTACAGACTGTGTCACCACATCTGGCTCTCTCTCTCTCTCTCTCTCTCTCTCTCTCTCTCTCTGTCTCTCTCTCTCTCCCCTCTTTCTCTCTCCTCTTTCTCTCTCCTTTTTCTCCCCTTCCCCTCTTTGCCTTTCTCTGTCTCTATTCCCTCCTCAACTCCCCTTCCACACCCTAAATAAACTCCATTCCATACTATATCATATACTTTAGGGACAAGGGATACCTCAGTAGGGGCACACAGAGGCACCCCATCTGCCTCCCCATACTGTGTTTCTACCAAACAAATCCTGGCTCTTTTTAAAAAAATCTTTCTTTCTTTCTTTCTTTCTTTCTTTCTTTCTTTCTTTCTTTCTTTCTTTCTTTCTTTCTTTCTTTCTTTCTTTCTCTTTCTTCCTTCCTTTCTTTTCTTTCCTTCTTTCTTTTTTTTCTTTTTCTTTAATAAAACGTAATACAGAGCATTACTTAGGAATAGCATAAGTAATGTTTTCACTGGTAAAGTTAATCTATTCTTCCTCAATGTCTCTGCATTTTTTTCTCCCTCCTGGTACATAAGGAATCACTCAACCTTTAGTGGAGTAAAACAATCACTTTATTTGCTCATGATTCAGTGTTTTAGAAGTATGGCTACCCTTCTGTTGGATTTGCTTGGGGCCATATTTGCCTCTGTGGCTTTTAGGGGAGGGCATATGCAAGAATGGCTGTGTGTGGATTTGGTCTCTATATGCTAAACTTGACCTTTGACATAGGGTTTTACTGCTGTGAACAGACACCATGACCAAGGCAGCATTATAAGGACAATATTTAATTGGGGCTGGCTTCAGGTTCAGAGGTTTAGTCCATTACCATTAAGACAGGAACATGGCAGCATCCAGGCAGGCATGGTTCAAGAGGAGCTGAGAGTTCTATATCTTCATCTGAAGGCTGCTAGTGGAAGACTGACTTCCAGGCAGCTAGAACTAGGGTATTAAAGCCTACTCCCACAGTGACACTACTTCTCCACCAAGGCTACACCTACTCCAGCAAGGCCACACCTCCAAATAGTGCCACTCCCTGGGCTAAGCATATACAAACCTTCACAACCTTTCTCCTTGTCCCACTACTTTCCAAAAATAGAATCCTCAAGGTCTCCTGACACTCAGGTTCAAATGTCAGACAGTGCATTCCCAAGTGATACAACAGTCAAAATTTCAGAGGAGAAAAATAGATTCTACTTCTTGCATTACAAGATGTTACAAAGGATGCAGACTATTGCAGAAAGAGGAACTGTTCTAATACTCTTGCCCAATAACCCACCCCAGCCTTCATAGTGCATGCATGGCCAAGTTCCTAAGTCTCCAGAGAAAGGATCATCCTATACCATAAGGACCAGGACTTCTTATCAAGCAAAAGTATGATAGTCACCAGGTGGATAAACATTGGAGGAGAGTGTGAGGTGACAATGTGTCCCACAGAGAGCACTCCTTTGAGGTCTTGGATAAGTTCAGTTGTATGAGAACAGGTGCCTTGTCTATTGGTCTTTCAGCTTCACATTTTGGCTTTGATTTTATAGTAAGGAATGACTGCTGTTAGGAACCAGTTTCTTTCTCATAGAAAATGGAAAGCTAGGCTTCTCTGCAATTTTCAGTGTCCGTCCGTCTTACTCTAAGCTGGCATGGATGACATAATCAGTACAGCTTTGTCAAAAACCTCTGTGGAATTCTTCAGGAGTCTGATTCCATTCTAGTGACACCATTAATAAAAGCTCCAGGTAGAATTTCTGAAACAAGGGCCCTGTTTTCTATGGGAGCCATGCCAGGCTACAGTGGGATAGCAACCCAAGGAAAAAGCACTCTAGATAGCCTAGATCCTTTAGTCCCTGCCTTAGGTCTTTCAGGGTATTAACAAATGGACTGACAGGGCAGCTTGATCGAATCTTTATCCTGAGGCCATTTCCTGCCTTGAGAATCTTTTACTGTCTTGAGAAACTGGAAATGAGAAACGATTTTATTATCCAATCCAGCAAGCCCTGGCTTCTCTAAGTGTCCCCTAAATTCTGTTTGCAAGCTGAGCACTTGCCACAGCTCCTCGTGCCCTGTTTTATCATACATAATCAGCTGAAATGAGCCAAGGGACACTTTCAGGATTCTACATGGAAATGATCTTGCCAGGCTCACGGAACCATTAGATTATATTCTGCCTTCCAAGCTTAACACAGGCGATGGCTTTGTCAGTTGGGTCCTTACTCTATAATGTAGAGTGCCATTTTTTTCCAGCTTGCTAGAGCAGGCTCTCTGCTGCCTTTCCAGTCTCTGCTAGCTGGGAGCCCCATCAATTTTCAGAATTAGCTAAAATTTTCCTTCCTGCTTTCCTAGTTGGTCTTAGAGTCTTTGCTCCCTCTCTGGGATTTTACTATCGCTGAGTTCTAAAACTGGAACCAGTTTCTTCTTTGGTTAGATCTAATTCTTATATATTTATATCTAATATTCTAATTCTTAATCATTTCAGAGGAGACTGATGGTATTTAATGCCTAGTTAGTGAAATTGGGAAACAGTTGTGGGGGTGGTTAAAGAGGAATATATGCAGTCACCACACAAAGTTGCAAATAAAAATGTAAGTCTGATGAGAAAGATGTAAATCAAAAGAGCTATTTAAAAAGTCAGCCTTAGGCTAGAAGGCTCACTGGAAAGAAAAAAAAAAGGGAATTGAAAAGAAGTTTCATTTATGATGAAGCTATATTTTGATGGAGACATTAGCAAATGTTATATTAGACGGAACGTAATAGTGTCTACTCAAGTCTTTATTTGGCCAAAATTGATGATTGGAAGACAGGGTTTGCTATCATTTGAATGTCACTGGAAGGTGAATCTTTTGGGACACATTATATCACTCACCTGGACAGAACCCTTATGACTGGGATTAGCGTCCTTATGAAAGAGTCCCAGGAGGTATCCATGTCTCTAGAAGCCAGTCTGTGCGTCAGAAAGCAAGCACTAATGTTTGGCCCTGATCTTGGGCTTTCTAGTCTCCACAAGTGTATGCAGTAAGTATGGAATGCAGAAAGCATTCATTTATAACCTACCTGCCTACAGTATTTCACCCACAGTAACCTCTATGAACATACACATGATTGAAGACACATTAGTCACCAGTGGATTCAGTGTGTTTTTGTCACTAACTGTGAAGGTGGGGTATGATAGGAGAAGGGAAGGGATAAGCTGGTGGGCACATGTGCAGTGGCTTCTGGAAGCCACTGGGGGAAGGTATGCGGGAGCGTGGTGTGGGTGGTGGGGAGAGAGCCGAACACATTACATCCAGAAGTGGCTGCTGTTTAAGTGAGAGTTTGCATGATGTTAAAAGCCACTAAATATTTCAAACAAAACATTGACTACCCTGGGAGCCAGACGAAGTCTTGTGCTTGTGTGGAAATTAGGAGATAAAAAGAGAGTGGAATTAAGAGTTCCCTTTAGAGGTGCGTTGGGGTGGGGGTGGATGCTGTCTCAAAAATAGTAGCTTAAAGTGTCTCACTGTCACTAATGTACACATTAGAAAGTGACTTGAAAAATAGAAAATAATTACAGAACCCATTAGAAATTTACAGTGGCTCTGGGGAGACAGCAGAAATAACCTCTCTAGATTTAATGAGACTGTGCATTTAGAGGAGAGTTTTGATCCAGCGAGCATGCATTTATGACAGATATTTTCTTTAATTATCCTGTTCATGGAGAATATTTGTGCCTTGGTACATAGGGTGAGTGAGTGGCGGCTTTGCGGGTTATTTCCTTTTATAGAATGCTTGAAATAAAGACTGTTGAGAGGTAATGAGGACTTGAGAAGGATCGAAGAATGGAGTTTAGAATTTCTATAATTAAAAATTATCTAAAAAATATATTTGCATACAAAACCTAGAAATTAGAGGGGAAATCACTGACAGTCCAACACTCGGCAGAGTCACTGGCTTTAGTTTGTCATGCCTTCTTGCATTGAAGTCTGTCTTACACAGGTAGACCTGTACACAAGTCAGTGCATAATTTTAGCTGGCTATTGTCATTCAACAACTTTCAATTTTTATTATTTTATTTAAAATGTTTTCATATAGCATATTTTAATCATATGCCTCCCCCTCCCCTAATGCCTCCCCTACCTCCCTTCCTACCCAAACTCATATTTTTTTCTCTTAAAAAAGAAAAAAAAGCCAAATCAAATTAAACAACAACAACAACAACAAACAAACAAACAAAAAACAAATGTAGAACAAAGCCCAAATCGAAGAAAACATGGAGTTCACATTATGGTGACCAAAGTAACATGAGCAACCATGAGGTCTGGCCTGGAGGGTGGTTGGTGACTCCTGAGACATTTATGCCTTTATTGTGTTGGTGACTATGTATAAAGTGTGACCCACTATTGTGGGTCACAAAGTTCTTAGCAGTATGAAGTTGATGATGCATTTTCTTTTCCAGTAGCTTGCATAGTACCTTCCAGCACTGTGAATGCCGGCTAGGGTTGAATCGTAGATCCGTTTCCCTATGTTTGGTGTCTTCAGCAATAGGGTCTTGTTATCAGGTTGTGGAGAGTAACCTAGAGCATTGGTAATAAATAGTAGAGTTGTTTGGTGGAGTCTCTACGGGGTCCCTTTGGCCAATGACTCAAAAAGATACAAACCATTTATGGTACTAGGAGTTTTATTTGCTAGCATATGATGTCTGGTTGGGCATTCTCTCCTCCATTGCTTGGTAACTTCATTTAAATTTCTTCTCTATTTGCTGGGTTTGAAGGTGTGTGCCAACACTTCTTAGCTCATTTTTCTTAATAGTGGAATAATGTTCTGTTGTGTAAATGTATGCTATTTTTGTTTTCCATTCATCAGCTGATAGAGAGGCTGCTTCCAACTTCTGGCCGTTATAAATGGAGCATCAATGAACATGGATGGGCAAAGATCTGTGTAGCAGTAAGATGCAGAGAGTCCTTTGAGTGTATGTCCAAGAATGGTTATGTTGGTTTGAATAAGAATGACCCCTAAAGGCTCATATACTTAAATGCTTAGTTACCAGGGGGTGCCACTGTTTGAAAGGTTTAGGTGTGATCTGGTTGGAGTGGGTGTGGCCTTTAGGAAGTGTGTCACTGGGGGTGGGGCCATGCTTGGCCCAGCTCTCCCTCTTCCTACTTTTCCTCAGGATGCAGCTCTCAGTTACCTCTCCAGGACTCTGCTGACTATTGCCATGTCCCCTGCCATGATGACAATGGACTAACCTGTGAAAGTATAGGCAAGCCCCCCAGTCAAATGCTTTCTTCTATAAGCCTTGCCTTGGTTATCGTGTCTCTTCACAGCAATAGAACAGTGATTAAGAAAAAATGGTATGGCTGAATCCTGTGACAGCTCTTCATTTTGTTTTTTTTTGTTTTTTTTGTTTTTTTTTTGTTTTGTTTTTTTGAGGAACGTCCAGATTGATTCCCTCAGAGACTGTACCAGTTTTCACCCCCACAGCAATGAGTATGTCTTAGCCTGTCTCTGCATCCCTGCTAGCATCTGCTCTGTTTGTTTTGCTAATCCTGACTGTTCTGACTGGAGTGAGATGGAGTCTCAAAGCAGTTTCAGTTTCCAGCAATCTTTTATACACGTGATACTAGGATTAAATATTTAAAAAGTCGACCATCCTTTTCTTACTTAAATCTGTGTATCTAATGTTTGTGTTTAACTTATCCAGGCACACAGCAGTGCGAGCTTGTGGTAGCAATGCCAAGTGCAAGCAGAGGCCAGACACTTACTGATGTTGACATAAGAAGACACATCCCTTATGTCAATCTTCTTTGCAATGGAAACCCAGTTTGGTCCAGTTGTTTTCTTCTCCTGGAGGAAAATTCATGGGCATGTGTCTTTAAGGGTCCACCTTTGGTTCATAGGCTGAGTGTAGACTGTCTTCCTTTGTCTTGTCATGGTCCAGGAGAGTGCCACAAGGTGGGAGATGAACCTATCGCTGAGCTACTTGCTCGGCTGACCGAATTCCCCTGTCTTCCTTCATTTTGAATTGGGTCTTATCTGTTCTTGGATAACAAATCCTGATGGAAACAAAAGCCATATTTGTTTTGATTTTCAAAATAGAGTTCTGTGGTAGGTCAACAATTGCAAGTCAGGCCCCAACCCCTCACACATAGAGATTTATGGATTTAGTCCACAGTGCAATGGGGATGCTCAAGCCAACCCTAAGATTAAACTGGGATCTGGAAGAAAGTAGGTATGTCTGGACTGCAGAATTCTTCAGTAGAGAGTTTCAAGGCAGAGCTGAATTATACCGAGAGTCTTACTGTAACCAAAGCAGAGAGAGGAACATATAACAATTGTAAAGTTTACAAGTTGTCTGGCCACAACTCATTAGAGAAAGTTAAAGAAAGAAATAAACAGGGCGGCGGCAGTGCAGCAGTGGCTGGTCTAGCTGAAGGGCCATCAGCAGTGGAACCACGGTGACACAGGGTCCAGTTAGGCCCTGCGCCCACAACCACTGACCTTCGCTGGCCAGCCGGGCTGCAAGCAGCGGCAGATTTATGGTGCCTTTCACTGCACAGAAGCCACTTCAGAACTCTGCCTCCCGCCAGTCTCGGGGAGTGGGGATCTAGAAAAGGGGAAATTGTTTGAAATGTAAATAAAAAATATATCAAATAAAAAAAAAGAAAAAAAGAAACAAACAAAAACCCCAAAACAACAACAATCCCCCCCCCCCCGAAAACATATTATGACCATCTACTCCAGAGAGTCATTCGGTAACCAGTGCTGTAAAATCTCATTATTCCAGACCCCTCTTTTGCTTGTTTGCCCTCCCTAAATATCCCAGCAGGTGTGGTCCGGTGGCTTGGACTGCTGCATGAGCTGCTTCAGGTTCCTGATTGTCTCACTAGAGCACTCAGCGATGTGTACAAGTTCCTGGGGCTTCTGAGGAGCCTTCAGTAGGGGCAGAAAGAGGATTGGGTCCTCTTCCAGATGTTCTCATCCTTCCCATCAGGCACTCTGTCCCTGCTTATTGGGGCAACCCTTGGTTTGTTCTCAATGGGTGCTTGCTCCCAGGGTCCACTATGTGGAGATCCTGCCTTGGTTCCTCAGATGTTCAACGTCACGTGATTTAGTACTGGGGCGATGGCTTAGCTGGTAAAGTGCCTGCTTTGAAAGCATGAGGACCTGAGTTTGGATCCCAGGTGGGTCTGTAATCTCAGTGCCGAGGTAGGGACAGGGTAGGTGGATCCAGGTGGACCCTTGGAGTTCATTGGATGGCTAGAGTAGTTAAATCAAGAAGCTCATCAAGAAGACAAATCGGCAACCAACAAATTGGGAAAAGATCTTCACCAATCCTACATCAGATAGAGGGCTAATATCCAATATATATAAAGAACTCAAGAAGTTAGACCCCAGAAAACCAAACAACCCTATTAAAAATGGGGTACAGAGTTAAACAAAGAATTCTCACCTGAAGAACTTCGGATGGCGGAGAAGCATCTTAAAAAATGCTCAACTTCATTAGTCATTAGGGAAATGCAAATCAAAACAACCCTGAGATTTCACCTTACACCAGTCAGAATGGCTAAGATTAAAAATTCAGGAGACAGCAGGTGTTGGAGAGGGTGTGGAAAAAGAGGAACACTCCTCCACTGCTGGTGGGGTTGCAAATTGGTACAACCACTCTGGAAAGCAGTCTGGCGGTTCCTCCGAAAACTGGGCACCTCACTTCCAGAAGATCCTGCTATACCACTCCTGGGCATATACCCAGAGGATTCCCCACCATGTAATAAGGATACATGCTCTACTATGTTCATAGCAGCCCTATTTATAATTGCCAGATGCTGGAAAGAACCCAGGTATCCCTCAACAGAAGAGTGGATGCAAAAAATGTGGTATATCTACACAATGGAGTACTATTCAGCCATTAGAAACAATGAACTCATGAAATTCTTAGGCAAATGGATGGAGCTAGAGAACATCATACTAAGTGAGGTAACCCAGACTCAAAAGGTGAATCATGGTATGCACTCACTAATAAGTGGTTATTAACCTAGAAAACTGGAATACCCAAAACATAATCCACACATCAAATGAGGTACAAGAAGAACGGAGGAGTGGCCCCTTGTTCTGGAAAGACTCAGGGAAGCAGTATTCCGCAAAACCAGAACGGGGAAGTGGGAAGGGGTGGGTGGGAGGACAGGGGGAGAGAAGGGGGCTTGTGGGACGTTCGGGGAGTAGGGGGCTAGAAAAGGGGAAATCATTTGAAATGTAAATAAAAAATTATATCGAATAAAAAAAAAAAGAAGCTCCAGCTTCACTGAGGAACTCAAAAAACTATGGTGGAGAGTGATCAGAGAAGAAACCCAGGGCTGATCTTTCGCCTTTCCTCACACATGAGTAAGTACACATGCAAGCACACCACACACACATACAGATGCAACCCACACATGCACAGGCAATAAAACTCACATGAATATAAAAACAAGGCAGACTGACAGTTTTAAAGGAGACATGGACAATAGAAGAAAGAGCCAAATTTCACCAGACAAAAGTATTTTAACAAAAATATACTTCCTAGTGTTTGGTCCGGAGGCATGCAGGTAATTTTGAAGAAACAGTTCTTTTATTTTTAAGTTATTCTGTAAGGGTGGAACTTGGACTTGGGGTCTTCACTACGCAAGGCATCTGTTTGGTCACGGAACTATGTTGCCAGTTCTGTTGTTGTGTTGTGTTGCCTTTATAAATGACACTTGTCACTCTGTAACTGTTTCCATGAGGTCAACCAACCACTGAGCTAGAAGACAAACTGTGGATGGGAAAATTTTTAAAAAGTTCTTATTAACATGCATAATGATGGGGTTCATTTTGACATTTTCATACACTTATGTGGCAGGATTCTAATACGGGCTCCTTGGGAACCATATGTGGCAGGATTTTCCTGGTCCAATTAATTTAAATTTTAGTGAAGCAGGAGGTCTGTGATTGGACAGGGAAAAGGGAGGCAGAGCTAGGAGTTGGGGAACTAGAGAGCGTCAAAGGGGAAGGAAGGAAGATGGAGGGCGTCGAGCAGGATGATTCAGAATTCACGTGGTTTTAATAGCCAGAGGTAGATTTGGTATCATATAGGGATAGAATAATTGGGGTAATTTGTCTAATCTAGATGGGCAGCTTGTACAATTATCAATTGGCTCTGAATTTATTGTGTGGGTATCCTGTGAATTAAGAATTTATTGATATTTATAAATCTGACTGATTAATTGTAAGCTTCTAGAGTTTGGTTTCTACCAGGTTGCTGGGTGTTGTGGGGGGAGGTTATTGTGTGGGGCTGGTGTGGCAGTGACCAGACAAGGGAACTGAGTGAGTCGGGTGCAGAGATTTTGGTAGCTCCCAGCCAGAGTGACCGTTGAGTTGAGAACACCCTGCTGGAGCCATACGAACCGCCTGTGCCTGGCATAGTACGGGATACAAAGTCTTTAATATTTCCTGCAACACACCTACATAATGTACTTTGATTATATTCACCCCAAATTATTCTCTTTTGTTTTCCTTACAATTCTGATGAAACTCTCCCCTTTCCCAGACAGTCCCTCACAAGCATTGCTGCATAAAAGATGAGATTGTCTAGGTTAGATGAACACAGAATAATCTCTAGAGTGCTATCTATTGGAGCAGACAAATAGCTCCAAATAATTAAAACACACAGTTTTTTTTTCATATTTGATGCTACTGATCTATGTATATAAATATAGCCTCCTAGTGCTTCCCATGGCAGACCTAGGACTGGGTCATTTTTAGTACACCTTATCATATCACAAAGTATGATTAGACTAGCTGTTTTCTTACTTGTAGAATTAGGGGATAATACTTTAAAAAGTCTAAGTAGTCTCTAATAAAATTGTATCTTAGTTCCATCCAGAGTGAGTCACAGCCTTGCATGTGAATGATTAAATGAATGATGCCCAAACGACTTTTGTTGCTTGTTTATTGAGAGTGAAAGAAAATAATACCAATGTTAGAGTAAAATTATAGAAACCCATGAAGTGTACAGCTAGCTTTTCGGTAGACAGGAGAAAGATATAACTGAGCAGCAGTGCATCAGAGACATTTCATAACTTGGTCAAATCCCCAGCCATTTCTATTTGGGGCTGTAAAATGAAATAGACAATGTATTCTGGAACAGAAAAAAAAAAACCATGTGTCTAGAAATAGATATGAATTGGAGGGAGACCTGGCTGAGAGTTTGCGACTCCGTAGGGCACAGAGCTAATTGATAGTCTTCCTCTCCCTGCTGTGTCCCTGCTCTGCTCAGTCCATCACTGGCTGTGACAGGCTGATGAGTCAGAACCACCTCAGAGAAGTCACATTCCCCTTGGGTTTCAGCCACAGATATAGAATCCAGACCCAGAAGGCCAGGTTTACAAGGGGTTTACAGGATCCCTAGTTAAACTCATACTGTAGAATAATAAGAGCACTTCTCTGGGAGCCGCTGTGGTCAGGTGCATATACAACATTGCTGGTACCAACTTTGCTGCACAGTGGTTTCATAGCTTTTGATTTACTAGTTGTAAGAATACTCCAGATTGTCTGACACTGCTAGAAAAACATTGTATTCCTGTAATTAATGGCTGTCTGTTAATTTTTGTGGGGCTGGAAATTGAACTTAGAACTTGATACATGCTAAGGAAGTGGTCTGAGCTATATCCTCAGCTCACTTATTGGCCATTTATCAGAACTAAAAGAAAAAAAAAACTAATCAAATTCTTACCATAGAGTCAGACACAGGAAGATAATGTAAGCTTTCCTTTGAAGGCAATCTTCCATCTGTGTCTTTTACCACATCAGATTCTAGTCTTCACGGAAGAATATTCCTTTGTTGTGCAGTTTGGAGTTAATTTCTGACTTTTGGAAGCTGTTCCTCAGGTAATATTTTATTATGAGCCCCTACTGGTTGGCAAAGTTAAGACATCTTTCCTGTGAGCTGTTTGGAGCTCTTTTAGGTTACACATTACAGAACAAATTTGAAATTTGGTCACAATTAGTTCAGTACTTTTTGGTACTGTACTTTGCATAATCATTGTATTCACTTGAAATATGGAATAAAGTTGATTTTTTAATTATAAAAAGAGTTCCCACCAGTGAAATTTGTATTATACAAAGGTATGGTGTAGGAGAAGAAATGTTTCTCCACATGTTGTTCTGAATTAATCGCTGATATCTCTCTACCCTGCTTTGTCTGTCACTGACATGTGTCAATTCAACAACATTTTTAGTGTTTCATTTCTTTGCTCCTTTTTTCAAGTCATTTCTCCAGACCTACATGCGTTGTTGATTTCCTCCTGTCTTATGTCCATTTATATACCTGTCCCTCCATCTTTCTATCTATAAACCTTATTTCTTTTATTAGGCAAAACTATTCTGCTTTGTTGATTTTTGTAGCAAGTATGAAATGTTTTGGTCTTCCTCCAGGGAGCAAGAGGTGCATTTATAGAAGCAATGAGGGAATACTTACTGGAAGAGTACTCTGTGGCAACGTTTCTTTTGTTCTTTAGAATTTAGTGTTCCAGTGTGGATTCTGTTAGAGCTGCTTGGCATAGCCAGGAGTGACTTGTTCTTTCTTGATCCAGTGAAACATTGCGGCTTCCTCTGCCCGGATTCCAACCTCGTTCTTCCCTTCTTTTTTTGAGCATCCTTTGTCTTTGGTTTTCATGGCATGGCTGCCTTGTCCTGCTGTTCTTCCATCCCATTCTCTGTTCTGGCTAATGCCTTCATATTGGACTCCTCTGGGATAGATCCTGGACCCTCTTCCCACTGTGTAGCCCACTAGAGATCAGACCCTTTCTGTCATTTTTGTTCTCCATCCATACAGTGGACTCCAAGACCTTTATCTATAGTTAGCTAGTTCCTGAGGACTCAGGAGAGGGACACTTCTGAGTTTGGAAGTGTTGGCTCTCTTTCTGTCACTCCTGTTTCAAAGGTTTTCATCTGCAGGGTGAAATTTAAGTATGCTATGACCTGTAGTAAATTTGGGGGCTGTTACAGAGGCAGTGTGGCTTATTAACAGCATGCATAGAAATTCTGACAAAATGTGAGCAGTCTTGTCTATGGAATAGAAAGACCTGCGATGGGCCTGTTCTCTTATGTATGGATTGTAACATGTTTCTGTGTGAATGAGGCAAGACTTTGACTTTTTGTTGTCTCTATGCTCACGAGAAAGCAGGCTCTGTTTTCACCCTTACTGCTTGCTTTTCCCACTTTGCATTTTCCCACTTTGCATTTGCATAGAAATCTGAAAGATATTTCTTAAGTACCAAACTGGAACTACTTCATCTCTGGCTCTCTCAGAGCAGAATGATTTTTTTTTTCTGCTTTTTTTTTTTTTTTTTTTTTTTGGTGGCAGAATGTTATATCAAGATATTGAGTGT
This sequence comes from Apodemus sylvaticus, assembly GCF_947179515.1. Lineage (NCBI taxonomy): Eukaryota > Metazoa > Chordata > Mammalia > Rodentia > Muridae > Apodemus > Apodemus sylvaticus. The sequence continues at coordinate 53,567,392 of NC_067477.1, forward strand.
GCTTTTGTGCCCACTTTCCATAGAGGAGAATTATTGATGTTTGGAAACATAAAAGATCTGTTTGTCTCTCTGGACTCCATTGTCCCGCAGTCTGGCACCTTAGATGGAGGTTTGCTGGTTAGCAATCAGGGGAGAGAGGAAAGAAAGATGGAGCTGAGGGCATCCAGGCTCACTGCTCTCAGCTGCTCCCAGCTGTTTGTGGTAAGGCCACAGTGGAAAGACTGTGGAATACCAGGGTGGTTGATCCAGGCCTGGGTTGCCAGCCTCCCACAAACAAAGCATGGAGGCAGAGTGACTGCTGAATTTTGAACTAACTTGCTGCTTCACTCATGGCTGTTGGCAGAGGGCACTCTAAGATCCAGGCAGAGGAAGCTGCTTTTTCTTCAAGAAACCTCAAGACCTGTCCATGACTTCAAGTATTAGGAGTGTGGGTATAGGTGAATGGTGTTGACTGTCCCACTGATAGGAACAGAAGGTGGTCCTGGTTTTATATAAATTCATTTTAAGACACGAAGGTATTGGCATATTCTTTATATTTTATTTTATATAAGGTAAAAGAATTGGAATTCTGCATATCAAAGAACCATAACAAACAAAAAGGCAAACTAGAGCAAAAACCTACCTCAAATAATCAATCAACCAACCATCCAACCAACCAACCAACCAACCAACCAATCAACCAACCAACCATATCAACCAACCAACCATCCAACCAACCAACCAACCAACCAACCAACCATACAAACATCTAGGCATCAATCAATCAATCAATCAATCAATCATCAATCAATCACCCAGTTCAAACAATGAACAAGGAAAAAAAAACCCAAAATGTCTGCTTTGGTTCAACTGTGATGTCTAGATAAACCCTTGTATGATGTAAGCCCCACCCTTATGTAAGCCCTTTCACGAGGCAAGCCCCACTCCACGATAAGTCCCTTCATGAGGTAAGCACCTCCACTGGGTAAGCCCTGCTGTGAGGTAAGCTCCTCCATGACACAGCCTCCCCCCACTTGATGAGCCTCACCGTGTTTCGCTTACAGAGTACACATTGACAGCAGCTCATGTTGTGTCTTGCAGTTTTAGGAGCTTTACAAACACACGAGTGCCTCTTCTGTCTCTCTGCCAGGGGACACCTTGACTTTATGCATCACAATTACCATCTTAAAGTCGTTATGACACTAAAAAAGCCAATAGACCCTGGTGCAAAATCATATGGGAAAACATTTTTTCATGTAGAACTTTGGCAGAGTATAAGAACATAAATACAGTAATTACACATTCAAACGTAATTGGCGGCTGGTGTGTCATCTAATAGCGCCCAGCAATTGGCTCCCTAGTGGGTGTACTCTGGATGCGATGGCATTCTTGAAGCTTTCCTTCCAGACTCATTTTTCAGATGTGTACAGATTGCCTTGTGCCAGCATGGAGAGCCCTTCCAACCTCTCAGCTCGGATTTCATAGGATAACTTGTTAATTAGGACTTCTTCAGACAAATTCCTTCAGTGACAGAGAAAATTGCCAATGCATTCCTGAGATGGCACTGAAGTTCAATCTGTGTGTTTGTGAGTGCGTGCGGTGCGTGTGCTCATGAGTGCATACATGTGTGTGCCAATGCATTCCCCGAGGATAGTTCAACATTGTGCATATGCATGGTTGAGCATGTGTGTGTATGTCTGTGTGTGTGAGATCCGATTGGCATCCTTTAAGTACATTTTTAAAAAATAAAATAGTTAACATCAAAAGTGATGGGTTATGCCACATTTGCAAAGCATCTCATTATACTTTGTTCTTTTCCACACTGCGTCTTTGCCCACCTATCCCACATTCCCTTCTTGCTTGCTCCCCTTCTTCTTCCAAATAGTCTTTCCTTCTGTAAAGCTAATATTTTAATTCCAAGTTTATAATTTTTCACTTTTGATTTTACGGAGTATTTTGTCTCTACCTAGACTGGACGTGTCCAGAGGCTTGGACACTACCATAGTGTATATTTTGTTCTTTTTCTTTCTTTGTTTTCTTCTCCCTCTTTCTTTCTCCATGCATCTCCCTAACTACACTAAGGTTTTAGCTTACAATCCATGGATAGGCATGCAATGTCATTTCCCCCTCTAGGTTAGGAACTTTTCCCCTTCTCCTTTCATCCTTACTTATCCTTACATTTATATGCCTGGCATGGTATGTGCTTACCAAGCTGTCTGAATAAATAATGAATAAATTAATTTCACTGTTCAGTTGACTGATCCCTGGATTAGCATCAGTACTTGTTAAACCCCAGAAACTCTGGAGAAACCCTAGTGAGTGGGCGCTGCATACATAAATGCTGCTTATCTTCTGCAGTGAAATCAATTCCTGGGTCAGCTGAACAATTATGTTAAGACAACTGGATACGACTCTACCATTTGCAAAGACCTGTCTAGTGCATCTCACTATTATACAGGGTCTGGTTGAGCCTGGAATGCTGTCTTCAAAACTCTTATGTTGAATATACCTACATTGAGAACCTAATAGCAATGAGCTTGTATGAACCTCTTGTTTTTCTGTGCACGCAGATCTGCTGCAAATCCGCATGTTCCTAACATTGGTGAATCTACTGTCAAAGGAGCTGCCTCTGAAAACAGCAGCAAAAACTAAACAAGGTTGCCTTCCCAAAGCATGACAATTGTGTCAAACTGATAACAAATGTTTTTTTTCCCCCTGAAGCCAACTTCTCTCATTTAATTGAGATTTTGTGATCTTTGTGGCAGCTGCCTAATATACTGAACTGTTTAGAAATATATGATTTGGTAGAAACCAGAGGCATAGTATTATCCACATTTCTTCTGTGAATATTGACTTTTTTTTTCAAAAAAATTATGTGGTTTTTATCACTATTGCTCTGTAGTAATGTTTGAGGTCTGGGATACTGATTCCTCCAGAAGTTTTTACTGTTGAGAATAGTTTTAGCTATCCTGGGTTTTTGGTTATTCCAGATGAATTTGAGAATTGTTCTTTCTAACTCTATGAAGAACTGAGTTGGGATTTTGATGGGGATTGCATTGAATCTGTAGATTGCTTTTGGCAAGATGGCCATTTTAACTATATTAATCTTGCCAATCCATGAGCATGGAAGATTTTTCCATTTTCTGAGGTCTTCTTCGATTTCCTTCTTCAGAGATCTGAAGTTCTTGTCATATAGGTCTTTCACTTGTTTGGTTAGAGTCACCCCAAGATACTTTATGCTGTTTGTGGCTATTGTGAAGGGTGTCATTTCCCTAATTTCTTTCTCAGTCTGCTTATCCTTTGAGTACAGAAAGGCTACTGATTTGCTTGAGTTGATTTTGTAACCAGCCACTTTGCTGAAGTTGTTTATTAGCTGTAGGAGATCTCTGGTAGGGTTTTTTGGGTCACTTAAGTATACTATGATATCATCTACAAATAGTAATAGTTTGACTTCTTCCTTTCCAATTTGTATCCATTTGACCTCCTTATATTGTCTAATTGCTCTAGCTAGAACTTCAAGGACTATATTTAAAAGATATGGAGAGAGGGGTCATCCTTGTCTAATCCCTGATTTTAGTGGGATTGCTTCAAGTTTCTCTCCATTTAGTTTGATGTTGGCTACCGGTTTGCTGTATATTGCTTTTTACTATGTTTAGATATGGGCCTTGAATTCTTGTCCTTTCCAAGATTTTTTAGCATGAAAGGATGCTGAATTTTGTCAAATGCGTTTTCAGCATCTAATGAAATGATCATATGGTTTTTTCTTTGAGTTTGTTTATATAGTTATAGCATTGATGTATTTCCGTATATTGAACCATCCCTGCATCCCTGGGATGAAGCCTGCTTGATTATGGCGGATGATCATTTTGATGTGTTCTTGGATTCAGTGGGCAAGAATTTTATTGAGTATTTTTGCATTGATATTCATAAGAGAAATTGTCCTGAAGTTCTCTTTCTTAGATGGATCTTTGTGTGGTTTTGGTATTAGTGGAATTGTGGCTTCATAGAAGGAGTTGGGTAGTGTTCCTTCTGTTTCTATTTGGTGGAATAGTTTGAAGAGTATTGGTGTTAAGTCTTCTTTGAAGGTCTGATAGAATTCTGCACTAAAACCATCTGGTCCTGAGCTTATTTTGGTCGGAAGGCTTTCTATGATCCCTTCTATTTCTTTAGGGGTTATGGGTCTGTTTAGATGATCTATTTGATCCTGATTTAATTTTGGTATTTGGTATCTGTCTAAGAAATTGTCCATTTCCTCCAGATTCTCCAGTTTTGTAGTAGAATCTGATGGTTTTTTGAATTTCCTGTTTCGGTTGTTTTATCTCCCTTTTCATTTCTAATTTTGTTAATTTGGATACTGTCTCTGTGCCCTTTGGTTAGTCTGGCTAAGGGTTTATCTATCTTGTTGATTTTTTTCAAAGAACCAGCTCCTGGTTTTGTTGATTCTTTGTATGGTTCTCTTAGTTTCTACTTGATTGATTTCAGTTCTGAGTTTTATGATTTCCTGTCTTCTTCTCCTGGGTGAATTAGTTTCTTTTTGTTCCAGGGCTTTCAGTTGTTCCATTAAGCTTCTAGTGTATGCTTTCTCCAATTTCTTTTTGGAGGCACCCAGGGGTATGAATTTTCCTCTTAGCATTGCTTTCATTGTGTCCCATAGATTTGGGTATGTTGTGCCTTCATTTTTGTTAAATTCGAAAAAATCTTTGATTTCTTTCTTTATTTCTTCCTTGACCAAGGTATCATTGAGTATTGTTCAGTTTCCACGTGTATGTGGGCTTTCTGTTGTTTTTATTGTTATTAAAGACCACTTTTACTCCATAGTGATCTGATAGGAGGCATGGGATTAGTTCGATCTTCTTATATTTGTTGAGGTCTGTCTTGTGACTAACTGTATGATTGATTTTGGAGAAGGCACCATGAGGGGCTGAGAAAAAAGTATATTCTTTTGCTTTGGGATGAAAAATTCTATATATATCTGTTAAATCCAATTGGTCCAAAGCTTCAATTAGTTTCACTGTCTCCCTGTTTAGTTTCTGTTTTCCTGATTGGTCCATTGAGGAGAGTGAAGTGTTGAAGTCACCCAGGATTATTGTGTTAGGTGCAATGTGTGCTTTGAGCTTTAGTAAAGTTTCTTTTATGAATGAGGGTGCCCTTGCATTTGGAGCATAGATGTTCAGGATTGAGAGTTCTTCTTGTTGGATTTTTCCTTTGATCAGCAAGAAGTGTCCTTTCATGTCTCTGTTGATGGCATTAGGTTGAAAGTCTGATATTAGAATGGCAACTCCGGCTTGTTTCCTGAGACCATTTGCTTATAGAATTGTCTTCCAGCCTTTTACTCTGAGGTAGTTTTTGTTTTTGACATTGAGGTGTGTTTCCTGTATGCAGCAAAATGTAGGGTCCTGTTTATGTATCCAGTCTGTTAGTCTATATCTTTTTATTGGGGGAATTGAGTCCATTGATGTTAAGAGATATTAAGGAGTAGTGGTTATTGCTTCCTATCATTTTTGATGTTAATTTTATACTTGTGTGGTTATCTTCTTTTGGGTTTGATGAAAGAAGTTTAATATCCTGCTTTTTCCAGGGTATAGTTTCTCTTGTTGTAATGGTGTTTTTCCCCTATTATCCTTTGTAGGGCTGGGTTTGTGGAAAGGTATTGTGTAAATTTGGTTTTGCCATGGAATATCTTGGTTTCTCCATCTATAGTGATTGAGAGTTTCACTGGGTATAGTAGTCTTGGCTGGCATTTGTGTTCTCTTAGAGTCTGCATGAGCTCCACCCAGGATCTTCTAGTTTTCATGGTCTCTGGTGAGAAGTCTAGTGTAATTCTGATAGGTCTTCCTTTATATGCTACTTGCCCTTTTTCTCTTACTGTCCTAAGTATTCTTTGTTTAGTACATTTGGGGTTTTGATTATTATGTGATGGGAGGTATTTCTGTTCTGGTCCAGTCTGTTTAGAGTTCTGTAGGCTTCTTGTATATTCATGGGCATCTGTCTCTTTAGGTTAGGGAAGTTTTCTTCCATAATTTTGTTGAAGATATTTGCTGGCCCTTTAAGTTGTAAATCTTCACTCTCATCAATGCCTATAGTCCTTAGGTTTGGCTTTCTCATTGTGTCCTGGATTTCCTGGATGTTTTGGGTTACAATCTTTTTGCATTTTGCATTTTCTTTGACTGTTGAGTCCATGGTTTCTATGGTATCTTCGGCATCTGAGATTCTTTCTTCTATCTCTTGTATTCTGTTGTTGATATTTGCATCTAGGGCCCCTGATTTCTTCCCAAGGTTTTCTATCTCCAAAGTTGTCTCCCTTTGTGATTTCTTAGTTGTTTCTACTTCTGTTTTTAGATCCTGGATGTTTTTGCTCAGTTTCTTCACTTGCTTATTCGTGTTTTCCTCTAATTTTTTGAGAGATTTTTGTGTTTCCTCTTTTATGACTTCTGCCTGTTGATCAAAGTTCTCCTGTATTTCTTTAAGTGATTTTTGCATTTCCTACTTATTGGCTACCAACTTATGACCCATATTCTCCTGAATTTCTTTAAGTGATTTTTGTGTTTCCCTTGGAAGGGCTTCTAGCTTTTGATTATTTTTCTCCTGAATTTCTTTAAGAGATTTATTTATGTCCTTCATGTGTTCCTCTAACAGCATCCTGACCAGAGATTTTAAATCCAACTCTTGTTTTTCTTGTGTGTTGGGGTATCCAGGACTAGCTGTTGTTGGAGAATTGGGTTCAGATGCTGCCATAATGCCTTGGTTTCTGTTAGTAATGTTCCTACGTTTGCCTTTAGACATCTGGTTCTCACTGGTGTTAGATGGTCTTATTGTCACTGGCTGGTGTTTTAACCTCCTGTGGACCTTTATGTTTATTTCCACAACACTGGATTACTGGGTTTCCTCTGGCACAGATTGCTGATATGCTGCCTTCCTCTTTTGTGTCTTTGGAGCCCTGCTGAGTCTTGCCTCAAGCAATGTTATACTTGGGTTGTCTCCGTGAACCAGGTGTTCTCAGACTGCTCTGTCATGGAGTAAAGATGGCCGAGGAGAGTCACTCCCTCTGTTGATCCTCAAGTAGGACACAGGCCCCACGACAGGCTGGCTGGCAAATGAACCGCCTATGTGCTCAGGTCCTAGGCACAGGCAGACCCCTGGCGGTTTGCACACCCAGAGATCTTAAGCTCAGGATAATTCAGTACCTAGTGATGTTTTTCTGCCCCAGCAGGCAGTGAAGATTGCCGTGGGGAGTCACTCCCTCTGCTGCTCTCAACATAGGACACAGGCCCGCAGAGAACTGCCTATGTGCTCAGGTCCTGGGCGCAGGCAGACCCCTGGTGGTTTGCTGCGAAACCTCTTATAAGGAGATTGCAAGCATGAGGCTTTTCATCTGAAAGGCCATATAGTTACTCAAATGTCCAAACAACTTTCAGTTTGATAAACCAGTCTGGAACCCAGACAAGACGTAGGAGGTGATTCTAACTTCAGGAGACAGCGTTCATGCACTTAACATTTTCATCATGATTTTTTCGAACTACACAGAAAAGAAGTGTTGAGATATGCACGCTCTGACTCAGTGATGTAGCACTCAAGGGAATTGAGTTATCCTTATTATTATGGGTTATTGAACCCAACCATTTGATTTATTTCCTGTCATCTATTTTGTAAGATGTACATTTGAGAATGCCAGAAGGTGAGTGAATTTTCCTAACACTTGAGCTGAAAAGCACAGTAAGGATTATTCCAGTTCAAGAAGTTGTTCTGCACTGACTCTGACAGACCGGCCCGCTCTGCACTGTTTCTGACAGATGGACTTAAATGTGCATTTTGCTCAGTTTCAACTATGTGATGATACACCACTCTGTTATATTCAAGTCTCAAACACTTTGGATTTCTTTTTCTCCTTTCCTTCTCTCCAAACTTTCTTCCTTCCCATATCCTTTTTGTTGTAAGTTAAGATCTTTGCCTTTACTCTTGGATCTTCAAAGGTACACAGAACAATTCAGATATTTCTTCCATATGTGAAGCCTTTTTGTCATTGATAACAACTCCCACACTACCTTCCGATTGCTCACTTTCATCATTCATTTCCTAGTGGCTGGTTTCTTGGTGTTTCAGTTTCCTGGAGCATCTATCTATGGAGCCGGTTATTGATATTACTTTCCATGTTTGGGACCCAGGCTGAAAGGAAAAGTCTAAGTATGGTCTGACTGGTGTTGTGAGCGATAAAGTGTGTGTGCCAAGCCTTAAAGCAATAAAATTATCTTAACTACTAATGAAATTATCAAATATTATAATCCTATCAAATGTATAGTTATGCCACTTGCAATTGCTGTTATACATATTTAGTGTGCTAATTTATAAATTTATTTAAAATATCTAGTAGGAATTTCATATCAGAATGTGCACAATCCAGAAGTTGTTGAGCAGTTTTACTTCTTGCATACAGATCCCTGTAGGAAGGATAGTTTTAGATACAATTTTCAAGCCAGGCTCCTTTGGTTGAAAGTGTACAGGTGATATTTTACACTTGTGTTTAGAATGATAACTTACTAACATCTTATGATTTTAGTTTCAGTCTATCTTTCCAATTTATTGGTATATTTTTGATTCATTACTGTTTTAAAATCTCATGAATTTCATTCTATTCATTATAACACACAAACCTACTCAGTTTTTTTTTTTTTTAAATTAGGGACGTGAAAGCAGGACTGAAGATAAGGGAACAGAGGGAGCTATGCAAGGACGGAGAAATAGACAGAGCATCGTGAGAAGGTTATGCACATCAAGGCCTCTATTTGACTGGTATCTCCTGAGAAGAGCTTGAAATGTCTCATAGAACTTCACAGAAAGCTGGAGAACCATAGTGTTGGTCCACTGCTGTTGGTTATGTTTCATCTCCAGAGCACCAAGATTTCTTCCCTTCCAGGCTGCCCTTGTGTGTGGACCAAGGCTTCTATTTGCCTCAGACAAGTTCTAATTAAAGGAGAAGAAAGGCTCATAGTGACCACCTGCTTGGGGCATGTTGCTGCCATAGTACATCTGAGCTTGTCAACAGAAAGAGGCTAGAAGCTTTGTAGTACTACTGTGTACTACAAAGACCGTCTGTCCCGGTTTAGTCCAATTGTCAGCATTAAGTCGATACATATTTCTCCATCTTTTCTGCAACTTTATGGGAGATTTTCACAATTGTGTTGTCGAAATAAGAACCACTGCTGATAATCTCTGAAACACTATCAGTTTAGTAGCCACAGAGAAAGGGCAAGATGAGATGTACATGACTTATTTTTAGTGAATGTAGAGAGACTTCTATGAAGAGCGTATCTGTGTTTATAATCACCTATTAATGAATGTGTTCTAAAATAGTACTGGAGATTAGTGTTCACAGTTTAATTCACAAGTATGTGGAGATAGGATCTCACTCCTATACACTCTGAAATGCACAGTACTTATCCACCTTTTTCTGATAAAAAGAAGACATTGTAGACCTTTTAGTGTTGTGATGGTGATCGATGATGGTAACTGAAAATATGTATAATAGCATGGGATTTAATTTTCCTAAGTGTAAAATGTATGTGAGTTTGAGTGAGCCTGGAGTCATTGATCCTCAGGACTGGGCTACATGACCTTCCCTTATGGAATAGCTAACACACTAGCACCATAGACTGGATATTCAGAGAGGTTTGAAGCTATAACATGATGTCAGGTTCAATGATGGTTTGGCTGTGCCCTGGCACCACAGATCTCATTTTCTGTCTTTTGTTTATTTCCTTGCACATGATTTCTTGCCTTACGCACAAATCTAGTACCCTGATTCAGAAAATTGTTTCTATTTTGATTTATCCTATCTTTGGAGGGCTCTGCTTCCCAAACTCCTAAAACCTGCTCTTAAACCAACTTGAAGGTGGACTGATCATTTGATTTGATCTCTCTCATTTATTTGCTGTAACTAGAAGTCATTTGTTTGCCTCGCCATTGTTAAGATAAAGATGTGGTTAGAGAATGTGGAAGCATTAATTTTGTGAAATGGATATTGGATGTATCCAGATAAGAGATGATGGATGTCACAGTGCCATGGTAATGTTCTTTACATCTCTGGTTTTGCCATCTGGATTCTATTTGACTTGATATCACTGAAAGGTTGAAAGTTGGTTTGCTGCTAAAAAATTTCACCAGCATGAGGTCCTTGATTGATTATGATGATGAGAACCAAGTGTACCAGAGGAACCTGGAAATGTGGAGGTGATGATAGCATGCTTGAAAGAGGCCCAGATAGATTGTTGCCGGTGTGCACATGTGCATGCATGCATGCATGTGTGCTCCTGTGCATATGTACTTGCACACAGGGGACAGAGTTCATGCACATAGAAGATAGAAAAAACATCCAGTTGATCATATGCAGCTGAAGAGTGAATCTGGCTTTATGAGAAATGAAAACTGAGATGACAGTTGGTGACAGTGTTTGAGGAACACAGGTGGAGACCATCCTTGGAGGTTCCTGTAGGTGTAGGGTCCTGCAGGATGTAGTTTGTGTAGCTGGATCAAGCTCCCTTGACTTCCCATTTATCCATATGATTGTGACGTCCGAGAACACAGAGCTTTTCTGAGACAATAGTGTCTTCTTTGTTTTTTGTGTCATTCCCATGACACTGGAAGTTACAACTAGTGAGGCCCACTTGGTGTTTTTCAGGGGGTTGCCTTGATGTCATTCAGTAGCCATATCACAGACTTCCTACTCTTTCCATGCCCTGCCCTGGCTCTTGGAGTTCTGCTAGATAATAATTTACCTTTTATAGGTGAAGTTTTGTTCCTCTGTTCTCTTAAAATTGTGTTTTGATATCTTGGGAGTTTCCAAAAATTACAGTTGTTTAAATAATGTATCTTCTAGGATATTCTCAAAGAAAAATCATATGTTTAGAAACCCATCATTAAATATGATGTGACTTGATTTATAATCTTTGTATTCTTATACGAAATGTTTAAAAATTGGAAAAAATCCCTTCCTCAGACATTGTTTCCAGCAATGTCAAGATAAATAAAGCATCACATTTACATTGTTTCTGCCTTCTTAATGCCTCACAAAGGGCACTGTACTGAAAGGATGGGCACCAAGCATCTAGCCAGCTCCAGCCAGGGCAAGGGGTTGGAAGAATCTTGGACAAAGCTTGAACTCCAGACAATTGAGATCAGAAGCAATATACATATACTGGTTTTTATAAAAGATAGGTGTATCCTTCTATATGTTGACTGCCAGTTGAACCAGCACCATTTATTGAAAATGCTGTCTTTTTTCCACTGGATGGTTTTAGCTCCTTTGTCAAAGATCAAGTGACCATAGGTGTGTGGGATGGTGATTCCACCAGAGGTTCTTTTATTGTTGAGAATAGTTTTCACTATTCTGCATTTTTTGTTATTCCAAATAAATTTGGAAATTGCTCTTTCTAACTCTATGAAGAATTGAGCTGGGGTTTTGATGGGGATTGCACTGAATCTGTAGATTGCTTTAGGCAAGATAGTGCTAAGTGGATGTTAGTCCAAATGTCCAGAATACCCAAGATACAATTCACAGACCACATGACGCTCAAGAAGAAGGAAGACCAAAGTGTAGATACTTTGATCCTTCTTAGAAGGTGGATCAAAATACCCATGGCTCACAGCCAACCAGTAGACTGAGCATAGGGTTCCCAATGGAGGACCTAGAGAAAGGACCCAAGGAGCTGAAGAGGTTTGCAGTCCCATAGGAGGAACAATAATATGTACCAACCAGTACCCCCTGAGCTCCCAGGGACTAAACCACATACCAAAGAGTACACACGGTGGGACCCATGGCTCCAGCTGCATATGTAGGAGAGGAAGACCTTTTCAGACATCAATGAGAGAGAGGCCTTTGGTCCTGTGAAGGCTCGATGCCCCAGTGTAGGGGAATGGCAGGTCAGGGAAGTGGGATGGAGGGAGGGGTTGGTAAGCAGGGGGAGTGGGATGGGATAGGGGTTTTTTGGAGGGGTAATGAGGAAAGAGGATACCATTTGCAATGTAAATAAAGCAAATATCTGTTAAAATAAAAATAAAAAAAGAAACCGCTGAACCAATGAATCGCCCCCATCCCCCCAAAAAAATAAGTGCTATGGTCTTGCTTGGTTTAGTGCCCAGTATAGACAATAGACTAAATAACAAGCAGCCAGAAGGCTTTAGCTATCCTGTTTGGTGCTTCTGCTGCCCAGTAGGGCGTCTACTGGGAGAGGAGCGGTAGGTTAGAAACACCAAGGAAGCTAGCACTTTTGCTTATCATCCATATTGCCCAGTTCCCTGGGCAGTCCAAGTCTGACAGTCATTCCTCACTGCCTTTACCTCTGCCGTGCATGGGCTCCTTTCCCTGCCCACCTCCTTCTGGAGGCTCTGCTTCCTTTTCTCCATCTAAGAACTACTAACAAGCCTTTCTTGTTGGGTTCAGGCATCGCCTATTCGGAAAAGCTTCCCTTGTTGCCTAACCGTCTTTTAGACCAAGGTATTAAATGATGCAGCAGGGTGTTCTTTGTACAAATCCTCTGCGTAGACATGGCTGTCATCTCTTCTACACTCTGCCATGAAGCATGGTAAGAAAAGTCACAAGTAAACAAGGCAAATAGTAACTAAGGTGGAGTAGTTATGTTCTAGGACTTCAGTACCATTTTATCACTACAACGAAGCCTTAAGATGGGTGTTTAATATGATTTACTGCGGCTTGCAGGTGTCTGCAGCTCTTGTCCGATGATGGTGCTCTTGCTGCTGTATTTCAAACGTACTACAATGCCTTACAGGAAGTACGTGCATCTAAAGCTGCCTGAATCTCACTGTGGGGGCTCCATTCCATGACATAATTGTTTTCCAAGGCTCCGCCTCTGGGCACCATGTTTTCCTTGTTTCTACCTTCTCAATGTCTCACAGTGGGCATTACACAGCAAGGGATGTGCACAATGCATCTGGCCAGCTCCAGCCAGGGCAGGAGCCTGGAGGACTCTTGGACAGGGTTTTAACAATAGAGAAATGAGATCACAAGTGACAACACATTGGTTGTATGTACAAAATAGGTGCTATGGTCTTCCTTGGCTTAGTGCACAGTGTAGACCATAGATTGAATACCAAGCATCCATAGGGTGTTAGCTGTCCTGTTTGCTGCTGCTGCTGCCCAGTAGGGAGTCTACTGGGAGAAGGTTGGTAGGTTAGAAACACCATGGAAAGCTGGCTGTGTTGCAGGAAAAAGACTCCGAAGGGCTGGAGGTACCAGTGCCCAGCAGCACAGAAGCAGTCTCTATGGAGTGTAAATGTCCTCATCCCCAGTGTGTCACTATCACTACCCTTACTGATCTGGAAAAGACCATTAGGAAGCTGTTCTAAACAAAGGAATTGGTTTTACTGCTAACTCACTCAGTGACTTCAGTAGCTATTTCTAAAAGCTCCTTTCTCCTGTCTGGGGCAGGCAGAGCCCTTGGTGTTATGGAAGAAAAGATGGAGGGAGGCTTAGGCATTCCTACCATGTGAGCGTTCACAGCTGCGTGGTTGTGTCTCACAGCTGCCATAACTTTCACTCCTCTACTTAGAATCTGAATGCCTGTTCACATGCACATCAATTTTCTAGAAGTTTCCTCACTGTACACTGCATTTGTTAACCTTTTCCCTAAGTTTCCTTTGAGATTGAATCTAAGTTGTTTAGATTCATGTCTGGATTGGGTGAGGCATTCTCAAAATTTTCTCCCATTTTGTTGGGTGGGCCTCTGTTAATTTTTGGTTGACCTTTAAAAAGGTTTCATTTTCTTTCTTCCATTTTCTTTTCTATTTTGAAATTGCATGTATCACACCAGACACTTATAAGCAAATTCTCTGCCACTGAAGCACAGCGAGCCGAAACTTTTCATTTCTGTGAAGTCTGATTAATGAATGCTTTGCCCTTGTGCTTTCCCATCCTTGCTCATGTGGGGATGCTGAAGTTTCTTTCACTAGCCTTCCTTTTGCATTTAGGTAATTGATTCAGATAGAGTCTGTACTGGCTGGTTTTGTGTGTCAACTTGACACAGGCTGGAGTTATCACAAAGAAAGGAGTTTCAGTTGGGGAAGTGCCTCCATGAGATCCAGTTGTGGGGCATTTTCTCAATTAGTGATCAAGGGGGAGGGCCTATCGCCTTGTGGGTGGTGACATCCCTGGGCTGGTGGTCTTGGGTTCTATAAGAAAGCAAGCTGAGCAAGCCAGGGGAAGCAAGCCAGTAAGAAACATTCTTCTATGGCCTAGGCGTCAGCTCCTGCTTTCTGATCTGCTTGAGTTCCGGTCCTGACTTCCTTTGGTGATGAACAGCAGCATGGAAGTGTAAGATAAATAAACCATTTTCTCCCCCAACTTGCTTCATGTTCATGATGTTTGTGCAGGAATAGAAACCCTGACTATGACAGAGTTCGTATAGGGTTTTGTATGTGGTACTGGGCAAGATTTGACTTTTCCTTTTTTTTTCTTTCTTCTTTACTTTCACCCCTTCCATCTTTGTTGTATCTCTAGAAATAAACTAGTGTGGCAGCACTTAGTGATAGATTGAGGGAAGAAATTTCAATTTGCTTCAAATTAAGAAGGGTGTGTGTGCATGAGTGTGCATGTGCATGCGCATGCGTTTGTGTGTGTGTGCATCCCATGATGAACATTTCCTTCTCACCGAGGGGAAGCATTTACCACTGTGGACAGAATTCTTGCTCCACAACTCAGTTCAAATATTGATTGCTGGTACATGTATGGCGGTGGGGTAGTAGAGAGAGGGCAGATTCAAATCATCGTCTGATTGAAAATTACTCAAACATTCTCTTTTCAATTCAGTTGTAGTAAAACAGATTGTGGTAAAAAAATTACCTAATGATTATTATGAAAAAGGATATGCATAAAATTGGAGTGTTCTGGCTGTACACTGCCCATGTCTGTTGAGATAAATGATAATATACGCAGGGTTTTCTGAACTAAAGACTTACAGCAATGCTATGCATTATAAGCCCTATCTGGGATCTCACATGCAGTAAGGAATCCATTGTGTTTCTATATAACACTGACGCCAGTTGCTGCAATTCAACGCTTTGTACCAGTGCTTGCCAGAGCTAATTAATTAAAAACAAAAAATCTCTTGGCTTCCTGTAAAAAAAAAAAAAAACCAAAAAACCCTCTGTCTCCCAATGTGAGATGAAATCAGAAGTTCAGCCAGCCTCGATGAACACTGCCTATTGTTTAACCCAAGCCCCCAGTAAAGGTTCAGTTCAGTTAAGTTTGAGGTCACCTTTATGCTTCTTCAGAGTGGGTTCTGAGTGCTTCCCTGTTGGCAGCAAGGGAACAGATGCCAGCAGGTGGCGCTCTTTCTCAATGTTTGTTCTGCTTTCACTAACCTGGGTGCTGTCCTTTATCACCCTTTTCTACAGTAGCTTACTCATAACTACAGATATTTCCAACAGCATCTTAAATTAGCATCAAATGTAGGCTACATAGTTCTGTAAAGTACGTCCCCAGAGATTAATGGAACAGCCACGGTGATCTGATCAAATGCTAAAAGTTCTCCAGTCCCTTTTCATTATCTGTATTCAGGTCCCCAATACCTACATTTTCTTACAAAGTTATGTTCACGTCCAAGATCAGATACTGGGTCTTTTGACCTCAGCTCTAGTAATTTGCACTGTGTAACCTAGCTCTCGGCTCTTGTGTTCCATGGTCTATATTACTGCATACTTCCTATATACTAATAAGTTTAAGTGTGGGGTTTGGAAACTGCAAATGTATTTGATTATAAATGGGCAGATATCAAAAGAGACTTACTGGTATGGAAAATCCATGTAATGCTATATCCACAGGCCTTTCTGTCAACCTAGAATCACTCATGGGGAAACAGAAGAAAAAGGGAGAAGTACGTAGAAATGCTTAGAGCAGAGAAGAGAGGCTGAATTATAAAATTATATTCATGAAACAATAAGCCATTCCTGGAGCGTGGTAGGATTCTAAGTTTATGGAAAAGTTAGTAATACATTTGCTGTATATAATGTCCTCCAGTCATTAGTTTAGACAGATTCATTAATACATATTAAAACTCCTCAAATCCTGCATCTGGAAATCCACAGTAGAGCTATGATATAATTCCTTCAGCGACTCTTCATTTTTGTGCAGGAAGGAAAACATATTGTAAGCTGGCGTGTGGAGCAGCTGTGCTCACAGGTGTGAACACAGGAAAACAATATACTCTTTTTTTCATTTCTCCCTTTTTATTATCTTCCAACCCCTTGCTGCTGTTTGACTTGTGGACCATACAGAAAACTCACACACGGAATGCGGTGTTTTTCTGCTATTAGCCTTGGAGCATTGCTGTAGGCAGGAATGGTATCAGTGTCTAGAGGAACATGGCTGCATGGGTTCCTACTAATATCAAAGAGAAGCTTAAGGAGATGGGAGACAGTAAGGAGAGGATGCTGTTACACTCCATAGATATTTTCAGTAGTAGGATGACTAGGGACTACACTGACAGTAAATATCAGTTCATCATGCTTCATGCCTTGTAGTAGGAGATGCAAATATATTTAATTCTACAAGTAGTTGTCAAGCACTTAACTAACAACCCTAGGAGTAGATCAAAGGTTAACAACAACACAGTCTTTATAAAGTGTTAAATATATATGCAAACTGCAAACTGCTTATTTTCCTTACATTTGGCTTCCTCATATGTACTTATCTATTTAATAAGCATCTTCTAATGTACCAGAGATTTAAAAAATATTCAAAAATAATTTTATTTTGGAGGGTTGGGGATAGTTGAGTGTAATAGAGGCTTAAAGGATGAAATTCATTATGTACATGTATGAAGTTATCAAAGAATGAAATATGAATTAAAAAGTAGAAGAATTAATTCTCCTATCTTCATAAAACAGTTTATAGGAACAGTTTGCAGCAGCTAGAGGAGCAGAGTCTATTTATCTTATCTCGTTGCCTGCAATGCTCTTTTCCAGTGTCACATACTGGGACCTAGGGAGGCAAAGGTTTGAATTAATGGCCCCAAGATACAGTGGGATCTGAATAAAGTTTTTGAGTTTTGAACCTCACTGAAGTTATCTAGTGTAAAATTGCCAGTTAGGTGCGATGTCACCTTCCTGTGATCCTAGCCCTCAGGGCACTGAGACTGAAGAATCACTGCAAGTTCCATACTAGCATGGTCTGCATAGTGAGCCAGCTGCAGGACAGGAAGAAATCAAAAGACTGCATCTCAAGAGAAAGGAAGAAAGAAAGAAGACAGCCACCTACCCCTGTCTTTTCTCCTTCAAAGAATTAATCAGAAAACACTTTAATACATGTAGAAGACCACATATCCCCATTGCTCTGGGTATTGCCAGAATGCCACTGAGTTAGCATGGAGTGAGGGCTGCAAACCACATCAGGAACAGGTTTGCCTGTTTAGCCTGAAACCACTGTTTCCAGAGACAATCCTCCCCAGTGGAGTTCCCAGCTGAGAACCATGCTTGTTGGTTCTCTGGCTCTTGTTCACAGTCACTGCATCTCAGAGGTGTGAGGGTGATGGCCTCTTTTGCACAGCTTCTTTTGGAAACCTCTGTCGAATATGCCAATAGATTTTCCAGTGTCTTTCATTTTCTTCAACATCATCCTGAGCAGCCTGCATATTTCAGCACCACCAGTGAAGGACAGCTCACAGTAGCCTCTCTATAGAGTTCTTACAGGGCAGGTCTACACTGGAGGTAAGCCTAGGACACAGGTCTACGTTGAAGTCTCCTAGCAGCTATGGGCTTCTGGGGCAGGGCACAGGTCTTCAGATGTTCTTGGTTCAGATTCAGCTCAGGTACTCTTTACAGGTTAGTATGAAATGCGTGCATTTTCCTCTAGGTAGTGCCTGTTATAATGTTCCTCTTCATAACGCTCCCTGAATGGTCATGAAACCTGAAAGCAGCTTTGGGAATCACACATTTCTTTGAACCAGGAATTATGTATGTAGAACTGATCTTCCTCAAGGTCCTTGGGTTTGTTAAAGAGAACCCAGTGCAGGGGGAGGGTTCTTGGTTTTTGGTGTGTGACTTCTGAGGTGTCTGCTCTCATTGATTTAGGGAAAAAGGATAGAAATTGGTTTTCTCTTCTAACATCATTGGCTTCTCTCCTCTGGCTTCTATCTCATCTCAATGTGTTGGGAGCAACAGTCCTTCCAAGGGCTTGGTCGGAAGCATCTGTATTCGTCTCAGTTCTTCGTACCCCTATTCTTTCTTGGGAAAGAGACTTTTTAATAATATTTTTTGTGTGAAAATTTAGTGCATGTATACAGTGTATTTTAATCAAGTCTACCCTCCCACTGCCCCCATCAAGCAGGACTCCCCAACTGACCTCTCTACCAAATTTTGCGCTTCTTTAAAATTTTAATTAATGTTGATCATATATGCACAGGTGTGATACATTCCACTGGAGCATGGTAGACCTATGAGACTCACCTCCCCAAGAAAGGAGACTCTTCTTCTATCAGTAGACATCAACTGCTAATAATTTGTTATCTGAGGTGGAGTCTTGGGAGCATATCACCTAGCCATGCTGGAATTTTGGTGGTCTCACACGAGTTACCACAGCTGCTGTGAGCTCACGAATGCAATGGCCTTGTTATGTCTAGAAGACAAGGTGTAACAGCTCATCTCCCAAACCCACTGGTGCTCACATTGTGTGCACATCTCCTTCCATGATGTTCCCTGAGTCTGGGGTGAGGAAAGTTGATGAGGATGACTCATCTACAGCTGTGCGCCCTGGGTCACTTATTCTCAGCAGCTGGACCACTTCAGAATCTCTGCATTCTCTTATGGTTACTCTCCAAAAGAAGCTTCTTTGACCAAGGTTGAAAGAAGAATTAATCTATGGCTAGAAACATAAATATTTAGAAGGCACTTTCACAGCAGGGTTATTTGGTACTAACAATAGTAGGTTCTCTCTCTAGCTCTGATGGCCTCCACAGACATGGACTTTGGACCACAGCATGAGGCATTACATACCCTTTTGTGGAACATGATTCAAATCCAATCTAAAAACACTTGGTTACCCCCATAAATATTTCACTACTGCATCTGTAGGCCTAGTTTTCCTGGCAGGTCCATATTGTAGCATGTAGAGCCAAGTGCTGAAGAACAAAACAAAACAAAACAAAACAAAACAAAACAAAACAAAACAGAACAACTCTATTCTTCCCTCAATATTACATAGCACTTTTTGGCAGTATAAAAACTAGTAAGGAGAGTTTCCTAGTCAGTTCAAGTTTGGTTTTTCTGTGTCCTGAGATCAAAGTATGTGTTGTCTTCAGAATTAGGGTCTACAATGCAGTTATGATGGACAACCAAGAGCAATGCTAACAGCTCCTGTTGTTTATAGTGCCTTGAGGGCCTACCTAATGAACAGATAGTGGGGAGGTATGCCACACCCGGTACTGTCATTTTAGTAATGCATGTCTTCTGGAAGCATCATTTCTAAAATGTCAGTTTGATTGAATAAATTAACTTTCATGCATTATTTCCTTATACAGCATATCCAGGATCGGTTTAGTAAATAACAGGTAACTACTCATAAATATAAATGTTCTGAGCCAAGAGCTATCTATAGAACCATGTAAAGTCATAAAGTTTCACAAAGTAGAAATTGGCAGTTCCACATAGTGCTAGCTGTTGATCCCAATGTAATTACATTTTGTAAATCTGAGATGAACAGGGGACTGTGTGTGATGTAGAATGAATATTATTTGCTTTGAGGCAAATCTTCTATTCAGCTCCTATAGGCAATTAAATCTAGGGACTATTGGTGGTGAGGGAAGCAGCCTTATAACTCATCTTTTAGAGAACCATCAAGTACAATGGGTGAGTCATTTCTCTAGCCAGAACTGGACCGAATCAAACCAACCAATCAATCAAAAAGCCCCCAGGTTCAGATGGTTTATACTAGACTTTCAAATAAAAGTTGATGTCAATACTCCTGAAATTATTTCACAAAATAGAAACATAAAGAACTGCCCAACTTGTTTTATGAGGTCACAGTTACCATGCTACCTGAAACATCTGTGGTAGTTTGAATTGGAATTGTCCTATAGACTGTATATTTTAGTATGTGGTCATTAAGTAGAAGAGTTACTTGGAGAGACTAGGGGAGGTATGGCTTTGTTAGAGTAGGTGTGGACTTGTGGGAGGAAGTGTGTCACTGGGGTTGGGCTTTGGTGTTTCAAATCCTGGAACCGGGACCAGTGTTCCCTCTCTCTCTCTCTTGCTGCTGCATGAGGATCCAGATGTAGAACTCTCAACTTCTCTAGCACCATGCCTGCCTGTGTACCACCATGTTCCATGTCATGATAATAATGGACTAAACCACTGAAACTGTAAGCTGGTCCCAATTAAATGCTTTATTTTATAAGAGTTGCTGTGGTTTTGGTGTCTCTTTACAACAGAAAACCTACTAAGACAGAAGTTGGAACTAGGAGTGCAGTGTTGCAGTGACAGGCATGACCATGCTGTTTGAGGGCTGAATGTGGACTTTGGATTAGAAAAGCAATTGAATGTGTTAAATGGGGCTTAATGAGCCATATTAGGAGCCAGAAAGACAGTGGTATTGGAGGCAATTTGAACTACGGGTATACAATTCAAAAAGTTTCAGAGGGGACAAATAGTAATATGTGGTCTAGCAACCATTCTTGTGATATTTTAGCAAAGAATATTGCTGCTTTTTTGCCTTGTTCTAAAGATATGCCTGAGGGTAAATTAAAGAGTTTTGGATTAATGGCATGACAGAAGAGATTTTAAGACAGGCATAATATTGACTGTGTTATGTAATTATTAGTGACCACTCTTATGCAGATCTATAATGTAAGGAGCAAGCCTGTAAGAAGCACCTACCTATGGACTTTGCATAAGTTCTTGCCTCCAGGTTCTTTCCTGCATTAGTTTCTGCCCTCACTGAATATTGGTGATGAATTGTTATATGGAATTGTGAGCAAAATAAGCCCTTTCCTACCTAAGTTGTTTTTGGTCATGGGTATCATCATAGCAATGGTAACTCTAAGACACCCAACAAAGAAAGAGAATTACAGACCAATTTTCCTTATAAAGATAGAAGTAAAATTTCTCAATAAAATACTTGCAAACAATTTAAGAACACATCAAAAAGGTCATCCAGCATGACCAAGTAGGCTTCATTTCAGTGATACAAGGATGATTCAGCATATGTAAATCAATTAATATAAATCACCATATAAGCAAATTTAAAGGAGACAAAACCACAATCATCTTATTACATGCCAAAATCATCTTTGGCAAGATTTAATACACATTCATGATAAAAAGTCCTGGAGATTTGGAATATGAGGAATATACCTAAGCACAATAAAGAATTTATAGCAAGTGCATAGCCAATATCAACTTAAATGGAAATAAACTCAAAGTAATTTCACTAAAGTCAAGAACAAGATAAGGTTGTCTACTCTTTCTATACACATTCAATACAATATTTGACATTCTAGCTAAAGCAACAAGATAATAAAATGAGACCAAGAGGATACAAACTGGGAAGAAAGAAGTCAAAATATGCTTTAATTGCAGATGATATGATAGTATATGTAGGTGACTTGAAATATTCCATTGGGAAACTCCTACAGCTGATAAACTCTTTCAGCAAAGTAGCTGGATGCAAAATGAACTCAAAAAAGCCAGTAGCCTTCCTACATACAAATGACTGAGAAAGAAATCAAGGAAACAATATCTTTTACCACAGTCTAAAATAATATAAAATATCATGCGGTAACTCTAACTAAAAACATGAAAGACTTGTATGATAAGAGCTTTAAGACTCTGAAGAAAGAAATTGAAGAAGATATCAGAAGATGGAAAGATCCCTCATGCTCATGCATTGGTATGACTAACATAGTAAAAATGGCCATTCTACCAAAAGTAATCCACAGCTTCAATACAATACCCATCAACATTTCAACACATTTCTTGACAGATCATGAAAGGACAATTTTCAGGTCAACTTATAAACCAACCAACCAGCCAGCCAACCAACCAGTCAGCCAACCAACCAACCAACCAAACAACCAACCATAATAGCTAAAACAATCCTGAATAGTGAAAGAACTTCTAGAGTTATTACTATCACTAACCTCAAATTTTACTACAGAACTATAGTAGTAAAAACAGCACAGTACTGACACAAAAACAGACAGGTTGTTCAGTGGAATTGTCCTGAAAACCCAGACAGAAATTCACATACCTATGGACACCCAATTTTTGGTAAAGAAACCTGAAATACACACTGCTAGAAAGACTGTACCTCCAACAAAAGATGCTCATCAAACTGAATGGATGCATGCAGAAGTGTGCAAAGAGATCCACACGTATCACTCTGCACAAACTCAACTCCCAATGGATCAAAGACCTCAGTTTAAAACCAGATACACTGAACCTGGTAGAAGAGAAACTGGGAATAGCCTTGAACTTATTGGCACAAGAAAAGACTTTCTTAGCAGAACATTGCTACTACAGGCACTAAGATAAACAATTAATAAATGAGACTACATGGAACTGAGAAATCTTCTGCATAGCAAACAGCACCATCAATTGAACAAAACAGTAGCCTACACAACAGGAAAAAATTTACCAAATACATTTCTAATAGAGGACAAATACATAAAATATATAAATAATGAAAAAACTAGGTAACAAGAAAACAAATAATCCAATTAAAAGATAGGGTACAGATCTAAACAGGATTCTCAAAAGAGGATATAAGTGGCTGAGAAACACATAAAGAAATGTCCAACACTTTTAGTCATCAGGGAAATGTAAATCAAAACTACTTTGAAATTTCATCTTACACTTGTCAGAATGGCTAAGATCAATAAAACAAGTGACAGCTCATGCTGGCAAGGATGTGGAATAAGTACAACACTCACCCATTGCTTGTGGGAGTGCAAACTGGCACAGTTACTGGGGAAATCAATGGTGGTTCCTCAGGAACATGGGAATTGATCTACCTCAACATCCAGAGTTACCACTCTTGTGCCTATACCCAAAGGACACTTCATTCTACCAGAGAGACACTTGCTCAACTGTGTTCATTACTGCTTTATTTATAATAGTCAGAAATTGAAAACAACCTAGATGTCCTTCAACAGAAGAATGGATAAAGAAAATGTGGTACATTTACAGAATGGAATATCATTCAGCTGTTGAAAAAAATGGAATCATGACATTTGCAGGTAAATGGGTGAAACTAGAAAAAAGTCATCTTGAGTGAGGTAAACCAGACCCAGAAAGACAAATGCTATATGCATTTGCTTATGTGCAGATATTAGCTGTTACATCAATGATAACGAAGCTACAATTCATAGAACCAGAGGTTAAGTACAGAGTAATGGACTGGGATAAGGGAATAGACAGATAGATCTTCTTAGAAAAGGGAAATAGATAGCTATGGATTGAAGGGGGGGGGGTGTTGTTGAAACTGGAAGATCAGAAAAGAAATTCCTCCTGTTACATAACAGTCAAAACATCAAATGCACAAAACAAAGAAAGAATATTAAAAGCAGTAAGGGGAAAAGGTCAAGTAACATATAAAGGCAGACCTATCAGAATTATACCAGACTTCTCACCAGAGACTATGAAAGCTAGAAGATCCTGAGCAGATCTCATACAGACCCTAAGAGAACACAAATGCCAGCCCAGGCTACTGTACCCAACAAATCTCTCAATTACCATACATAGAGAAATCAAAATATTCCATGACAAAAACAAATTTATACACTATTTTTCTGGAAATCGAGCCATACAAAGAATATTAGATGGAGGGAACTACAACACAAGGAGGGAAACTGCACCCTAGAAAAAGCAAGAAAGTACTCTTCTTTCAACAAACCCAAACGAAGATAGCCACACAAATATAAAAATAACATAAAAAACAATGAAGCAGCAATAACTATTTCTTAACATCAATGAAGTCAATTCCCCAATAAAAAGACACGGACTAACAGACTGGATATGTAAACAAGACCCAGTGTTTTACTGCATACAGGAAATGTACCTCAGTGTCAAAGACATCTACTACCTCAGAATAAATGGCGGGAAAACAATTTTTCAAGCAAATGGTTCCAAGAAACAAGCTGGAGTAACCATTCTAATATCAAATAAAATGAACTTTAAATCAAAAGTTATCACATAGAACAAGGAAGGACTCTTCATACTCATCAAAAGAAAAATCTACGAAGAACTCTCAATTCTGAACATCAATGCTCCAAATGCCAGGGCACTCATATTCATAAAAGAAACTTTACTAAAGCTCAAAGCACACATTGCACCTCACACAATAATAGTGGGAGACTTCAACACCCCACTCTCACCAATGGACAGATCATGGAAATAGAACTAAACAGAGACACAGTGAAACTAACGCAAGTTATGAACCAAATGGATTTTACAGATATCCATAGAACATTTTATACTAAATCAAAAGAATATATACTTTCTTCTCAGTTTCTCATGAAACCTTCTCAGAAACTGATGCAATAATCAGACACAAAACAGGCCTCAACAGATACAAGAAGATTGAAATAACCCCATTCATCCTATCAGATCACCACAGACTAAGGCTGGTCTTCAATAGGAACAAAAACAACAGAAAGCTCCCATACACATGGAAGCTGAACAATGCCCTATTCAATGATAACTTGGTCAAGTAAGAAATAAAGACAGAAATTAAAGACTTCAGAATTTAATGAAAATGAAGGCACAATATACCCAAACTTATGGGACACAATGAAAGCAGTACTAAGAAGAAAACTCATAGCTCTGAGTGCCTCCAAAAAGAAACTGGAGAGAGCATACACTAGCAGCCTAACAGTATACCTGAAAACTCTAGAACAAAAAAAGCAAATACACTCAAGAGGAGTAAACAGCAGGAAATAATCAAACTCAGGGCTGAAATCAACCAAGTAGAAACAAAAAGAACTATACAAAGAATCTACCAAACCAGGAGCTGGGTCTTTGAGAAAATCAACAAGATAGATAAACCCTTAGCCAGATTAACCAGAGGGCACAGAGACAGTATCCAAATTAACAAAATCAGAAATGAAAAGGGAGATATAACAACTGAAACTGAAGAAGTTAAAAAAAAATCATCAGATCCTACTACAAAAGCCTATACTCAACACAACTGATAAATCTGGATGAAATGAACAATTTTTAGACAAACACCAATTACCAAAGTTAAATCAGGATCAGATAAACAATCTAAACAATCCCATAACCCCTAAAGAAATAGAAGCAGCAGTCATTAAAACTTTCCCAACCAAAGAAGCCCAGGACCAGATGGGTTTAGTGCAGAGTTCTATCAGGCCTTCAAAGAAGACCTAATACCAATACTCTTCAAACTATTCCACAAAATAGAAACAGAAGGAACCCTACACAATTCATTCTATGAAGCCACAGTTACACCGTGTCTTCTATCTTGGAGATGGAATGATTTCTGTCTAATCAGGAACTTGTCACAATTTCCTTTCATAGAGGACTTCATTAGAGATTTTTTTTTTACTTCTATCTTGTTCAATGTTCCAAATGGATTTTAAAAACTGAGGGCATATGGGCATATTACTTTTTTTTTTATGTTTCTTTTTTTTATTATTATTTTTTTTAAATTTTTTTATTCGATATAATTTATTTACATTTCAAGTGATTTCCCCTTTTCTACCCCCCCCCCCCACTCTCCGAAAGTCCCATAAGCCCCCTTCTCTTCCCCTGTCCTCCCTCCCACCCCTTCCCAGTTCCCCGTTTTGGTTTTGCCGAATACTGTTTCACTGAGTCTTTCCAGAACCAGGGACCACTCCTCCTTTCTTCTTGTATCTCATTTGATGTGTGGATTATGTTTTGGGTATTCCAGTTTTCTAGGTTAATAACCACTTATTAGTGAGTGCATACCATGATTCACCTTTTGAGTCTGGGTTACCTCACTTAGTATGATATTCTCTAGCTCCATCCATTTGCCTAAGAATTTCATGAATTCATTGTTTCTAATGGCTGAATAGTACTCCGTTGTGTAGATATACCACATTTTTTGCATCCACTCTTCTGTTGAGGGATACCTGGGTTCTTTCCAGCATCTGGCAATTATAAATAGGGCTGCTATGAACATAGTAGAGCATGTATCCTTATTACATGGTGGGGAATCCTCTGGGTATATGCCCAGGAGTGGTACAGCAGGATCTTCTGGAAGTGAGGTGCCCAGTTTTCGGAGGAACCGCCAGACTGATTTCCAGAGTGGTTGTACCAATTTGCAACCCCACCAGCAGTGGAGGAGTGTTCCTCTTTCACCACACCCTCTCCAACACCTGCTGTCTCCTGAATTTTTAATCTTAGCCATTCTGACTGGTGTAAGATGAAATCTTAGGGTTGTTTTGATTTGCATTTCCCTAATGACTAATGAAGTTGAGCATTTTTTAAGATGCTTCTCTGCCATCCGAAGTTCTTCAGGTGAGAATTCTTTGTTTAACTCTGTACCCCATTTTTTAATAGGGTTGTTCGGTTTTCTGGAGTCTAACTTCTTGAGTTCTTTATATATATTGGATATTAGCCCTCTATCTGATGTAGGATTGGTGAAGATCTTTTCCCAATTTGTTGGTTGCCGATCTGTCCTCTTGATGGTGTCCTTTGCCTTACAGAAACTCTGTAACCTTATGAGGTCCCAATTGTTAATTCTTGCTCTTAGAGCATACGCTATTGGTGTTCTGTTCAGAAACTTTCTCCCTGTACCGATGTCCTCAAGGGTCTTCCCCAGTTTCTTTTTTATTAGCTTCAGAGTGTCTGGCTTTATGTGGAGGTCCTTGATCCATTTGGATTTGAGCTTAGTACAAGGAGACAAGGATGAATCAATTCGCATTCTTCTGCATGCTGCCCTCCAGTTGAACCAGCACCATTTGTTGAAAAGGCTATCTTTTTTCCATTGGATGTTTTCAGCCTCTTTGTTGAGGATCAAGTGGCCATAGGTAACCACATGGTCATTTCATTGGATGCTGAAAAAGCATTTGACAAAATTCAGCATCCTTTCATGCTTAAAGTCTTGGAGAGAACAGGAATTCAAGGCCCATACCTAAACATAGTAAAAGCAATATACAGCAAACTGGTAGCCAGCATCAAACTAAATGGAGAGAAACTTGAAGCAATCCCACTGAAATCAGGGACCAGACAAGGCTGCCCCCTTTCTCCTTATCTTTTCAATATTGTACTTGAGGTACTAGCTCGGGCAATTCGACAACATAAGGAGGTCAAAGGGATACAAATTGGAAAGGAGGAAGTCAAACTATCATTATTTGCAGACGACATGATAGTCTACCTAAGTGACCCAAAAAAACTCCACTAGAGAGCTCCTACAGCTGATAAACAACTTCAGCAAAGTGGCAGGTTATAAAATCAACTCAAGCAAATCAGTGGCCTTCCTATACTCAAAGGATAAGCAGGCTGAGAAAGAAATTAGGGAAATGACCCCCTTCACAATAGCCACAAACAGTATAAAGTATCTTGGGGTGACTCTTACCAAACATGTGAAAGATCTGTATGACAAGAACTTCAAGACTCTGAAGAAGGAAATGGAAGAAGACCTCAAAAAATGGGAAAACCTCCCATGCTCATGGATCGGTAGAATCAATATAGTTAAAATGGCCATTTTGCCAAAAGCAATATACAGATTCAATGCAATACCCATCAAAATCCCAACTCAATTCTTCACAGAGTTAGAAAGAGCAATTATCAAATTCATCTGGAACAACAAAAAACCCAGGGCATATTACTTTTAGCTTCAGAAGATATCATGTATATTTAAGAGGCATTTAACTATTATAAATTATTTTGATGACTTAAAATGTCAATAATGAGATTAATATTTGAAAATATATTTTATTGGTTTAATAAAAATTAAGGGACATTTGAGAGGTGGTATGAAAATTCATGTGGTAGAAGTTTCCTAAAATATATACATAGACTAATGGTGACTTTAAATGAAATTGCCAAATAGTGGGGGAGACAGAGTCTTATTAGCTAGCTCTATTTGCCATGTGAAACTTTAGTACTGGATTTGGGTAACATACACTTGAGTTGTTGGCCAAAAAGTTTCCATGGGAATCCACAAACACCACAAGCAACCTAGGCTGTTGGCAAGAATAAAGGTTGTTTTTAACTATATTGATTCTACCGATCCATGAGCATGGGAGGTTTTCCCATTTTTTGAGGTCTTCTTCCATTTGATCAAGGACCTCCACATAAAGCCAGACACTCTGAAGCTAATAGAAAAGAAACTGGGGAAGACCCTTGAGGATATCGGTACAGGGAGAAAGTTTCTGAACAGAACACCAATAGAGTATGCTCTAAGAGCAAGAATTGACAAATGGGACCTCATAAGGTTACAGAGTTTCTGTAAGGCAAAGGACACCATCAAGAGGACAGATCGGCAACCAACAAATTGGGAAAAGATCTTCACCAATCCTACATCAGATAGAGGGCTAATATCCAATATATATAAAGAACTCAAGAAGTTAGACTCCAGAAAACCAAACAACCCTATTAAAAAATGGGGGTACAGAGTTAAACAAAGAATTCTCACCTGAAGAACTTCGGATGGCGGAGAAGCATCTTAAAAAATGCTCAACTTCATTAGTCATTAGGGAAATGCAAATCAAAACAACCCTAAGATTTCATCTTACACCAGTCAGAATGGCTAAGATTAAAAATTCAGGAGACAGCAGGTGTTGGAGAGGGTGCGGAGAAAGAGGAACACTCCTCCACTGCTGGTGGGGTTGCAAATTGGTACAACCACTCTGGAAATCAGTCTGGCGGTTCCTCCGAAAACTGGGCACCTCACTTCCAGAAGATCCTGCTATACCACTCCTGGGCATATACCCAGAGGATTCCCCACCATGTAATAAGGATACATGCTCTACTATGTTCATAGCAGCCCTATTTATAATTGCCAGATGCTGGAAAGAACCCAGGTATCCCTCAACAGAAGAGTGGATACAAAAAATGTGGTATATCTACACAATGGAGTACTATTCAGCCATTAGAAACAATGAATTCATGAAATTCTTAGGCAAATGGATGGAGCTAGAGAACATCATACTAAGTGAGGTAACCCAGACTCAAAAGGTGAATCATGGTATGCACTCACTAATAAGTGGTTATTAACCTAGAAAACTGGAATACCCAAAACATAATCCACACATCAAATGAGATACAAGAAGAAAGCAGGAGTGGTCCCTGGTTCTGGAAAGACTCAGTGAAACAGTATTTGGCAAAACCAGAACGGGGAACTGGGAAGGGGTGGGAGGGAGGACAGGGGAAGAGAAGGGGGATTACGGGACTTTCGGGGAGTGGGAGGGGCTAGAAAAGGGGAAATCATTTGAAATGTAAATAAATTATATCGAATAAAAAAAAAGAATGAAGAAAAAAAGAATAAAGGTTGTTCTCCACAAACTGAGAGCAAGACCCCATTGCTCAAGATAATACCTATGCAACCCAGTGACTGTGGAGAAGTCAAGTTAGTGCTTACATAAAGCCTTTCATCTTATGTGCTAGGGGTCTGTGGTACAGGAAGGTACTCTGCATATTACCAAGAGAGAAACAAAAACAACGAGCCAGGCACAAAACCTTTGATCCACAATGCTGTCTTGTCTATCAGATATGCTAGTGCAATGGTAGCACAGAGCTTGTGGGAGTAACCAACCAGTGTCTGACTTGACTGAAGGCCCACTCCTCAAGATAAAACCCATACCCAACACTGCTTGGGTGACCAGGAACCCAAGTCAAGATAGATCCGTGACCTCAGGTAAATCCAAATATTACTGCCCTACTAAAAGAATGCAGCAATTATATGACTCTTAATGACTTTTTGCTATACTCATAGATCAGTGCCTTGCTCAACTGTCATCATGGAAGTTCTCTCTGAGGCTTCCTCCTGTAGCAGATGGGGACAGTATAGAGAGAGACTCACAGCCAGACAATGTGCAGAGAGTGAGAGAGACCTTGGAACACTCAGCCCTAAACTGGATGTCTCCATTAAACTCCTCACACCCTCCAGGGCTCAGGTAACCTTGCAGAAGGGAAGGAAGATAGACTTGCTAAGAGCCAGAGGAGATGGAGGACACCAAAGAAGCAAGGCCTTCTGAATCAACATGATCAAAGCTCACATAAACTCACAGAGATGCATAGGACCTGCAGGGGCCTGGTCCCAGAAGGGGTCCTATAGCTGAAAGAAGTGGACACATGTCCCCATCCCTAAGCCAAAAGCAATCCACAATTGATAATCACTTAGAAATAAAAATGTAGTCTCCTTCTAGGGAGTGACCCTGGGAAAACAAACTCTTAATGGTTGGTTGGTTGTATGCCCAGCAATAGAAGGCCAACAGAGAATAAAGTCAAGGATATCTTTGGGGTTCCTTGTATCATAATCTCACACCAGGGATTTAGTTTTTAACTTTATCTTATTTTTATATTATTTAATAGTTTTTTAAAAATCCTTTTCTCTCTTTTGACCTACAGGTTATTTGGTCATATATCATGGCTTCCAGTTTAGTGTTTTTTTGCAGGATTCTGGAAAGCGTGAAAGACTGGTTCCCGTGGCTTTGCTTGTGCTCTCTCCTTCTGTTGCTTTGCTTTGTCATAGTCTGATGAGCTTGTTTTGTTTTATTATCTTATAGTGTTACCCCTTAAAAGCCTATATATTTTCTAATGAGAGACAGAAAGGACCCAGATGGAAGGGGAGGTCGGGAGGAACTGGGAGGAGCATCAGGAAGAGAAACTGTAATCAGGTTACAGTGTGTGAGGAAAAGAATCATTTTTTAACAAAAGGAAAAAAAAATGAAATTCAACTAGTAGAGGCACATGCCCCTGCCGCGGGAGGGAAAGAGACCACAGGGTGGTTTACTTGCGTCTTACTCTTCTGAGAGGAGGTGACCCTCATGGCTTCCACTGTGGTCGCACTCACGGCCTTTCAGTGGTTTCACTTTTTGGTAAAGAAGGTTATTGGTTTCCCTATGAACTTCGAGGCATAACCCAGAAAAGACTTGTCCTTTGATGGTGCCACCATAAAAACAAAACAAAGAAAATAACAAAAAAACAAAACAAAACAAAACAAAAAAACAAATCCAAGACCAAACAAAACACAAGACTCTCAAAACTGAAACCTTACTTAATGAAAATTTAATGGGAACTTTATGTCATATCTTCCAGGAGATCCTAGGTGGTTTTAAATCAAGAGTTACTGACTTGCGACAATCAGCACTCCTGTGTGTCGTGTTTATTGGGGTTTTACACGTTTGTTGATGTAGCAGGTACACAATTTGAGAGAACAACCCCAGGTCAGCCCTGAGCCGCACAGCTTTGACTGAGTCTCTGGAGTGAATATCCAATTTACATAGTTTCCGTGGGTCCTCCAACCACACAGGCAGCCAGTATGACAGTAGTTCACTCCCACTACTGAGCTTTATTTAAAACCATTCAGCCTGGAATTATTCACACTGGCTTGCTCCACCACTTCTGGCTTCTGCTCAGTTACTCGTCTGCCCAGCTACATCCTATTTCTTTAGGTTTAGAACCGCTTTGTAAGTCTGGTATGCTCTAGTTTCTTTTGTATGCATTGTCTAGTCACTGAGGCAGCTGATCCCTGCCTCCAGGAAGTTTCCTTTCAGCGCAGCTGACCTCATGGAATGTCCTTTAGGGATTGACTCATGTTCCATGAGAAGGTGGGCCAAGGGTGAGTCCCGCTCTCTCAGGAAGGAGGTAGGCAGAGAGGCAAGAATGTTTGTAATGTAATACAATGTAATGCTTTGCAGGCCTTATTTCTTCCAATATGTCCTGGAGCATTGCACTAGACTAACTTTTCTATCATGTTTCCAATTAGAATACTGTTCTCAACCAAACATTAGTCTGTGATAATTTTAAATTACCATGCATGGTTCACAGTGATTTATTATTCACAAAATTCCTGCCATCTTCATATTCTCTGGAATGGGAGGTTGATTGGGAGTCAGTTCATGAGTGGAGGAGAGCAATTTAAAATCGTTAGCACTTTCCACATATCTTAGCACTTGGTTTGGAATGCTTTGGTGCCTGCCTAATATAGAAGAATCTGAAATTGCTGGGCAATGAAATTTCAATCAAGGGTTCTGTATCTGAAAGGCAATCTCCAACGAGCAGGCAGTCAACTTTTAGGAACTCTCCACCTACTGCCTTCTTCTGTCTTGCTTGGCTGTTTTGTGTACATTTTTAGCCAACGTTTTTTTTTTTTTTTTTTTTTTTTTATTTGAGATTATAATAGAATTACAACATTTCTCTTTTCCTTTTTCTTTCTCCAAAACCCATATATCTGTTCCTACTTTCCATCAAATTCATGACCCCCATCTTTTACTAATTACATATACATTATACATGTATATGCACGCACGCGTGTCGCGCACACACACACACATACACACACACATACACACTCCTAACCTGATCAGTCCACGTACTGCTGCTTGTGCATATGGTTTCAGGGTTGACTGTCTAGCACTGGACTGGGCAGCCAATCAGAGTGGTCTTCCCATGAGAAGGCCGCTTCTCCCACTTTTAGCTTCTCTCTGTTTCCAGCCAGTATTTAGCTAGGTTTTGAGTTGTCACAAACTCTGCTGGGATCTAATCTACGTGTTTTATATCTTAGTTCTTTCTTATTGTTTCTTCCAGAAACAGAAAAGGTCACTACTGCTTTCTCTAAACTACTGAATAATTGCCTATTTCCCAGAAAACTGGGGCTTTCATTTTAAGGCATGTCGAACATCAGTAAGTGGTGTTTACAGGGCACCAAGGAGTCAAAGCTTGGCTGTCGGTAGGGTTTGCTTGTTTTACACTATGAACTATGGATTTCAGTGTTAAGTTTTTCCCCCAACGATTTTAAAGTGCAGGTCTATACTGTATGGAGGACAGACTTCCATGTACTCAAATACGGAGAGTAGAGTGGCCTTTCAGACATGGACCTGTAAATTAAAAAGGATAGTTGGCATTGTTAGCTTTCCCATCTGTTATGTTAAAGCACACCCTGGTGCCCAATAGGCTTATCACCACTCTTGGTAAAACTGAGAGGGCTGAGGATGCTGTCGAGGCATCTTTCCTTTTTCCTTCCTAAGACCCTTCATGGTTCCCCCAACCAAGTCACCACTACTCCAAAATAGCCTCTTACTTTCCAAGGCAGCCTCCCCAGTCTCTCTGCCTGGCTCAGTCACTTCTTCAGCCGTCTAGGGCTTTGCTCCCTGATGAATGCTAATGGGTTAAGTTCCAGCCTGGACCAGCCCACAAGCCATGTTTACTTTTCTAGATTATTTGTTTATATTGACCTTATTCCCAGTCCCTGTAGGTTTATTTTTAAAGTCTTTAGAGGCAAGGCATTAGTGCTTATGAATGAGTTTTGAGCCCAGTTGCAGATAGTTCAGATGCATAGTAGAGGGTAGATGATTCTCGTGCCTTCTGGTGCTTTTGAGAGGGAGCTTTGCCTCTGTGTGTTCTTCATTGCTGACCTCAGACGAGGCCTATGGGGACCACTTGTGCTCTCTTATTTATTGAAGGACAAATTTCAGAGTACATTTTACTTGTTTAAAAAAATGCTGTAATCGGGCAGGCACATATTGTTTATTAACTTGTTTCAAAGGCAATTTAAGAACCCTCAAGTCTGATTAAATGATACAGAAATTGCATTTCTGGAGAAAAGATCTCAGTTCATTAATTTTTAAAATCTTTGCTCTGTCCTCTGTCTTTTAAGCTGTGATGCTCTTTACTATTTTATTATTTATTTATTTTCCCAACAAGATGTTTTGAAGCCTCTGAATTTTCCTCTTGAGTACATTTCAGCCCTATTTCAGTCCCGCAACACCATTTTTAAATGTTCAGCATTTTAGAATTCCTAAATGTCTTTCCTGGGATTGTGACTTTTGTTCCTGATTATCTGATGAATGCAAATGAAATATTTATTATGCGATCATGTTTTAAGTATACAACCCCCAAAGATGTAAAAGATGTTTATATTAAAGCAACTTGTCCTCAGAAATTCTATTGTATTATGAAACTGTGACTGAAGAACTGTGAAGTACTCTTTGTATCTTTTCTTTTTAAATCCTAGGAAGCTATGCCAAGATTTCTTTGTTTAAAGGCTGAAGAGAATTTTAAGTGATGAGCCAAAGAGTGTGTTTAGGGTTTCATTGAGAATTAAAGAGACTGCTGCTAGAATAGTAGTCTCTGGTGATGCTTTCTTCTGAGTGTCAGGCAGAAGCTGCACCTAACAGTCCCTAGAAATGGGCTCACATAGGCATAAAAGCCTGGGCTATGACAAGGTCAAGTCTAGGACTCAGGGAAGACGGTATGTATGAGCACTACATTAAGCAATTAAGCATTCTGCCTCAGGCCACCCTTTTAAATACATGGGGAAACTGGATAATAAAAAGGCTAACATCTGGAAATCACATAGCTATGGCGGTTTGCAGCTGGAATGCTGACCTATGTTTACAGGCTATGGTTAGCCTGATGGTTAGTCCAAGATTTTGGACTTTGATCTGTTGATTAATGTGAAGTATACTGGACAGGTTTCTTTGTCTTTCTTTGAAGGTCTCTTTCTTTTTTAGTTGTTTATGTCTTGAGATGGTTGATTGTACATGGAGACTAGAGCTCCTTACTTGTGATTTGTTTCTGGGTAGATTTATTTTCATCTAGGTGCAGATTTCAGATTTTTTGACGTGTGCTGTTCCTCAGTTAGATCCCAGGGAAAGAAGTCATCTTGTTGGCAGCTCCTATTTGACAGAGGCTCTCAGTGGCTTCCAATGAAAGATAGCTTTATTCCACACCTGTTATTGCCCTGGAGCACAGAGGAAGTAGGGTGGGGATTTCTGCTTGCACTTATCATCCTGTGAGTAGCTGTGACTTCCCCCACATCTGCTTTGCCCCCCACAATGCTGTTTTCTGCTTTTGGCAAGAGCCTCAGACAGCCAACTCACCTCAGCAGTTCTCGCTAAGGACGTCAGTCAATATGGTGGCACAGGCAGGCTTGGCTCACCAACCTGGCCTCCAGATCTACTAGGCTGTGGGCATCTGTGAGCTCTCCTCTGCTACTGCTGTCTTGTCATCAGAGCTCCCTGGAGACAACAACTGATGTCTAACTGATTCTAGTCTTGTCATTCCTGTGGGAAAGTTTATTAGTGGTGAATATGTTTATAAGATAGATTAGTTAGGGTTCTCTCGAGGAATAGAACTGAGAGAATGAATACATATTTAAGGAGATTTATTAGTTATAGTGCAAGGTCTGGGTAGACCAGAAGTTTCTGTCTTATATCGGAGAAGCAGAGAACATGATGGTTGCTCAGCCCATGAGCCTGGATGCCTTAGCAACCCCAGTCTAGTGCCAAAGGTTGGAGGACCTCTGGAGAGTTGCTGGTCTTCAGTCCACACTGGAAACCCAGTGCTAGGTCTGATGTTAGTGAAGGAGTGCAGTAGCAGAGCAGATGGACTTTTCAGCCTCAGTGAAGGTAGGCCAGCAACAGCTAAGTTTCCTTTTCTAACCTTTTTTCCACCTTAGCTGCCACTGAAGGTGCCAATCACATTGTGTTGGGCTGTTCCGTCTCACAGCAGTGTCTGGTGGCTTGCCTTTTATTGATTCCTGATCCAGTTAAGATGACAAATGAGATTGACCACTATGATGTGCACACACGTCACTCAGGAGGGTGGTGGTAGTTGAGTGAGCATTACCACTTGGGCTTCTGTTATCATCAAGGACTAACTTTTGTGTACTTTGATCTTTGAGACTATAGGACTATCAAGAGGGGGGTTCAGGAGATTTCTGTAGCTGGATTATTGTCAGGTACATAGAGGACTCAGAGTGAATAGTTAATGTTTGTTGAATGAATGGATTTACTGGCATTTATTAAGATGAGGTTTTGGAAACAAAATAAAACTAGGGTAGTAGGGAAGCTGAATGTTGACAGGAAAGTGAGTGAGTCCCACTGCAGCTAACTCTGGCTCAGTCCCTTACAGGAGCACTGAAAACATGAATCACACCTCATAGTTATGCGAGTCATGCAGAGTCACTGAATTATTTATTTATTTATTCGGATATTTTCTTTATTTACGTTTCAAATATTTTCCCTTTTCCAGATTTCCCCTTTGGAAACCCCCATCTAATCCCCCCTCCACCTGCCTCCATGAGGGTATGAGCCTCCACCCACCCAACCACTCCAGTCTTCCCGCCCTGGCATTACCCTACACTGGGGTATCTAATGCCCTCAGGCTCAAGGGCCTCTCCTCCCACTGATATCCAACAAGGCTATCCTCTGCCACATATACATCCAGAGCCATGGGTCCCTCCATGTGGTTAGTTGTCTGGTCCCCTGGAGCTCTGGGGCCTCTGACTGGTTGACACTGCTGCTCCCTCCATGGGGCTACAAACCCCCTCAACTCCTTCAGACCCTTCTCCAACTCCTTCATCTGGGACCCTGCGCTCAGTTCAATCCAGAAGCATAGGAGATCTTTCCATCTTCTGAGATGTCTTTGATTTCTTTCAGCAGAGACTTGAAGTTCTTGTCATACAGATCTTTCACTTGCTTGGTTAGAGTCACACCAAGGCATGTAATATTATTTGTGACTTTTGTGAAGGGTGTTCATTCCCTAATTTCTTTCTCAGCCTGTTTATCCTTTGAGTAGAGGAAGGCTACTGATTTGTTTGAGTTCATTTTATATCCAGGTAGGCCAACATTGCTGAAGTTGTTTATCAGCTGTAGGAGTTCTCTGGTGGAATTTTTGGGATCACTTAAGTATATGATCATATCATCTGCAAATAGTGATATTTTGACTTCTTCCTTACCAATTTATATCCCTTTGACCTCGTTTTGTTGTCTAATTGCTCTGGATAGAACCTCAAGTACTATATTGAATAGATAGGGAGAGAGTGGGCAGCCTTGTCTAGACCTTGATTTTAGTGGGATTGCTTCAAGTTTCTCTCCATTTAGTTTGATGTTGGCTACTGGTTCGCTGTATACTGCTTTTACTATGTTTAGGTATGGGCCTTGAATTCCTGATCTTTCCAAGACTTTTAACATGAAGGGATGTTGATTTTGACAAATGTTTTTCAACATCTAATGAAATGATCATTAAGTTTTTTTCTTTGAGTTTCTGTATGTAGTGAGTTACATTGTTGGATTTCTGTATATTGAACAATCCCTGCATCCCTGGGATGAAGCCTACTTGATCGTGGTGAATGATACTTTTGATGTATTCTGGAATTCAGTTTGTGATAATTTTATTGAGCATTTTTGCATCGATATTAATAAGGGAAATTGGTCTGAAGTTCGTTTTCCATATTAGGGCTTTGTGTGGCTCTAGTATCAGTATAACTATGGCTGCATAGAATGAATTAGGAAGTGTTCCTTCTATTTCTATTTTGTGGAATAGTTTGGAGAGTATTGGTATTAGGTCTCCTTTGAAGGTCTGAAAGAATTCTGCACTAAACCCATCTGGTCCTGGGCTTTATTTGGTTGGGAGACTTTTAATGACTTGCTTTTATTTCTTCAGGTGTTGTGGGACTGGTTAGATAATACTGATTTAACTTAGGTATTTGGCATCTGTCTAGAAAATTGTCCATTTCATCCAGGTTTTCCAGTTGTGTTGAGTATAGGCTTTTGTAGTAGGATCTGATGAATTTTGAATTTCTTCAGTTTCTGTAACTACATCTCCCTTTTCATTTATGAGTTTGTTAACTTGGAATCTGTCTCTGTACCCTCTGGTTAGTCTGGCTAAAAGTTTATCTATCTTGTTGATTTTCTGAAAGAACCAGCTCCTGGTTTTGTTGATTCTTTGTATAGTTCTTTTTGTTTCTACTTGGTTGAGTTCAGCCCTGAGTTTGGTTATTTTCTGCCATCTACTCCTCTTGGGTGCATTTGCTTCTTTTTGTTCTAGAGCTTTCAGGTGTGCTGTTAAGCTGCTAGCGTATGCTCTCTCCAGTTTCTTTTTGGAGGCACTCAGAGCTATGAGTTTTCCTCTTAGCACTGTTTTCACTGTGTCCCATAAGTTTGGGTATGCTGTGCCTTCATTTTCATTGAATTTTAAAAAGTCTTTAATTTCTTTATTTCTTCCTTGACCAAGTTATTATTGAGTAGGGTGTTGTTCAGCTTCCACATGTATGTGGGCTTTCTGTTGAAGACCAGCTTTAGTCCATGGTGATCTGATAGGATGTATGGGATTTTTGCAGTCTTCTTGTATCTGTTGAGGCCTGTTTTGTGACT
Organism: Apodemus sylvaticus; assembly: GCF_947179515.1. Classification (NCBI taxonomy): domain Eukaryota; kingdom Metazoa; phylum Chordata; class Mammalia; order Rodentia; family Muridae; genus Apodemus; species Apodemus sylvaticus. The sequence continues at coordinate 53,605,674 of NC_067477.1, forward strand.
AATTGAATATGGTCAGTTTTGGAGAAGATACCATGAGGTGCTGAGAAGAAGGTACATTCTTTAGAATGAAATGTTATATATCTATTAAATTCATTTGGTCCTTAACTTCTGTTAGTTTCACTGTGTCTCTGTTTATTTTGTGTTTCCATGATCTATCGATTAATGAAAGTGGGATATTGAAGTCTCCCACTATTACTGTGTGAGATACAATGTGTGCTTTGAGCTTTAGTAAAATTTCTTTCTTTTTTGTCATTTTACATTGTTTATTCTTATTAATACATTTCTTTTTTGAAAAGCATGTTCTTTTATTGAAAAAGGAAGTATAAACATTTTATGATAAAACTCAAGATTTATGTGGAAAATATTTTTGATAAAATAGAAGAGATATATAGAAAAACATGTTAAAATTGACAATTTTCATGGAAAATTAAAGAGTAAAGTGGTAGACAAAAACATTGCTGAATTAATTGAAAAATGAAATAGAAACATTTTATAATAGAATTGAAGGTTTATGTGGAAAATATTTCTGATAAAATTATAGAAAAATGTAGAAAAACATGTTAAAATTGAAGATTATCATGGAAAATTTTATATAGATAAAATAATGGTAGGCATAAAAGTATTCCTAAGTTGATTGAAAGTGGAATTATAAACATTTTCTGATAAAGTTTGTACAGAGCCATATTGGGGCAGTCATGCACATGGTCAGAGTTTGACTTTGGTCAAGGTTAATTTCTCCCTTAGCCAGGATCCTGCTCCACCTAGGGTGGAGTACTCGAAGTAAAGGTTAAGTTCATTGTTCCTCCAGGTCTAGGAAATCCTGAATTAAGCAGGTGACCCACCCAGCTGCTGGAGCAGTCAAGACGAGGACCTCCAAGAGAAGCTAGACAACTTCCACCGGAACTCAGCCTGGAGTCTGGGGGGAAGGGTTTGCCCAAACTGTTAAAAGGTCTGGCGCCATTAAAGTTTCTGGCTTTGATCAGTGAATATTGTCTTAGCCATACTTCTTTTCGCCCCTTCCCTATTTATCCCTCAGCTTCTGTTCCAGAAACCCACTTCGTAATAGCTGCAGGCAGCTATGGAACCCAACAAAGTTGAAGATTTGCATGGAAAACATTTCTGATAAAATTGAAGAAATATAAAGACAAACATGTTAAAATTGACTATTTCATGGAAAATTATACAGATCAAATAGTAGATATAAAAAACCTTTCTAAATTAATTGAAGGTAGAATTAAAAACATTTTGTGATAAAATCAGAGGTTTACATGGAAAACATTTCTGATAAAATAGAAATATATAGAAAAACATATAAAAATTGAAGATTATGATGAAAAACCATGCAGATAAAATGGTAGACAAAAATTACTAAATCAATTGAAAGAGGAATTACAAACATTTTCTCATAAAATTGAAGATTTACATGAAATATATTTCTGTTATTCTATGTCTTTTTATTGGGGAATTGAGTCCATTGATCTTAAGAGATATTAAGGAAAAGTGATTGTTGCTTCCTGTTATTTTTGATGTTATTTTTATGTTTGTGTGGTTATCTTCTTTTGGGTTTGTTGGAAGAGGATTACTTTCTTGCCTTTTCTAGGGTGTAGTTTCCCTCCTTGTGTTAACATTTTCCATCTATTATCCTTTGTAGAATGGATTTGTGAACAGATATTATGTAAATTTGGTTTTATCATGGATTATCTTGGTTTCTCCATCTATGTTGATTGAGAGTTTTGCTGGGTATAGTAGCCTGGGCTGGCATTTGTGTTCTCTTAGAGTCTGTATGAGGTCTGCCCAGGATCTTCTAGCTTTCATCGTCTCTGGTGAGAACTCTGGTGTAATTCTGACAGGCCTGCCTATATATGTTATTTGCCCTTTTCCCCTTTCTGCTTTTAATATTCTTTTTTTTTTGTTGTTGTTGATAATATTTACTGGCCCTTTAAGTTGGAAATCTTTGCTCTCTTCTATACCTATAATCCTTCAGTTTGGTCTTCTCATTGTGTCCCAGATTTCCAAGATGTTTTGGGTTACAAGCTTTATGCATTTTACATTTTCTTTGACTGTTGACTAAGTGTTTTCTATGGTATCTTCAGCACCTGAGATTCTTCTATCTCTTATATTCTGTTGTTGATGCTTGCATCTATGACTCCTGGATTCTTTCCAAGTTTTTCTATCTCCAGAGATGTCTCACTTTGTGATTTCTTTATTGTTTCTACTTCTACTTTCTCCTGTATTTCTTTAAGGAACTTATTTAAGTCCTTCTTGAAGTCCTCTATCAACATCATGAGATGTGATTTTAAATCCAACTCTTGCTTTTCCAGTGTGTTGGAGTATCTGGGACTTGGTGTGGTGGGAAAACTCAGTTATGCTGTTGCCAAGAAGCCTTGGTTTCTGTTGGTAGGGTTCTTGTGCTTGCCTTTTGCCATCTGGTTATCTCTGGTGCTAGTTGGTCTTGCTGTCTCTGGCTGGAGCTTGTCCCTCTTGTGGGCCTGTAGGTCTGTGTCCCTACTCCTGGGAGACCAACTCTCTTCTGTCAGGGTCTGTGCGCAGAAGGCTGTGGAGCCTCTTGGCTTCTTGGTGCAAATGGTGGTGGGAAGACTTCTGTCCTAGCTGCTCCACTGATCATACACCCATTGTGCTCCAAGCTCTTTCCCTCCAGAGAGAAGGTGGAGATCTCACCTTTGTGCTCAAAAGTGAAAGTGCTGCTGGGAGATCACTCTCTTGGCAGGCCATGCACAGAAGTCTCTGGAGCTCGCCGGCTCCCCAGTGCAAATGATGGTGGGAACATGAGCCATCTTTATATAGATAGCACAACAGTAGTAAAGTTTCTTTTATGAATGTGGGGGACTGGAGAGATGGCTCAGAGTTTAAGAGCACTGACTGCTCTTCCAGAGGACCCGAGTTCAATTCCTAGCAACCACATGGTAACTCACAACCATCTGAAATGGGATCTGATGCCCTCTTCTGGTGTATTCGAAGATAGTCTCATACATTAAATGAATAAATGAATCTTTAAAAAAAAATGAATGTAGGTGCCCTTGTATTTGGAGCATTGATGTTCAGAATTGAGAGTTGTTCTTGGTAGCTTTTTCCTTTGATGTATGTGATGTGTCCTCCCTTATCTTTTTTGATAACTTTAGGCTGAAAGTCGATATCCGATATTAAAATGTCTACTCCAAGTTGTTTCTTGGGACCATTTACTTGGAAAATAGTCTTCCAGCCATTTACCCTGAGGTAGTGTTTGTCTTTGACACTGAGGTACATTTCCTGAATGCAGCAAAATGCTGGGTCCTGTTTATGTATCCAGTCTGTTATTCTATGTCTTTTCATTGGGAAATTGATTCCATTGACGTTGAGATATTAAGAAATAGTGTGATTGTTGCTTCCTGTTATTTTTGATGTTATTTTTATGTTTTTATGGTTATCTTCTTTTGGGTTTTTTGAAAGAAGATTACTTTCTTGCTTTTTTTAGGGTTTAGTTTCCTTCCTTATGTTGGAGTTTTCCATCGATAATCCTTTGTAGGGCTGGATTTGTTGAAAGATATTGTGTAAATTTGTTTTTGTCATGGAATATCTTGGTTTCTACAGTTATTGAGGGACAAGCCACAGTCAAAGCAGCAAGACCAGCTAATACCAGAGATAATTAGATGGCAAGAGGTAATTGAGAATTTTGCTGGGTACAGTAGCTTGGGCTGGCATTTGTGGTCTCTTAGGGTCTGTATGAGATCTGCTCAGGATCTTCTAGCTTTCATAGTCTCTGGTGAGAAATCTGGTGTAATTCTGATAGGTCTGCCTTTATTATATTACTTGACCTTTTTCCCTTACTGCTTTTAATATTCTTTCTTTGTTTTGTGCATTTGGTGTTTTGACTATTATGTGATGAGAAGAATGTTTTTTCTGGTCCAATCTATTTGGAGTTCTGTAGGCTTCTTTTATGTTTATGGGCATCTCTTTCTTTAGGTTAGGAACGTTTTCTTCTATAATTTTGTTGATGGTATTTTCTGGCCCTTTAAGTTAGGAATCTTCACTCTCTTCTATACCTATCATCCTTAGGTTTGGTCTTCTCATTGTGTCCTAGATTTTCCAAATGTTTTGGGTTAGGAGATCTTTTCATTTTGCATTTTCTTTGACTGTTGTGTCAATGTTTTCTATGGTATCTTCTGCACCTGAGTCTCTCTTCTATCTCTTGTACTCTGTTGGTAATGCTTGCATCTATAACTCCTGATCTCTTTCCTAGGATTTCTATCTTAAGGCTTGTCTCCCTTCGTGATTTCTTGATTATTTCTATTTCCATTTTTATATCCTGGATGGTTTTGTTCAATTCCTCCACCTGTTTGGTTGTGTTTTCCTGTAATTCTTTAAGGGATTTTTGTGTTTCCTCTTTAAGAACTTCTACCTGTTTACCTGTGTTATTTTTGTATTTCTTTAAGAGACTTATTTATGTTCTTCTTAAAGTCCTCTATCATTATCATGAGATGTGATTTTAAATCAGAGTCTTATTTTCTCGTGTGTTGGGGTATCCAAGGCTCGCTGATGTAGGAGAACTGGGTTCTAATGATTCCAAGTAGCCTTGGTTTTTGTTGCATATGTTCTTGCCCTTGCCTCTTGCTATCTGGTTATCTCTGGTGTTTGCTGGTCTTGCTACTTCTGCTTGTGGCTTGTCCCTCCTGCAAGCCTGTGTGTCAGTACTCCTGGGCAACCAGATCTCTCTGTGAGGAATTTGGGTATGGATAGTTGTGGCACAGGTTCAGCTCCTGTGTGCAGACAGAAACAGCCTGTCCCTGGCTGTTCCTTGGTTCCTGTGTCCTGATGGCTTTGGGAAAATCCCTCTTGGGCCAGGAATTTGAGAAGTGGTGGTCTTACCTGTACTTACAGATGTGTCAGCACTTCTGGGAGACCAGCTCTCTTCAGGTGGTATTTGTGTATGGAACACTGTGGCACAGGACCATCTCAGGGTGCTGTGACCCAGGATCAGCTCTGGGAGCACAGGAAAACCCCACTGAGATATTTTTATATAACAGTCCTAGCACTGATTAAGAGCTGTGCCCCAGAGGCATAAATTCTTATGTTTTCTTGCTCTCAGTATATGGTGGCGTGGCTGCTCCTGAACCTAAGTGTAGCCTGGGGGAGGTGCAGGTGCTGGTCATGGAGAGTGCAAATGCACTTGTGTTTACTGTGCACCAAATCCTGGAGACTGACTGTGTAGTCCACCAGTCAGTGTTGTCTGAGTCAGTGGGGAGTGGGTTAGAGATGCAGCCTCCTACTTATGAAGCATAGGAATATTTGTCACCAGATCCACAACTAGAGCCCCAGGTGATGTTTAAAAGCACAGTGAGGTTCACAGAGCACTGTGGGTGGTGTGCTGGCATTAGTTACAGTGTAAGGCATAGGTTGTCCAAAGTTTGAAAGAACAAAATCCTATTTCAGTTCCTTTTCCTGTTGCTGTGATAAACTATTCAGACAAAACCAAATTAAGGGAGAAAGGGCTTATTTTAGCTCATAGTTCAGGGTTTATAGTTTACCATAGTGGGGGAAATCAAGGCAGTAAGAGTTTGAAGCAGCTGGCCACATTGCATCCTCCTAACCTAAGAAACAGAGAGAAATGAACAGATGCTTCTTCTCAACTCTCTTTCGTTGTTCAGGACCCAGCCAGGAAATGGTGCCACCCAGAGTGTGCAGGTCTTCTCACCTTGAAGCAATCAAGGGGCTAGAGAGGTGGCTCCCAGGTTAAGAACGCTGGCTGTTCTTCTAGATGACTGGAGTTCAATTTCCAGCACTTATGTTAGGTAGCTCACAAGTAGTAGTAACACCAGCTCCCAGGGCTCTGATGCCCACTTATTTTCCCCCTGCTGGCACCTGGACACATGCCCCTTCCCCACTAAAAAACCTTCTTTTTTTGAAAATAAAGCAATCAAGACAATCTTTCACAGGCATTCCCAAAGGCCATCTCCCAGGTCATTCTAGATCCCATCACATTGACAATTAACATTAACCTTCACAACTCCCTCCGTTTTCTGTCAACGATAGTCAGTGTGCTCAAAGTGTGCCTTCTCCCAGGGACACTAGTAGCAAGGTGGTGGCGGTCTTGAAACTAGTAAACATGCTAATAACATCATCATGCTTGAGTTGCAACTGCCACAGGTTCTGCCCTTAGATGTTTAGAAAACAATTCTAATAATGCAGGTTCACTTAACTTTGTTAACCATTTTATGAAGGCTAACCTATTGGGTTCATGCAATAGCCTTGAGGTTGTCACTTTTATAACCAGCATTTTATATATTTTCCCCCTTTTACAAATGAGAAAGCAGAAATATAGAGAAGTAAGTTGCTTAAACCACCCAGTTGGTGGTGGAGCGCAGAACTTAGGTTGAACCTTCAGCTCTGAGGCTCATGGCCACCCACTATTCTACACAACTACTGGAGGAGTGAAGGTACTCATGGAGACCTCACTTAGATTCATATACCCTAGTGACTTTGACTGTGGATGTGCAAGCTGTCCTGAATTTTACCAGTTCCCTGTAGATGGCATAATTTCAGAAGCTATTCCTCTCCCTTCATGATTCCTGAAATGTCTGAGAGGGGAAACCACTCAAAGCTAAGATGTCATCAACGCAGAGAAATGTTTTTTGGGGCTAGATTTGGAGGGAGATTCATGGGTCCACTGGGCAGAAGATGCCTGTGGCTGATGTGGGCACACACAAGTGGCTCTGAGCCTTGGAGGCTCCCAAGGAAGGCTGTCAAAGGAGTTCAGGAAGTTCATACTGGGAGGAAAGTATCCATTCCTCAGACATAGTTTTCCCACTCTGTTGCCCAGGGCCGTAGAACACAGAGGCAGATGTTCTCGGGAATGCCTGTGGGGAAAGTCTCCCTGAGCGTGTTATTCTGAGTGATTTCCACATGGAATGAATTGCCTCTCAGCCAGCTCCTGTGCCTGAGAACCTGACATGGGAAATCCAGAAGATTCCATAGTGCTCTTTGAAGAGGTGGAAAGGGAAACCATTCCTGCCACCTTGGTTTAATTAAGGGTGGCTGAGAAGGACTTTCTTCAAGAAAATGCCAGGCATGTCTCAGAGATTTTTGAAGTCAGCAGCTCATTTGCAGCATTAGAAAGAGGGATTTCATTCCATTGAGTAAATAGGCAGGCAGATGAAGAGCAGGGGTGACTTTTAATTTCACATTAAGGAGATTATGGGAAGCAATATGGAAATGATCCCTGAGAGGCAGCAGTGAACTTGCTCTGAATGTCAGGGACTTCTGATTATATTTAAATCTTATTATTTGTCTCTATTCCTCCACTGGTGGCTTGTGTGGCCCTGATCCCCAGATACTGCTCTTGATGGAATGGTTTCATTTGCTGATGACCTGGTGCCTTGCAAGGCTTCTCTGGTGTGGGACTGATAGCCTTCTTCCTTGATCCTTTTACAAATACTTTCAGAGCTGGAGAGTACTGACTGCTTTTCTTGAAGTCCTGAATTTTACTCCAAGAACACATATGTCAACTCATATCTTTCTGTAACTGCAGGTCCAGGGGATTGGAAGGACTCTCCTATCCTCCACAGTCATGAAACTCTTACATCTCATACACATAAGACAAAGTTAAAATAAAGAAATTCTTAAAAAATAAAAAAAAATTATTTAAAATATTTACCTTATGGTTTCCCTTCTGGCTCCTCCCTAAAACCCTCCCATGTGTCCCCCTATTCCCTTTCAAATTGATGGCTCCTTTCACATTGATAATTGTTATATACTGCGATTTTTGAATGAGAATGGCCCCCATAGGCTCATGCGAATGTTTAGTTCCAAGTTGGTGGACTCTGGAGGATTAGGTATCACCTTGTCAGAGGAGGTGTGGCCTTTTGGAGAAGGTATACCACTGAGGGTGGGCTTTGAGGTTTCAAAAGCCTATGCCAGGCCTAGTCTGTCTGTCTGCCTGTCTGCCTGCCTGCCTGCCTGTCTGCCTGCCTGTCTGCCTGCCTGTCTGCCTGCCTGTCTGCCTGCCTGCCTGCCTGTCTGCCTGTCTGTCTGTCTGTCTGCCTGCCTGCCTGCCTGTCTGTCTGTCTCTCTGCTCACTGCCCTCAGATCAGGATGTAAAGCTCTCAGTGCTGCTCTAGTACCATGCCTATCTACTTTCAGCCTTGATGATCATGGACTAACTCTCTGAAACCATAAACAAGAAAATTAAATGCTTTCTGTGGTCATGGTGTTTCATCACAGCAATTGTAACCCTAACTAAGACACATATATAATCACATCAATATATAGATACAATGTACCATGTCTGTTCAGTGTTGCTTGCGTGCACAGGATCTCAGGCTGACTACTTGGTACTGCTCCAGTTGTCTTTTTCTAAGTTTCGTTGAAGAAGAATAATGTAGAGAAGGCATGTAAACCTGGGCTCTACATGGGCACTTTCTCGCCATGAGCTACTTTTCTCCTGCTCTAAATGGAGAGTGAGAGTGAATGGGTCTGTCCTGACGATTCCTGTGGCTGCTCAATTGCGGCCTCTTCCAGGAGACACCCAAAGTCCATCTGTTGTGTCCAGATTGCAAAAACCCCAAAGAGATCACCAGGAACCACAACTTCGATGCAAGCACATGAGAGTCTTTATTCAAGCTCAAGCTTGGGTCACAAACCTTCTGATAGAACAGGAAGGACAGTGATTTTGGTCTAAGGGCTTAGGGTTTATATAGGAAACAAATATTGGAAGCCTTGGCATTACATGATTGGGTAAATGGGTAAAGTAAAGTTAACCTTCAAACTGATATTGTTTGATCAGACCACAGGGAGAGACCACACATCTAAAAAGGGGCATCTTGTCCTTGGAATAATTCATTTTTTTAACTTATCCTATTATTGTGACCAGTTTTCCCTGTTGTTGCTAACTGACCACAGCTGTTATGTCTATTTTTGACTGCTGGGAATGTTTGGTGGTCTCTTTCCCAGAGCCCAAGGGTGGGAACCATATCACTTCAAGGACAGCAGCTTTCTCCAAGGACAGCAGCGTAAGTGGAGTTTAGAAGACAAGATAGAATCTGTCCTGCTGCTTTTTGTATCTTCATATACATCAAAACAACTCATTCTAAACAAAGTACTATAAGGAATAGTCATTATGTGTTGTGGATGGGCCTAGTGCTGTTCTTGTGAACCAATCCCCTAATAAATAAAGGAGCCAATCACTGGGTGAGTAGGTGAGACTTCCATGTTGGATAGAAGGAGAAAGGAAGCAGGAGAGAATGACTTCCTTCTGGAACTGTGACAGCAGAGGTGGAAAATGTAGCTGCTAGAGTTTCCTAGTATCATGTGTGTCTGCCACTGGAGGGATCACATTTTCATAAGGCTTACAAGATTAGGTTTTAGTTGTTGCACACAGAGATTGAGTTACCATTGTTTTTGAACTAAGTTTGTGTTGTGTCTGGGTTCAAGAGATAAAGGTATGGTGGCAAAGCGTGGGTTTACCAGATGTGCACCACAAAGGCCATGGGGGATTTGAAGCAAGATGTTGGTGTGGTAGTGACCTACCACTGGGAACCTAGCGAGCTGGGTGGAGATGTTTCAGGAGCTCTGGGCAAGTAAATCTCTAGTGCATGGTCAGCCAGATCACCGGTGTAGAGAGCTAGAGGCCCAAGCGTGCTGGTTCTACCTTTTGAAATATTTCACTCAACAATTATGGGGTAAGGAACTGAGGAAGCAAGTTATGCCAGGAGGTACTCTGGAAACAGGAAGCAGCTGTAGACAGCTCCATCTGAGAGGGAAATGGAGAGAAGTTGGTGGTGTTAGTACCCATGAGCGAGTGTGACTCATTACTGAACCCTGAGTAGGAGGAAGCAGTTTCTCCCACAGCTGCTACCTAACACACAGGGTGGGTAAGAAACACTCAGAGCCTTCACACCAGCAATGGAGGAGGAGTATTTCTCTCTCTCCATATCCTCATCAGCATGGATATGGCTTTATGGTCACTGGAGTTTAAAAACAATGACTTCCAAAAGGAAGTCATCTCTCCTGCTTCCTTTCTCCTATCCAACACAGAAGTCTCACCTACTCACCCAGTGATTGGCTTCTTTATTCATTAAGGGATTGGTTCACAAGAACAGCACCAGGCCCATCCACAACACGTAATGACTATTCCTCATCGTACTTTGTTTAGAATGAGTTTTTGTATATAATTATGGTCACTGGAGTTTTTGATCTTAGTCATTCTGATTGGTGTGAGGTGGAATCTCAGGGTCATTTTGATTTGAATGTCTCTGATGACTAAGGACTTTGGACATTTCTTTACTGCTGTAAAGATTGAGATTTGAGATTCTTCTGTTGTGAATTCTCTGTTTAGCTCTCTACCCCATTTTTAAGTTGAATTATTTGGTCTTTTGGAGGTTAACTTCTTGAGTTCTTTATATATTTTGGATATTAGCCCTTTGTCGGATATAGAGTTAGTGAAGATCTTTTCCCAATCTGTAGGATGCTGATTTGTCCTATTGACTATGTTTGTTTTGCCTTTCAGAAGCTTTTCAGTTTCATGAGGTCCTATTTGTCAATTGTCGATCTTAGAGCCTGAGCCATGTGCCAATGAGTTTGAGGCTCTTTACCATTTTTTCTTCTGTTAGATTCAGTGTATCTAGATTTAGTATTTTATGTTGAGGTCCTTGATCTACTTGGACTTGAGCTTTGTGCAAAGTGATAAATATGGATCTATTTTTATTCTCCTACATACAAACTGTCAGTTAGACCAGGACCATTTATGGAAGATGTTTTCTTTTTTCCACTGTATGTTTTTGGCTTCTTTGTTGAAGATCAAGTATCCATATGTGTGTGAGTTTATTTCTGGGTCTTTGATTCTATTCCATTGATTTTCCTGTCTGTCTTTCTGTACCATTACCATGCAGTCTTTATCACTATTGCTCTGTAGTACAGCTTAAGGTCAGGGGGACTAGTTCCCCAGAAGATCTTTGATCATTGAGAGCTATTTTGGCTATCCTGGAGTTTTTGTTTTTCCATATGACATTGAGGATTGCTTTTAATTTTCTTTTTAGTGCTTCTTTAGGCCAAATCTGGCTAGAAGGTAGCAGACAGGGAGCACAGAAACAACCTGCAGGGTATGATCTGTCTGGAAAGACTTCACCAGCAAAGAAGTCCAATACACAGCACCAGCATAGGTGTCATCCATTGGTACTGTCTCCTTTAAGAGCCTCTGTGTTGCCAGACTTCTGGTTCATACACATACTGACTGTTCTATGTTTATGAACTTTCTGCCAGTATTTGTTGCTTGTTTAGGGAAGTTGGAGAGCCTGTCATCTCTCTCTGCCACCTCTCACGACCTTCACATTCTAGCTCATGTTTATTTCTCTCTTCCACACTGCCTCCACATCTTCCTGCTAATTTTGGCCAGACATTTTCCGCTCACTAGTTCAGATCTGATCTGCCAGTAGGCAGACAGTTCAATTTCATCTCAACTAATTTGGCCCTGATTTCTCCTTGCTTCCTTTTCCCCTCCTTGGTCATTAGGAATCATCCTCTTTGATAAGGTAATTGAGATGCTGGGCATAATTTATCAGCTAACATGGCTGTATTAATGAAGATACAGTGGTAAGGCTATGATTCTAGTTTCTACCAAATCCAAACTCATCCACTGCATTGACTCTGAATGGCAGTAAACTATCATTCATTAAACTCACCAAGCTTATATTATTCTCTGTAGAGACAGCTGGAAAATTATCCTTGGGTGCCACAACACTAATTTTAATTTTAAAGAAATGAGGCATGAACTGCTGAAAATAATAATTCTCAATGATGACACCTGAGAGACTGTTGTGGGTATCAACCAATATATTAATTTTATCTCTGGCTTTCGAGCCCCAGAAATACTCTTGCTAATTATACAAAAAATGTGTTCAAGCATGGTCTATTCAGTTATAAATGCAAAAAAAATTTTTTTTTTGAAAAAACAAATGCCTCTCTACATTTCTTAGCAGATTGCTGATGGCCTCTTACTAGTCTTTTCTACTTAAGGAGTTACCCAGCCATTGTCCGTCTTGCTGGTATGTGTACCACAGTGGAAATTATAATATTCTTGTCTGTGAAGCATATTTAAAAATATATCCTTATGTGGAAAACTTCTTTCTCTTATTAATGATTTGGTTACTGGTGTTGAGACTTAAAAATGTCCATTTTCTGATCACTCAAAATATTCACCAAGACTCTATGATAGACTAATCCCCATGGTTCAGTGCCTGGAACAATTTGAAATATGAGAGCTAAAAAAGGTAGATTTCATCTCATCATGGCCACCATAAGACTTTTCGGGGGTGGGAGGGGGGAGCCACCTTTGATTTCTAGTTCACTTCACATCTTAGAAGCTGTTCAGATAGGGTCACGGTGATAAACCCACCCCGGGGTCCCTCGGCTCCCTGTTCAGTTGTTCCATAAACGACATGATGAATCATAGTAGGGAGTCTGTGCAGAGCCGAAACAGTGGGAGACTGGCTCCACATGGCTGCAGTTTTAGTGTATGCCACAGAGCTGCTTGAGAACTGGGGAGCTCAAAAAATCTCTGAAGAAACTAAGTCCTTAATGCTGAAAGAGAAGATATTGCTGTTGTTTATTCTCTTAATTATTAAAATTTCCTTTTTTTTTTTTTAATTATCTTGGAATCACTCTCTGTGGCCCAGGAAGATCCAGTCAGGTTTGACAGGCAGAGTTCCTTTGAAATCATCACTCTGTCCACCTGTCCCAGGCCTCAGTCTCCGAGGAGGTTGCGCCTTTCTTTGAGAAGATGGCACTTCACACAGAAAGTTAGATTTGCTTCAGAAACTATGACTGCATCTATAGAAAACTCCAAGTTAGCTCCTTTGATTGCCCCTTAGCTCTACAAACATTCTAAAAGCATCACTAGTTACCTTCCTATATCAGCAGGCCCAAATCTGACCTAGTGCCTAAGATCCTCAATTCTAAACACTTGCCCCAATAGTTTCTGTATCATTGAAAAACATTTTTTTAAAGAAATCAGACAGAAAAAGAAAATACATTATCCTCAAAAATATTAACCTAGTTCAAATATCTCCTGATCTGCCTTTCTTGGTGTCTGTCTTGGTGTCAGAAAGGAGGACATAAACACCCACTGTGATTACTGTCTCCTGGAATACTCCACACAGATGTAAGTGTAGAGGGCAGACTCTTGGAATTCGATGATTAACAAGTGGGATCTCATTTTGTGACAATGATTCAGCTTAGTGAGGTTCTCTTATTTTAGGGGTCTATATTAGTTAACCTGCTACAATCGGTGAGTAAGAAAAGATATAACAGAAGTTAGCTTTAGGAATAATGAGGCTGTTACTGCTCCTGTATCTGAAAAGCCAGTGAGGGCTCTAGCTCTGTGATTTACAATTCTGTTTCTAGGATTACCACACAATTCTAGTTACAATTCCTTTATATGATGGCTCCAAGCCTCTGTCACTGAATAGTCCCAAGACTATCAAGTCTTCACTTCCAAAGATTCAGTTTCAATTGACGTTGAATAGAGGATGTTCAATAGAGGAAGTTCAAGAGATGGTAATCGTTAGGAGATCCTTAGAGGATTCTAATGTACATTCAGGGCTTGGAACCGTGTCTCTGATGGAGATATCCAATGTATTAGTTACCCTTTTCTATTGCTATGGCAATATACCTGTGTAGTGGAAGTCTAGTAGAACCACTGTATCTAGGGTAAACATTAGAATGAAATAGCTGTTTTTCATTGTATCTAGGGTAAATATCAGAATGAATAGTTGCTTTCTAGAAGTACATTGACCTTGAAGAAATCATTGTAGAAAATGGTGATTGTTTTCTATTATTTATAGAGTTGTTTTTCTGAAGGAGCTTTGCAGCCTTTGGATGATTTTGATCCCAAGACAGTCCTGGAACACTTGGAATGTCTTGCATTATTGGGTGCTGCAAACTGCACAGTAAGGACTGACATTGCAGGGGTTGATGCTTTCCTTTAGGAAACATAGAGATTACATTAGGGCCTTTGGGATGAGGAACTTGCTTTACAAAGAAAGTAACTTTTGTGTAACAATCAATAAACGTGCTACACAGGTGTTTGAGGTTTAGTTCACTGAGACTGGACCTCCCAGCTGCCTCAGAGCCTGATTACATTCTGGAGTGATCCTCTTTAGTTGTTCCTCATAATTCAGAACACTGACATACTTACCTACAAAGAAGACACTTAAGGGAGGAAGGGTTGATTTGGCTTATAGTTTGATGGTTTGTAGTCCATCTTGGTGGGATGGATGGCACAAGAGCAGGAACAGGATGACTGGCTGGTTATGATGTTTCCACAATCAGGAAGCAGAGAATTGACCCCAGGGCCTGTCTCTGGTGAGCTCCTCCCTCTAGCAAAACTCCACCTCCTAAAGGTTCCATAATGTTCTCAAACAGTTGTCCACCAAATGTTCAAACACACAAACAGCTGGAAAGGGCATTTCAGATTCAAATCATAAGACTAAAAACAATCCTTTGGGGTCTGAGTCATGTTGATTACAGGGCTTTATAAATAGGATTCACCTTGGTCCAAATGATACTCAATTATTACTACTTTAATGTTCTTTATGTGTATGTGTGTGTATGTGAGTATATGCTAACTGTGTGTGGGTATCAGAAGAGAGCATTGAGTCCCCCGGAGCTGGGGTTACAGGCAGTTGTGAGCCCCCCAATGTGGATACTGTGAACTGAACTTGTGTCCTCTGGAAGAGCAACACACACTATTAATTTCTAAGCCATATCCCCAGGTATCATTTTTTACGGATCATTCCATGCTCTCTGGTTTCTATCCGTCTGTCCACTCATTCATTTACTTACCACCTCCCTCTCCCCTTCACTTACTCCCCACCAATCATTCGTCCATCCATTCATTAAAAATTTGTTCAATATCTGGATAATTTCCCTCTCTTTGGATTTCAAGCACAGAATCCACATTTTAAAGGTTGGACATGGGTTTTGGTTCTTTTAGGCCAGGTCCATTCTTACTTTCTTAGTACTTCATTGTTTAACTTAAAAAAAAAAAAAGACAACCACTCTGAATGTTTTGTTTTGCACTGTATCCCAGGACTGAGTGTGCTTAGTTTTCTTGCAGGGATAATTTTAGTCTCCTCTGATCTACAGCCAGGTTGGAGGAATGATCACCAGCATGGGCTCTCCAGCTGGACTGTCTCTGTTTATTCTGGTACATCTTACAAGATCCCTAATTTTATTTCTTAAGATGATGATTTTATTAGTTCTATCAGGCTGCTGTAACAGCACTTCATAGACTGGGTGGATCAGAAGCTAGAGAAATGTCTTTCAAATTTCTAGAGGGTAGAAAATCTAAGATCAAAATTCAGAAGGTTGGGTTTCCAGTCTCTTTTCTTGCTGTGGTTTTCCTGTCAGCAGGAGTAAGGGAGTTCTGTGAGAACTCTTTCACAGAGTCACTAATCCAAAACATGAGGATTCTACCCAACAACCTTCCCAAGTATCTATCTCCATACAGTCAGGGTATATTAGTAATAACATAAATGACATGGTTGTAAAGTTGTGGTCATTAACAATCCATGTAATCTAACTCTTATTACCATGGCAACTGTTGGTATAGTCATCAGGTGTTTCTGTAAAGGACCACAGAGTCTATGACATCAATTCGACTGTGCCATGACAATGTGGATGCAGCCCATCATAAAAATGGGTATGGCTATATCATAGAGAAACTTTTATGGAAGCAGGTAGTAGGCTGGATATGAGCCATGATGCTAGCTTAACAGCTTCTGGCTTAAAGCAACAGAACCTACAGGGGTGAATTAATAGTACTGTAGAGGGAGGCATTCCTTGAAAGGGGTGGCTTATTGAAAACTGTAAAGGTACTTTTTTTCAGAGTTAATGAAATTCTGGGAAGAGAAGGGATGTGCTTGGGTTCTAGCCTTGGCAGGGTGTTAGGTCATAAAAATCAGTTCTAGTCATTACCTAAAGTCACTTGCTGCTTATTCTATGCTTGCCTTGGGGAATAGGAAGGGCCACAGAGCTGCGTTCCCACTATGAAGGACCTTTCTCTCTTGATATGCATTTTAAACCGAATGTAGGTTCTAGTGGCCATGGTGTAACTAGGATTCCTGGAAAAGGTAGTTGAAGTGTCCAAGTTTTCTTGTGGGAAATCATTTTATAAGGATAAGTATTCTTTCTTTGAAACACTTGTTTAACTATGTTGACGCCAACCAGGGGCCATGCCTGGAAAAGAGCTCTTTAAGGACCTTCCGGCATGTAGTTATAGTTTCATTTTTCAGTGCACTGGAGGAAGATTGTGAAAGTCTACTCTGCATTTAGAGGGGAAAAATGTGACACCTTGCTGTCCTGTTTATCAGGAGCTTGGCACTTTGTGGGCAGCAAGGAGATTGTAAAGAAGACAAATAAAACCTCTGGGAACAATAGCGACTCACTCCCTGAGAAGTTCTTACCCAGTGTTTTCTCTCACTTCCAGAGGTGTAAAATCAGGACTGTTCTCTGAAAAACAAGGAAAGCCAAACTGAAATATTAAGAAAAAGTGGTTGGAGGAGAGAGAGGAAAAAAGCAGATGGAGAAAGAGGTGCTGAGAGAGAAGAACCGATGACACAAAGACTAGGTGAAGGAGAAAGAAGCCATGACAGAATTCTTCATTGCCTGCTCAGTCCCTCTTCCTCTGTGGGTAGAGGGAGGAAGAGGGAGATACAAAGGTCTAGAGAAAAGTTACTCTGGCAGCAAAGACAATGAAAGAAGACGCTGCTCATCGTTGGGAGTTGGAATAAGAACATCAATCACTATTATTCTGAACTAATTTTCATCATTTAAAGTCCCATAATGTGTTGTTTTGATCTCTGGTATCTAAGAGGGAGATGCAAAGACTCAAGGCCACAGGACCACATCTCCGGCCTCAATCATCCTGCTTTAAGAGCTAACTCTTTGGTAGAACCACGCCCTTCCTCCTGAGTTCTTAAAGTTCATAAAGTAATATTTACTTGTTATTCTTAGAAAAGTTTTCTCTGTGGTGGTTAGGTAGCATTTCTTAATGTTTCCTGGGGTTAAAATTCAAAACCTTCACACATGTGGACTACTTACAAAAAATGGACTCTGAACAAAAAACAATCTTGATTAAAAAATTGTGTGGCCTATTTTGTTTGGCTCCATTTTTCTTTCTCTGTGCTTATACATAGAGAAGAAACTCTCTTCTGTTTTGCTTAGCCAACAGAAAGTTATTAAGTACTTTGCCCTCGCCCAGATCTTGAGGTTTATGATAAGCCAGCATTTTGACTTAGGTGTACAGAAAGTGCAGGCGACACTGAGATAGGAAGATAATTCTGTGGCACTGCAAGTAAAAGAAACTGAGACGAGAGAAGCACTGTGTTGTGTTTTAAGGCACATTTGGGGAATTTTCTGGACCTTTGACAGAAAAAAAAATTAGAATAACAGTTTTAAAGGGTAGAGATTTTTCTTTACTCATAGAGAGTGCATAAGTCATGATAGTGGTAAAGGTTTACAGGCCCTAGGACTTGAAAGACATTCATCTAAATCTAAAAGAAGGAAGCCTCCAGCCAATAAAGGATTTCAATAAATATTGACTGCAGTATTTCCTGGGGCTACAGACTTGATTTCTGCTACAGCCATGTTGCACATTTGATTCTAAATGGGAGTTGAAGTGTGCCTTTCAGAGTGAAATAAATTATTCAAGAGGCACAGAACAACTCACTTAGCCTGCTACAGTCCCCGTTGCCTGTGCCGTGGGGTGTGTCATGGTTACTTCTATAAGGTGGCAAGAGTATAAAGAGCACAAGTGTTGCCAGGACACTGCTTATGGACATGCACCAAACTCAGAAGCTTGTTTGGGGCTACAGTGACTGTTTATGGTTGAAACCCACTGCCACACTCTGAACATCAGACACCGTCAAAGAGGAGCAATGAAGGCTGAGACCAGCATTGTTGTAGTTGGAGAAGTGGCACAAAGGCTCTTAGAAATAAGAAAATGAAAGTAGGTTTGAATCTTCTTTTCTATGGTGTCTCAGAATATTTCAAATTTCCGCTGTGAGCTCGGTCGCCTCATTAGGCTGCTGCAAAATCTCCATTCAGGATATTCACTCCATCAATGATGAAATGAAGATCAGATCCTCTTCCTTCTGCTTTCTGCTATCACTGTGGACCGTTGAAGAGATGTCTATCTCCTCCTGGAAATGAAATGAACACTGCCGGCTTAATAATTAACCTCTTGGGTGTCATGGAAAATGCATGAGAATTAACTCATTGGTGGCAGGAATCATTTGTCCAAATGGATATCTCAAACCAAGCAGTTACTGTTCACAGGTTCTGAATCAACAAGAAATTACAAACATGAACCTGGTTGCAAGAAAAAAAAAAGATGTTGGCAAACCAAATCAAATTCTCTTGAGTTTTGGAATGATCTGCATACAAGCATTTGTGCCTTGCCTTCTGAAGGATATTTGTGCTAAGTGACATTCATGATGATGGATAAAGAGCCTTATCACATACTCATGCCATTATTTGGAGACATATTTCATTACTTTGCATAGTTTAATTTCTTAAGGAAATTATTCAAGCAGAAGATAGTATTTTATGCTTGATTAAGAGTTGTAGATTTTATTTATAATGGGAAGAGTTTCTATCTTTAACTCTTTTGTGTTCTAACATTATTTCAAACATGTGCTTATAAATAAAATACTTGTGTGTGGAATCTAATGTTTTCTGTATGTCTTTAGTCACTATAAAAATAATGCTGGGGCCCTCTGCTGTTATTACGCACACACTCTCACACAACTGCTCACACTGTTGTCCAGAAAATGGTCTGTTTAAGGTTCTGGGAAATTCCTTTTTGATGCCATGTTTGGTATTGCCCATCAGCAATGACAGGAAGTCAGAACTGGAACTCAAGCAGGTCAGGAAGCAGGAGCTGATGCAGAGGCCATGGAGGGATGTTTCTTATAGGTTTGCTTCCCCTGGCTTGCTCAGCCTGCTCTCTTATAGAACCCAAAAGCACCAGCCCAAAGGTGGTACCACCCAGAAGGGGCCTTTCCCACTTGATCACTAATTGAGAAAATGTCCCACAGTTGGATCGCATGGAGGCACTTCCCCAACCGAAGCTCCTTTCTCTGTGATAACTCCAGCCTGTGTCAAGTTGACACACAAAACTAGCCAGTACAATTGACCCCTTGTCAACTTGACACACAAACACATCACTATTAAGCCTCAACCCTTACTTCTGGTATAATTCTAGGTGCTTTTGGTCACCAGGTTACCCACCACTGCCCCGTTTCTGAGATGGCCATAATTTCCAATGGTATGAGTAATATATCTGCACGTAAGCACAAGATACTTTTTTCTTAGACACTTATTTTAGTCCAGCCACTAAATAGTCCCAGGTTTCTTGAACCTGGTCTTTTGATCCCTTTGAAACAGCAGGTGTAATGATCACAAATATATATAGTAGAAAGAGATAGAAATGTCACCGAGTATGAATGTGGCTCCCAGGCTCCTACCTCTTGTTTGGCATAAAAGGACTTGAGTACTCTGGAAAAAATCTGAACGATGTCATATCTGATGTCCTGATCCTCAAGGTGATGTTTGAAGTAAAGATGAATAGAGATTCATGTGACTTTGATTTTTTGGTTATTCTCTTCAAGTAGTAAAATTGCATAGCAAGAAATATAAACCTGCCTAGAATATGACATTGGCCAAGAGATTAATTATTGTTAAAATTAGTCAAATATACCATTTTCCTTCCTCTGTCCCAGGAGATACCTTTAGCCCACACTCTATTCTCATCTGATAGTACTCACTTGCTATCTGGACTAAGTTTTTCAGTTTCAAATTGAAGAACTCTTGTTAAAATTCTAATGATTTCTAGACTTATAAGTTGTTCTTAGTCCCTTAAGGGCCAGTAGGTCTATGAGTTAATTTTCTTTGCCTCTCTGTAGGGTGGGGGAGGGAAGCACAGGAAATAACCTTACAAAAAATGAGTAACAGTGTGTGCATTTGCTTAAAGTTAAAGGAACATCTTTTCTTTTGAAGACTGAATCAAAATCTTTCTTCTCTGAGGTCATTCCTGGCACTATCTTGCTAATTAGAAAAAAGCGGGCTTTCTCATTACTATCATTTAGATGAATCAGCAGGCTAAGGCAAAAAGATCTTTACCAATAACACATTTGATAGGAAGGTTAATATATATGATAGAACATATAACATATAGAACAAAAAATAAAGAAACAAACCAAACCAAAACACCCTGGACATCAAGAAAACAAATTACTCAATTAAAAAAACAGAGTACAGAACTAAACAGAATTCTCAAAGGATGAAATACAGATGATTGGGAATCTCTTAAATGTTCAATTTCTTACTCATTAGTGAGATACAAATTAAAACTACTTTGAGATTTCAACTTACAACAGTTAGAATGGCCATGTAAGTTAAATGAATGACAGCTAGCACTGGCAGATGTGAGGCCAGGGGGACACTTATCCATTGTTGGTTGGAATGAAAACTTGTATACCCACTATAGAAATCAGTATGGAGGTCCTCAGGAAACTGGGAATAAATCTACCTCAAGATCCCACAAGTACACTCTTGGCTATCTTCCAAAAGACTACATCTTACCACAGAGACACTTGTTCATCCGTCTCCATTCATAAGAACCAGAACTTGGAAACAGCTTAGATGCCCATCTGTGGATGAATGGATAATGAAACCATAGTACATTTACACAGTAGAATATTATTAAGCTGTTAAAAATGCTGAAATTTGCTATAAATAGATGCAGCTAGAAAAAAATATTCTGAATGAGGTAACTCAGATTCAAAGATAAATGTAGTATATATTTTGTACATGTGAATGCTAGCTTTTAAGCTTTCCATTGGCATACTATTATCTGTATAACCACAGAGGTTAGGTATAGAGTAAAGGACTAGGAGGTGTCATGTGGCAAAGGCCCCAAGGACCATTCAACAAACCAGAGTCTGAGCTTGAGAGTGTTTATTAAGCCTGCAAGCAACAGTCTGGAGAATGTCTCACAGAGCAGCTCTTACTGCTTTGTTCAGGGAGTTTTTAAACATAAAACATGTGTTCTGGTTGCAAATCTGGAGGGCTGTGGGGGAGGAGGAGTTGGGGGGCACAGAACAAGTAAGCAGTTTAAGCAAAAGTAGCAGTTACTTGGGGCATCTTGACCTTAAACTTTCAGAATAGGGTTGGGTAATTTTCTAAGGGACTTTCCCATTGTCTTACTCAGGGTTTCTATTCCTGCACAAACATCATGACCAAGAAGCAAGTTGGGGAGGAAAGGGTTTATTGAGCTTATACTTCCATGTTGCAGTTCATCATTAAAGGAAGTCAGGACTGGAACTCAAGCAGGTCAGGAAGCAGGAGCTGATGCAGAGGCCATGGAGGGATGTTTCTTACAGGTTTGCTTCCCCTGGCTTGCTCAGCCTGCTCTCTTATAGAACCCAAAAGCACCAGCCCAAAGGTGGTACCACCCAGAAGGGGCCTTTCCCACTTGATCACTAATTGAGAAAATGTCCCACAGTTGGATCGCATGGAGGCACTTCCCCAACCAAAGCTCCTTTCTCTGTGATAACTCCAGCCTGTGTCAAGTTGACACACAAAACTAGCCAGTACAATTGACCCCTTGTCAACTTGACACACAAACACATCACTATTAAGCCTCAACCCTTACTTTCTTATTCATCCCCAAGATCTAAATTACTTTAAAAGTCCCACAGTCTTTACATATTAAAAGTTCAATCACCTTAAAATGCCCAATATATTTAAAATTCAAAGTCTTTTTAAAAATTCAAAGTCTTTTAACTGTGGGCTCCACTAAAATACTTTCTTCCTTCAAGAGGGAAACATATCAGGGCACAGTCACAACTAAAAGCAAAACTCAAACTCCAATAGTTCAATGTCTGGGATCCAACTCACAATATTCCAGGCTCCTCCAAGGGCATGGGTCACTTCTCCAGATCTGCTCTTTGTAGCACACAGCTTGTCTTCTAGGCTCCAGCTGCCTGTACTCCACTGCTGCTGCTGTTCTTGGTGGTCATCTCATGGCACTGGCATCTCCAAAACACTGCTGACTTCTACTGCAATTAGGCTTCACCAATAGCCTCTCATAGGCTCTATTCATGGGGACAAGCCTCTGCTCCTATGCATGACCCCTTCAAGTCCTGGGCCATCAATTGCAACTGAGGCTGCACCTTCACCAATGGCCTTCCGTGGCCTCTCACTGTGCCAAGAGCCTCAGCTGCTCTTCATGACCCCTTCATGCCTTCAAAATCAGCATCATCTGGGTGATTCTTACACAGTACCAAGTCCAGGACAGCACAAAATACAACTGTGGCTATCTCTGGAACACACTCTCTGTGCTCTCAGAAAACACTTCCAAGAAGATTTCATCTTAGTGATGCTGGTCTCTTCTTAATCACCACTAATTTCTTAGCTCCAGCTAACCAACATCAATAGTCCCAGTAACACAAAGGTTTGCTTTAGTGGTTCTGGTATCTTGTTACTCCCAGCTGATTCTTCAACCCCAGCTAACCAAAACCACAGAATCTTCACAATCAAAACATGGCCACTGTAAGAGTCTTTAATCTTCCTTCTGAAATTTCACAAGCCAGGCCTCCATCTTCTGCACTGTTCATAACACTGTCTTCCAAGCTCCTACAGAACTTTCCACTGAGCTCTTAACATTCTAATGGCTTTTCTAGCTT
Organism: Apodemus sylvaticus; assembly: GCF_947179515.1. Classification (NCBI taxonomy): domain Eukaryota; kingdom Metazoa; phylum Chordata; class Mammalia; order Rodentia; family Muridae; genus Apodemus; species Apodemus sylvaticus. The sequence continues at coordinate 53,628,410 of NC_067477.1, forward strand.
AAAGTTCCAAAGTCCTTCCACAGTCCTCCCCAAAACATTGTCAGGTTGTCACAGGAATACCCCACTATGCTGGTACCAATTTGTCTTAGTCAGGGTTTCTATTCCTGCACAAACATCATGACTAAGAAGCAAGTTGGGGAGGAAAGGGTTTATTGAGCTTACACTTCCACGTTGCAGTTCATCACTAAAGGAAGTCAGAACTGGAACTCAAGCAGGTCAGGAAGCAAGAGCTAATGCAGAGGCCATGGAGGGATGTTTCTTACTGGCTTGCTTCCTCTGGCTTGCTCAGCCTGCTCTCTTATAGAACCCAAAAGCACCAGCCCAAAGGTGGTACCACCCATAAGGGGCCCTTCCCACAGATCACTAACTGAGAAAATGCCCCACAACTGGATCTCATGGAGGCACTTCCCCAACTGAAGCTCCTTTCTCTGTGATAACTCCAGCCTGTGTCAAGTTGACACACAAAACTAGCCAGTACACCCATGGAGGAGTATGTGGAGGGTTGGTTCTGAGTCAGACCTTAGATGTCTGCAGTAGAGACAAAAATGGAGAATCCTTGGTCCAGTCACAGGAGGGAGGGGAAGATATTCTAAGGAAGAAGAAATAGAATATATAGTTATGGAGAGACAAGTGGGAGACTGGAAGAAGGGGATTACAGGAGAGACAGAGGAAGAAGGGGGTGAGGGAGAGAATACAGAGAGGCACAACTAACTCCAAGTGCCATTTGAGGAGTCATATGGAAACCTGCAACAGTAGAAGCTTTGTAAAATATATACATATATGAAAGACATCTAAATGGAGTCACCAAATAACCAAGGAGACTGTTATCACCCCGACTGTCATCACCAATTGAAATCTCCTGTACCAGAGATGGGTTATATCTGATTGAGTTGTTGGCTAAAGGGGGGTCCCATGAAAACCTAACAACTCTGACTATTGTCAAGGTTACTCTCTGCAAACTGATGGTAAGACCCTATTGCTGAAGGCTGTACTTACATATCTCATTGAGAACTTCCTGTCTTCATCCACTTAACAATGGCGTAACATGGCACAAACCCTATCTTTTACATGGGTGTTGAAGACCCAAACACAGCCAAACATGTTACCCAGTAAAACATCTTGTTAGCCTGTGGCAGTTTGGATAAAAATGTTTTCCATAGGCTCATGTATTTGAATGCTTATTTAGCAGAGAGTGGCACAATTTAAGAAGGATTAGGAGGTGTGGCCTTGTTGGAGTAGGTGTGGCCTTGTTGGAGTAGGTGTGGCCTTGTTGGAGTAGGTGTGGCCTTTTTAGAGGAAGTATGCCACTGGGAGTGGGCTTTGAGGTTTCAAAAGCTCATGCCTGCCTGGCCTAGTCTCCCCCTATCTCTCAGTGTATGGATTAGGATATAGCTCTTGGTTACTGCTCCAGCACCAGACCTACCTGCTACCATGCTTCCTGACATGAAGATAATGGACTAATCCTCTGAAACTGTAAGCAAGCCTCCAAATAAATGGTTTCCTTTACAAGAGTTGCCTTTGGTGATGGTATCTCCTCATAGCAGTAGAGCAATGACTAAGGCATGACCCGTAAAATATTTTCAAGATAATCCCATGTTTATTCTTTTTCACCCTGGAAGTTCTGGGTATCAAATTAGGGCCTCATGTATGATAAGTTATCACTCTACCATGGAGTCTCTTGGAACTGGAGTTATCAATAGTCATGACCCACAATGTGGATGCTAGGAATAAAACCCTGGTTCTCTTCAAGGGCAACAAGTGTTCTTAATGGCTGAGCTCTTTCCAGGCCCCCAAGTTATGCTTTAAACTCGAGTTTATTTTTAGGTTTAGATTTCAATGGTTATCATAGTTGAACATTTATCAGAAAACATGTAGGAGGAATACACGGATTTCATTCAATTATGGAAGTCACATTATGACCTAAGACTCATCTCTTCCAGTAGTTTTTACTAAAATATGTCTCACGGATTTCCTTCTTCTGAGATCCTAATCAGATATTCTTACAAAACTAATTTGAAGAGAATGCATTTTAATGTTTTTAACAAAGACATTGAAAACTCCCCCAAACTCTTCATTTGCAAGGTTTAAAAATAATATTCAGATAGGCTTGTTTCCATCGATATCTTTACAGTTTTCTTCAACACAATCATATGATGATGGAAATATTTCCAAACATTTTCACAGTGCTCATTCCATAGCATGGGTTTCTTTTGAAAAGACATTGCTTTCTTGCTTATTGTCAGAACATCTGATTTACCTTGAACGGACTGATCAAATGTGGCACTGCTTTGATGTGTCGTTGACAGATTTCTGTTGCCTTCTCATTACCCCCTTCCTTTACTTCCATTTGCATTTTTCAGCACATTGGCTCCCCCCACCCCCAGAAATATCTTAAAGCCACTTCAGCATGTGGTTAGGGTTAACTTAATTAAAACTATGTGATGTGACCTATGAGGCCACACAGACTATGACATTGGGTAAAGTGCTGAAGACCAAATGATTGCGGGCAGGGCTGTGGTTCTCAGATTCCATGGAAGGATAAAAGCAGATCACCGATGCCTGCCTGTCAATCAGACATATGCTCAGGGTTAGAGTGCCAGAGCTGGTCCATGTGTTACATATCAGTAAAATGTGAGCTCTCTCTTTTTTCATATATAAAGAAGGGCAGTCAGTGGGTGAAAGTGCTGTGGCCAAATTTGACAACCCGAGTTTGATGTCCTTAGAAGCCACTTGGTGGCTGGAGAGAACCAATTCCAGCAAGTTGCCCTCTGACCTCTACAAAGAAACTATGCATATGTTCACCCCCAGAAATATGTGAATGTAATAATAAAAATATCTTAAGATATAAACATAAATGTCTTGATTTGTTTTTTATTTTAAACAATCGAAAGGGTACACAATTGAAAAGGTAGTAGAAGACTACTATATTATGGGAGACCACTATATCAGAAACTGGTATTTTCTTTCTTTTTAAAATGTAAATTTATTTTTAAAATTAATTCTAATTGGTGTATTTAAGTGTTATGTATGAATGCATATTATATGCATCATGCACACCACATGGTGCCTGAGGAAGTCATAAGTGGGTGTCAGGTCCTCTGGAACTGGAGTTATAAATGGTTGCGAGATGTCACATGGGTGCTGGGAATTAAACCCAGATTGTCTTGCAGAATAGCCAATATTCTTAACTACTAAGCCATCTCCCCAGCTCAGAAACTGGTATTTTCAATTGAGGGTATGAAAACTTGTATGAATCACGAAGGATTAGGTTATCTTATTCTTTCATCATTTATAAAGACCCATCACCAAATAATCAACCAAAAGAAAAAACAGTAATGGTTTTGAGGACAAAGATAATTACAACACAGTAGTGAGGCAAAGCAAACTTAATTAGACCTCCTTTGGCTGTTCATTGCTTACCTTCAAACATAGATGTGTGTCTACAGCTGGTTGAGAAGTGCCAGACAACCTTGCTGTCTGATTGCTGGGAACACTGGGGATGGCTTTCAGTCAAGTGTCTTCCTTTTAAAAAGTCTGTTTTCTAGCAAGGGGTTGCACTGACCAGATTGGATATGTATTGCCTGGGAGAAGTAAATACAGTCATCTTTCTTCTCTTAAAACACACACACACACACACACACACACACACACACACACACACACACACACACACAAACACACACACACACACACACACACACACACTCACACACACTCACACACACGTGATCAAGATTATAAACTAAAATGTGTGTGTAGAGGTCAGATGTTAACACTGAGGGTCTTCTCCAATCAATATTTACACCCGTCAGTCTCTCTCTCTCCCCCTCCCTCTCTCCCTCCCTCCCTCCGTCCCTCCCTCCCTCTGTATGTTATGGATGCGGGCGCATGTGCATGTGTAGTGCCTTCCTCTGTCACTCTCCATCTTACCTTCAGAGGCAGTGTCTCTCTCACTGAACTTGTAACCTACCTTTTGATCTGGGCTTGCTAGGCAGCCCCGAGGATCTGCCCATCTCCATCCACTAGCACTGGGGTTTGCAGATATGCATTGCCACCCCAGCTTTTATATGGCTGCTGGAGATCTGAACTCAGGTCTCCATGCTTCCTCAACAGGAGTTCTTCTTGTTGAATCATCTTCCTAGTCTCTCCAGCTTATCTTTGAAATGGGGTCTTTTGCTGATTTGGGTAGACTGGCTAACCAGCCACCCCCCACCCCCAGCTCCCCTGTCTCTTGCCTCCTCAAGGTGAGGGTTATAGTCAAGTGCCATCACGCCTAGAATTTTTATCTAGGTGTCAGGGGTTCTGAACTCAGGCTCTTAAGATTGCATGGTAGACATTTTACTAGGATATCTTAGCCTCTCTTACTTTAGTACCAAATTATTAATATAATTATAATCTCAGGGAAGAAGGTCATTGAAGCCTAATTGACTACTGGTTTAGATTTAATGGATTATTTTGGTGGCATCAGATTTTCTAGTGCCCTTGTTCTTGACAAAACAAAGATTTTTTTTTTTTTTTTGGTTTACTTGTTATCTTAATGGTGTGGTGACGCCTTATAGTTTAAAAATGTTCACGGCAGCTAGAGAGAAAAAATAATTTTCTCACTTTTCCCCTCCCATTTCCCCCTTCTCAAACAAACAAACAAAAAATCCTGGGAGAAGAGTAAACTGTTACTGTGTAGAGGAATTGCAAACCCTGTGCATCTAGAGTGTTGATGGGCATGGCCACAGCTGAGTAACGCTGGCGACCCAGGGACGGGACAAGAAGGGGATGCCGGACAGCAAGAGCTGACTTTAACAAACACGAAGATGTGTACAGTTAGACACTGGTCAGGGGCCTTTCCTTCCTTTCCCTTCCCCCTTTGCTCTTCACTATCCCCTACCTGCCCTGTATTATTTCCATGAAACAGGAACATTTTTACAAAATTATATAGGGTGAAAAAGGAGAAACTATAATAAATATGAGAATTACATTCTTTCCTTAATTGTGGGAATTAAGAACTCAAGAGACTTCTGAGCCTCTATGGAAGAGGTATTCTATGAGAGGGCAGACCAGTGTTGGGTGCTGGGGCTAAGGCTTTGGTGGGCAGTCGTGTATAACAGGACTAGAGGTTCGATATGGGTGCCCACATGTGAGCAGTCAGCTAGGGTCTCAGAGCCTGAGCAGACCAAGGAAAGTATTTCCTTGAACAGAGTGTGACTGCCTTTTGAAAAGTCTAATTTTCTCTCCCGTTATCCTCAGGAGGGCCAGGGCACATTTCTCCCTCCTCCCTGCGGAAGGAATCACTGCTAAATCAATGGGAGCTTGACCCGCTGTCCTTCTACTTTAGACTGTCACAGGAAGGCATGAGAAAGATGAGACGGAGAGAGCTCAGTGCATCAAGCATCTTCCTGGGAGAGAAATAGGAAACCAGTGCTCCAACCTGTTTGGATAAAAACAAACAGAAACCTACCAGTCAGGACTCACAGTAATTTTGTGTTTATGCTTACAAAGCATGAACAAAAATAGAATATCTCCTGCTTCCCGCATCACCCTCAGAATGAGAAATAAGCCACCTTTCCCTCTTTCTTCTCAGCATGATGTTGATACTACAGAAAAGAAAAGTTTAGGAATAAATTTTTGTATTTAAATTCTAAGAAGGATACCATTATGGTGATGTGGAAAGAGAAGGCTGTCCCAGCCCTGGCCCATGCAACTGGGTAAATATCGGGAGTCTGGTTCCCTGTAAGTTCCCCATGTGGTCTTTCCAATCTTTCTCTGCCACAGATGGCTTTGTTTATGCTTTTCCCTGTGAAAGGTGGATCTATTTTGAGCTGAGGTTCAAGGCTGATCCGTGCCCCCCCCCCCCATATTCTATCATGCTTATATGGCAAAAAATATTCTATGTGCTTTAACTCCTATTTCCCTACTCTGAAATTCACCTTAGATGTGTCTGAGAGCTAGAGAGAGGCCATAGTCTTTGACTTGCAAACACAAGGGTTTGAGTTCGGATCCCTAGTATCTATGTATAAAGCAAGCTGTGGTGGCCTGTATGTGTAATGCCAGCACTAAGGAAGGAGAGACAGGTGGATGCCAGGAGCTCACTGCCAGAGAGCTTATCTGAATCTGAGCAGTCCAGATTCAGTGAGAGACACTGTCTAAGAAAACAAGATGGGAAGAAGCAGAAGGAACCCAACACTGAGCTCTGGCTTTCAGCTTATATGCATGCTGGTGCACATGATAACATCCACCACTATTAATACAAATACACACACACAGACACACAGACAAACACACACACACACACACACACACACACACACACACCAAAAATGCATCTAGTTTTTAAAAGACACTAAAGATGGGTGATGTTCTAGAATAGGTTGTGTGCTGGTAAACTTTTAACAAGCATTTTTTTCAAAAGAAAATAAACAAATTCTCTATAGGTACACATATGAAAAAATTCTCAATATCTCTAATGATTAAAAAAATGATGAAAAAAATCCAAAACCACACTGAGATCTACCTCAGGCCTGTTAGAAGGCAATTAAAAAAGAGATGGTAGAGAGGAAGCCCAGACAGGTTGGAAGGAAAACCTGGATGTTCTGGGGGGGGATGTGAAGTTCCACAGCTCTCCTGAAAAAGAGCATGAGGGTTCCTTCAAAAGGAAAAACAACACCCAACTCAGCAATTCTGCTGTTTGTATATATCCAAAAGAAATAAAATCAGCATGTCTCCTGCATGTTTACATGCCGGTGTACAGCATGCATACATTCTGTAACAGCAAGATATGGGAATAATTTAACTACTCATTAATAGACAGGCAGGTCCAAAAGGAGCTATACATACACACAATGGATAGTACTGAACCTTTAAAAGGGAAAGATCTTGTGGTTTGCAACAACATGGATGAGAATTAGAATATGGGAGGACCTTATAATCAGTGTGAAGAACCAGGAGCCACCACGCACCAATGTGTGGTGTCACCCAAACATGGACTGTAAAATGTCAGCCCATAGAAGTAGAAAGTACAATAGCAGTTTCTACAGGGTGAGAGGAAGTAGAGAGAGGTGGGAGATATTGGTCGAAGGGAACAGAATTTCCCTAAGCAAATTTCCCAAGCAGAGTCCTAGTTGGCTTCTCTGTTGCTATGATAAAAACATGGACCAAAAGCAACTTTGGGGAGGGGGAGTTTTTTTTTTTTTTTTTTATCTTATAGCATACAAGGGAGCCATCATCAAGGGTTCAAGGCAGGAACTGAGGCAAAGACGATGGTAGAACACTGCTTACTGAGTCTGGCTCATCTTCGGTTTCCCTTTCATACAGCCCAGGCCCTAAGGAAGCAGAGGATCCTGCCTAGGGAGGTTATGGATAGCAGTCTGAGCCCTCCTACAATAGTTAGCCTCCAAGAAAATGCCCTCCAGATATGCTCCCGGGCCAGTCTGGTGAAGGCGGCTCTTCATCTGAGATTCCTTGTTCTCCTGTGTGTCAGGCTGAAAACATAGATGCGCCATCCCAAGAGTAAACTAATTTTTGATCTGTGATATAAATATTAGGAATATTAGGCAATGAGAATAGTGATTGCTTTGATCCAACCATTCTAAAATGTGTACTATATATCTATACATACAACACTGCATTATATCTCATAAATACAAACAAATACTATTCATCAAATTAAAAAAAGGACATCATAGACTGGAGAGATGGCTCAGTGGTTAAGTGCATTTACTGTTCTTGTAAAAGAGCGGGGTTCTCTTTTCAGCTCCTATATAGTGGCTAATAACTGCCTGTAACGCCAGTTTCAGGGAATCCAAAGCCCTCTTCTGACCTCTGAAGACTTATATGTATACATTGTGTTTGTGTGCCTGCACACACACACACACACACACACATACACACACACACACACACACACACAAATTTAAAAAGCCACCCTTTCTAGTAGGTCTTGTGAAATAAAGACTCCTAACATGGACAACTTTTAAGCTATTAATTGACAGAGTTCTGTTTACAAAACTGAGCAGTTAGCTGTACCTTTGTAACCCGGAATCCTGTTTAAATTGAACTGCTTTTAGACATGATCTGATCACAGAGGAACCTTACTTTATGAAGATTGGGAGTTGTAACATAAATCTCATAATAAAAATACTCATTTTGGTTTACTCAGTATGAAAAGAGAAACAGAGTTTCAGTGAAGTTTGACATATTTTTTATGGTGTGTGTGTGTGTGTGTGTGTGCATGCCTGTGTGCATGCCTGTGTGCCTGTGTGCCTGTGTGTCTGTGTTCTGAGATGAAATGATAATAGAAGATAAGGTCTAGGGAAGGTCTTATAAATCTGTGGTGTGTGTGTGTGTGTTTGTGTTGAGATGAAGTGATGGCTCTTACAGGACCTTGTGAATATGTGTGTGCAAGTGTATAAGTACATGTGTGTTCAGGTACATGTGCATGTGTGTGTACCTGTGTGTAGAGGGAAGAGGGTAATTTAATTAATGTTTGGTGTCTTTCTCAATTGTTCTACACATCATCATCATCTTTATAAACTAGTCTCTCACTGAATCTGGAGCTCAAGATTAAGATAGCCTGACTAGTCTGTAAGCTCCAGGGATCTACCTGTCTCTGTCCCTGCACAGGGTTACAGATGCCCACCACTGAGTATGACTTTAAAGTGGGTACCATAGATAAAACACAGGTCTCCATGCTTGTGTGAAATATATTCTATCTACAGAGTTGTCTCTTCAGCTCTTCCCAATATTTGATCAGATATTAAAATTTGCAATAAACTTATAAGTGTTAGGTACTGATATAGATGTTATCAGCCTTGGAGTCCTCTCTTGTAGTCAGGTTTGAACTATACCCAGCTTGATGGACCAGCCTGACTCCATCTAGAAGCCAAATTATTACAAGGTCAAAATATTCTTGTTTTCTTTAAAAATTGGGTTTGACCATGTCTTGATCCATTTTCTGGAAATTGGCATGTTCCACACCTTATACTCTGATCATGTCATGACCTTTGCCTTGATAAGATAACATATAAAACATTTTTGAAATAATTATGAAATGTTCATCCAAACATAACCAAAAAGTCCCCCAACCCTTAGAAACTCCTTAGTCTTGGAGTTTCTTAAGCTATATAAACCTCATTGTCTCCTGTGTGTGTGGCTGTTTTCTCATACCCCAAGGGAGATAGCCTGTCTGACAGAAAATAGAGCCTGCTTAATTCAAACAACAACAAAAAAAAATTGGGTAATGGACTTTATAGTTACTTAACACTTTCTCTACGCTGGCAATGTTGCAAAGGGAAGCAACAGGGTTGTTCCTGTTGAGGATTTAAAATACCTTATGGAAAGGTAGAGGTAACAGAGCCTGTCTCCAAAAGGGAAAGTTACTTCCTCTTGGTCAAAAGAATGGAATCTGAGATCTAGTTCTGGTCCTGGGTGGAGACTTAATTATGAATTGCTTTAGAAATTAGACCATTAATGCTATTGTGTGCTCCCTTTGGAATTAACCCAGCTGGTCTGTTAACCACCTGGCCAGGAAACCACTATTCAGGAAATTTTATTCACCTGATCATCAGGATGTGGGAGGGATGATTATCTTAATTAGATAATATACTTACAGGTCCCCAAAGCCCCTCCCACGATGTGTGCTGATCGTCACCGCTCAGACTGCTGGCTCTTCTGAGTTCTTGTTTAAAAAGTATAACTTCCCCTTCTCTTTCTCTATCCTACTCCCTGCAAAGCTTAAGAATAAGAGTACACAATGAGGGACCGGCGGCTTGAGATGCATGGGTAGCAGAGGATGGCCTTGCCGGGCATCAAAGGGCGGAAAGACCCTTGGTCCTGTGAAGGCTGGATGCCCCAGGATAGAAGAATGCCAGGACAGGGAAACAGGAATGGGTGGGTAGGTGAGCAGGGGTGGCGGGGGTGGGGATGGGATGGGGGGTGGGGGTGGGGATGGGATAGGGTATTTTTGGAGGGGAAACCAGAAAAGGGGATAACATTTGATATGTAAATAAAGAAAATATCTAATAAAAATTAGTTTTAAAAAAAGAATCTTTCCTTGACACTATGAGCTTTCTCATTTTTCTTGGACATCCCCTTTCCGTTCTATGGTGGCTTACTGACTTCCATGCCTAACTAAAAGGGTTTGACTTTCTCCCATCTCATTTCTCCTTCCTAGAAACTGGTGGGATTTTCAGCTTTTCTGTCTTGATGGTTTCCTTCTTAGTCTAATTTTAATTTTTATTTTAATCAACAAGAATAAAAATCTGAAAAAGAACCCTTTTTGTTTTGACATCTATTTAACATGCCTTGCTTTTGTCTGTTTGCCATGCATGCAATTCTTATGTTTTGCTTTTGTTAGGTGAGTTACCCACGAAAGCGTTGTTCATAGTAAAATGAGTACAAGTTCCAAAATGGAGGCCAATTCCCAAAGAAAGAAGTCCTTTAGCTCAGCCGCTGGTGGCTTTTATAATGTTCGTTGACCTTGGATTTTCTAGGAGTTTGGAGTGGTTTGGAATCAGCTCTTTTGCTCGGATTTAGAAATAAAACAATTTCTAAAGCAATACAAGGACATAATTTACAGGGCATATTTTCATTCACAAATCATGGCAGGAGTTCAGGAAGCTGTAACAGAGCCCAACTTACCAGTCTCTCCAGTCTTCAGGGTTCTGCCTTTGTAGTCTTACCATTTACACTTATTTTATACATCTTTTCTTATGAAGGTTAAAAGTTGTAGCATAAAATCTGCAAATTTACTCTCCTGGGCCACTGGCCTACTTTTGAGTGCTTCTCCTTCCTTCCCGTTTCCCTGGGCTTTTGTGGTTCTTGGGCTTGCAGACAATGATCATCTGATGACGAAGCTCATTTCCTTATTTCTCCTTCTCCCCAGCATTTCCAGTAGTGCTTGGCATACCACAGATATTTAATAAATGTTTATTGAAATTCATATCAACCCTTTTAAAGTTTCTTTTGCTTATGAGTCCCTTGGGTTGTAAAAATTTCATCCCCAAGATTTTAGGATGGAGAATGAGATATAGCATGAAGGTTAAAACAACAATAAGTGACCACAATGACAGCAACAAAAACCAGAAACCAAACCAATGGCTTTTGATTTGAGATGGTTACTGGAAAGTGTAATGTTAACAAGAGTCAGCTTTTGTGTTCTCTATTCTTTATGAATGAAATAATAAACGATCAGACAAAAGCACCATCCAGCAGACAGACAAGTGGACCTAGTCTATCAGCTTCTCACATGGGCCATTTTGGTCCACATGTCCCTGTTAGACTAGAAAATTCTGATCAGCAGATTTTTTTGGCTGCATGTTAGATTCCCAGAGTGTCTTGAAGATGGATAGACAGCAAACTCCTCACTATGATTCCCCCTCCTGCACGAGAACCCTAACCCTCAGTCACAAACTTGGGCATTTTTTTCTTATTAGGTTGTTGTCAACTGCAGCCACAGTCACAGCAAAAGAATACTAATCACTTTGGAATCTATTTGTCTTATAATACATGTCACCATTAATCCCGACAGAGGCTCTGGGCCCCTGCCACTCTATCTGCCCACCCCATCTTTTGGATGGGAATCGAGTCTTCCACTTTTTACTGCCTTATTTATGACATCACTCTTCCACACACAAGCTTACCAGTACTTGGACAATTTTTGAGGCTTTCTTTGAGTTGTCTATAAATAAATTTGGGTCACCCCAAGGGACAAGTGGCCGGTGACCAGTATCTTTTATACTGTACATGCAGATTGTTTAGCTTCTGCTATCTGAACAGCACATAGCACTGCATCCCCAACTCTTGATTCCATGATTGATATTACCTCTTACTATGACAGAAGATACCAGTTTTCAAACAAATTATAAATGATGCCCCAAACATAGATTCATCTCAGTGTTGCCCAGTATTCTGCATCTGGAGAATATCAGAACCTCTTTGTTCTCATTTCTGAGCATGCAGATGTGACCCCAAAACCAGGTAAGGATTCTTTCTCAGTTTGGGAATGCAGTGGAATTCAAAGAAGACAGTTTTTCTACTTGTCCTTCTAGAGCTGAGATAATCGAAATGGCATTGATTTACTTTGAAGAAGCAATGAATATGCCGTTGTCCTCCTCAGCAAATATATCATTCTCATTATTGAGTACTTCCTTGAACACTGAGATTGCAACTCAGCCATCAATCCTAAAAAGAAAGACATAGTTAAAAAATAAAATGAGAGCCAGTAAGATAGCTCAGTGGTTAAGAGTGCTTGCTGCTCTTCTAGATGACCTGGGTTCAATACCAAGAACCTACTGGCGGATCACAAATGCCAATGACTTCTTTGGGTCTCTTTGGGCACTGTACGTGCATGGTGACAGACAGACATTCAGGCATTCACACATATAAAATAATAAGTTAAACCTCAAAAAAATTGAAAAAAGGCTTAAAGGAGGTATTTCACAAAGTAGAAGAACAGAAGGGAGAACTGTTAGAAAGATATAGCAAAGAATATATCAAACATGGAGAAGAAAAGAAAGAGAAGAAAAGAAAAGAAAAGAAAAGAAAAAGGAAAAAAAATGCTTGGAGCATTTTCAGTCAAAGCCAGAAGAATAAAAGAGGGAAAATTGTTCAACAAAAGCAGCAACAGGATGAAGGGAAAGTTTTTGGGGCCTTTGAGGAAAACTTTTAGATCAAGGACCTGGCAAGAGAATGGCAAGGATTTGGGAAAGTGGTGCGCCTGGCCCAGGCAGCCCCCTGATGCCTGATGCAGCAAAGCCTCCGTCCTAGGGTTCTATTGCTGTGAAGAGACACCATGACCATGGGAATCCTTCTAAAGAAAAACATTTAATTGAGGTTGGCTTACAGTTCAGAGGCTTAGTTCATTATTGTCATGGTTTGAACCATAATACCATGCAATCAGACCAGGTGCTAGAGAAGCAGCTGAGAGTTCAATATCTGAATTTGCAGGCAGCAGGAAGAGAGAGAGTGAGAGGTAGCCATTAAGCCTGGCTTGAATTTCTGAAACCTCAACATCCCCACCCTGTCCCGTGACAACTTTCCTCCAACAATGCCAGACCTACTTTCTCAAGACCACACTTGCAATGAGTATATAGAGGTCATCCCCACGAGTCTATGGGATTATTTTCATTCAGGCTACTGCACCTTTTTTAGATGTGGTTCTTATCTTAGCCTGTCTATGCCATCCAGACAGGCTTCATGTCACAACACAAGTGTAAGGCAAGCTAAGCCACCAGCAGCAGGCACTGAAACCAAGAGCACGGAGTTACGTGGGAAGTATTCCTACAATTAGTGGGTTATGCTGTATGGTGTGCCTGGAGATTGTGCCCAAAGTTTCTCTAGCAAGCCAGTGCCAGCACTGCCTGGGACATAGAAACATGTGGAGTTCTCCATGGAAAACTTAGGAGTGAATTTATCATTAGGCATGTTCTTATTCTCAGATGAAGTATTAGGTCTTGTTACTGCAATATGGAGAATAAAGAATATACTTTTTTCATGAGGATAGGTTGGATCTCTTTATACTGGGATGGATTCGTTTTTACATAAGCTGCCTGAATTTCCTGAATGAAGCTTTCTTGTTCTCTGCCCCCTTCTCAACATAAAACAAAGGTCAAAACCAATAAGACAAGACCGAAACCAAACTAAACCAGACTAAACCCAAAAACCAAGTGTGGGAGTACACACACACACACACACACACACCATGGAATCTGTGGCATGGGGCCTGCTTGAAGTATGGTTGAAATTCATAGCAAGACTCTAATAAAGTAAATTGACTTGCCCTTGCCCAGCAGGTCTTAACTGCCAATAGCTTCTTGATGATGGGTGGTATCCTATCCCTTTCTCAGTGCTGGGATTTGGTCTGGTTTGAGCTTGTACAGGCCATCCACATACTGTCACATTCTCTGTGAGTTCGTATATGAATCAGTCTCATTGTGTCTGGAAGACGCTTTTTCCTTGGAGTCATCCTTCTCCTCTGGCTCTTATAGTCCTTTTGGTTCCTCTTCTGCATAACTCCCTGAGCCTTGAGGGGGAGGGTTTGATAAATACAGCCCATTTGGGGCCATGTGCTTCATTATCCAGTTGTGGGTCTCTGTGCTAGCTTCCGTGTACTCGGGAGGAAGCTTCTCTGATGAGGGCTGAGCTATGGGAAGTCATTAGGAGCCATTTTATTGCCATGTTCTGTAGCAGAATAATAGTGAACACAGACTTGTTCTTTGCCTACCTTTGGATTAAATGAGAGCATCTATTCAGAAAGCTGAATTCCATTTGAAAACATCTGGGTTATCCTTTGGTTTGTGACATGCTTTATTACAAAGGTGAGGAGCAGATGGATAGGCTCACAAACCCAGAAAAAATGATTTTATTGAAAGTTCTTCCATTTAACAAATATTTGAAGATTTTTTTTCTTCTCCAAAATGAAAGCAAAGTTAACTTGAAAACCCAAAAGAAAAAACCCAAAATATCACCAGCACCAGCACCAGCACCACCAAAAAACCCTTGTGAGAAGGGTGTTTATGTCTTACATTTACAGAAAAGGGAGCGTGTCAAGGTTAAACTTGTCAAGCCCAGCTGGTGTTAATGAAGTTAGAGTCTGCTTTTCTTGACACTCTGGGAAATTTTACTCAGCTCTTTCTACATAAAAGCTTTAGAGGAAGCTTAGCTTCTCTCTGCGGTGTTTGTAAAGGGCCAGTCTCTTTCTAATGAGAGATGGACGGAGATAACAAACTCATTATCCATAGACTACCAGAGAGTTGTTACATGGAAATGACTTCCACTCACTTTTGATCCGGGTGGTGCGGAGATATATAAATCTAGTAATAAAAGGCCTAAGCTCTTGTGGATAAGCCCTGAGGTGTTCAACTCTCCGATGCCTTATCCTTTTAAATTAAATTAGAGTTATATCTCTTTATCATTCAGGCAGCAACATTGCCTTCTGGTCAAACTCTGAATTCTTCTGGAGGTGTAAGCATAAAAGCCCACCTGGTCCCTGCTTGTTCAGTTTACTGAAGAGCACTGGAAGAGATGGATGTTAGAGGGTGAGCATGGTGCTTAGAAACACTGGCTTGTTCTCCTTGTACCTTTTATGGAGCATGGTAGAAAACAAGAAATAGTGTTCTCTATGTGCCCATTCCTGCCTGAGTTTATAGATGGGCTTTGGACTTCTGGCCTCAGGTCTCCATGCTTGTGTAGCAAAAGCTTCACCAACTCAGCCAGCCCAGCCTTCCCTTAAAAAAAAAAAAAAAAGAAAGAAAGAAACAGTAATATCCAAATTGTAGGATTTAACTGAAAGTCAACCAGCTGCTCATGAATCCTGATCTCTCCAAGGCTGACAACCTTTCTGTAGACTCAGTCTAGTGGCAGTTTTGTTTTTACCTCCATAGGAAAGCTCCTTAGTAGGGGTCCAAGGTGTCCTTTCTGCATAGCATATGTTTTTACTCAAGACAGCTGGGTCCCGTCTCTGATATAGTAGAGGACAAACTGTCAGAAAAATCCCCCAAGTGATATGATTGCCTTTAATTCTTCTAGAAAGATCTACTTTGCTTTTAAAAGCATCAATAGCCAGGGAAGTGGAAGAGGGAAGGAGGGAGGGAGACAGGAGATGTTCACACACTGTCAGTGTGTCTTGGTCCTCAGTGGGAAATGTCACAGAAGCTTCTCCTTGAGCTTGGGTTATCTAACATCAGCGGATAACTTCTCTTTCTGATGTGCAGGAAGTGGCAAGGCACACACTCTTGGTGCTTTGAATTTGTTATGAAGGAGGGATTATACTTTCTCACTATGAAAACATTTACTAGATTGTTGTGATTGAAGTTACAAAACCCATGGACCAGTTCTGGAACCTGAAAGGTTAGTTTCAAAGGAGAAGTGACTTTCCCAAGGGGCTTGTTTGGGTTCAGAATGAAAATGAGAATGTGGTGAGCAGTGCAAAGGAGTCTGGGAATTAATGAAAGGAACTGAGTATTGTCCATCCTTTCATACAGCATCCAAGTCCTAAACAAACTGCAAAGGGAGGGAGAAATACAGAATCAGTGACAGAGAGGATTTGCTAAGACTTAAAAACAACAACAACTCACAGATAATTGTTTGTTGGTTACTCATTAATTGTAAAGTGTTTATGAGTAGACAATTATAATAAAGTTTAAGCATGACCTTTGTCACAAACAAGCTTAAAAGGAATCATGATAAGTGAACTCTACCTCCATGTAAATATAATTAAATTAGAAGATGCAAAGTTCTAGGGATGAAGCTAGACTAGATGTGGCTAAGGGCCGTCACTGATCACTGGAGTGTAAACACATTTTTGCTGTGTATATCTGAGCATTTCATAGAAGACTTTCATAGAAGCACTTCATAGCATTTCATAGAGCATCTCCTCTGGGTCTTGGAGGACCAGAGACTTGAGAATGTGAAGAAGGTAGACAGGCAGTCAGGCAGGCAGGCAGCTCAAAGTCCTCTGCATTGTTAGCTAAGTTTGGTTACAGGTAATGGGAGGTGTATGTGGGAAGTAGCCAGCAGATGAAGTCCCTTAAAGATAAATACTTATATGGAGGAGGTGTAGAAGAGTGGCTAGATTGTGGAAAAATGGGACATCTTGACATCAACAAGTAAGAATTAGTTCTCAGTTCAATAGGAATTAATTCAATATTGTGTATTACATGACATAAAGAAGAGGTATAAACTATCATCTACTACATCAGCAAAAATAATCTGTGTCAGAATAAGAGGGAGGAACAGTAATCAAGCAAGGTCAAATGTCAACACAGTTTGAAGGAGTTAGAACAATCCTGAAATCACAGTAATTATCAGTATCTGCCAAATGGCTTGAGTCAGCTTTCTGGGAGAAGAATGAACTATGGTTCTTAATTCACTGAGAATTAAGAACCAAGGTTTCTAATTGGTATAGATCATGACAGAAACACTTCTTTAAAAACAGAAAATGCCCAACAGGGGGGAGACAGAATTCAATGAGTTCACCTCTAGTACATAGACAGGGTTACAAGTTGAGGGATGGGGTTACTAACCCACAGTCAAAATTTCTGACTCAGAATTGTTCCTGTCTATAAGAACTGCAGGGACAAAAAATGGAGAAGAGACTGAACGAAAGGTGGTCAAATGATTGGCCCAACTTGGGATCCATCTCCTGGGGCTTACCAAGGCCTGACATTATTACTGATGCTATGATGTGCTTATAGACAGGAACCTAGCATGGCTGTCTTCTGAGATACCCTACCAGAAGCAGATACTTACACCCAACAATTGGACTGAAGTTGGGGACCCCTATGGTTGAATTAGGGGAAGGATTGAAGAAGATGAAGGGGAGGGTGACCTCATAGGAAGATCAACACTCTCAATTAGCTTGGACCCCCAAAGAGCTCCCAGAGACTGAGCTACCAGCAAGGCAGCATACACAGCCTGGTCCAAGGTCTTCAGCGAATATATAACAGAGCACTGCCTGATCTGGCCTCAGTGGGAGAAGATGTCCCTAATCCTCAAGAGACTTGAGGCTCCAGGTAAGGAAGATGCCCTGCGGGTTGTAGAGGGGGAACACCCCCTCAGAGGCAAGGGGGAGGGGGAATGGGATGAGAAACTGTGGGAGGGGGCATCAGGAGGGGTGGCAATGGATGGAATGTAAATAAGATAATGAATTAAATAAAAAAAGAGGAAGTCTGTATTTGTTCTCAGTACTGATACTGGCTTAGATATGAGGAAGTAAAAGGTAATTCATAGAACTATTTAAATACTAACCATTTTACTGTGCAAAAGCACACTGGTCTCTCCAAACATTTGACCCTGAAGTAATATTCCTCTCACTTGCATCTTGCATAGTTTCCGGAGGGAAGGGCGGGAAGACTTCCAGATGTGTGTGCTGTGACACAAAGGAAGACAAGCCTTGCCTTAGACATGCCTTCTTTAAATATCTGAGAGCTTTATTTCAGAGCATCACAGCTGACCGCCAGATTTAGAGAAACAATCAGCAGCTCAAAAATCTGGGCTAATGGAGAAAGACACGAAACACAGTTCCACTAATCCCCAGATCATCAAACAAAATGAAATGGTGAAAAAAAACGTTCCTCTAACACTAAATCCCAATGACTCATTTAACCTGTAATTCTGTAGCTGGGCATGCAGAAGGAGAAAATCCCCTTTGTTCTTCTGGTGTTAAGGACAGTAACAAAAATGCTTCTTGTGTAGAGTCAGATGTGACTCATTCTTTTCTGGAAAGGCTGAAATGATGGCGTTGTGGTGGGCTGTCTGCTTATCAACCATTCTGACAGATACTGATCATTTCTGTGATTTCAGTATTTTTCTAACTCCTTCAAACTGTGCTGACACATGTCCTTGCTTGATTACTGCTTCCCCTCTTATTTTGTCAGAGATTATTTTTGCTGATGTAGTGGGTGGTAGTTTATACCTCTTCTATATGTCAGGTAATGCCCACTTAAACAGACAGTTTGACCCAAGAGTTGGAAGGACAAGAGGGCTGCCATAGAACGGAATGAGCCTTTCGTAAATCCCAGGTGGCCAATGAGAACTTTCCTCCAAAGCATTGTCCCATTTAACTTCCACTAAAACCCTGCAAGGGAGATATTAGACTCTTGTCTTTAGATCACTTAGGCTCAGCCTGCAGGAGCTGACTTAAATGGTGGCAAGGCCTGAGATCCAGCCTCTCTTTCTCCCTACTTTGCTCTCTTGAGGTTTTGAACTCCATGAAAATCATAATGTTTTCCAATCACAATCTACCAATAACCTTAGAAATGCATGGGTGGGTTGGCCTAGGGATTCAGTTTTATTCCACCTCTATTTCAGTCTTCTGCAACCTCTGGCCTCCCTATGGATATACAACTAGGGGTCCATGTAGAAGAAAATAGAGAACAATAAAAATATGAGTCAGGAGTAGACCTGGGTGTGTGGCTCTGTAGAGGGAGAGTTGTTTGGCAAGAGGAGAAATGTCTTAAAAACTCTTGACTTCCTTGTCTATTCTTTCCTTTCCTCAAAGAAAATCCTCCAAGAGGAATCCTCTTTTCCTGACAGTCATCTCTTGTTATTTAGTTTTCATCCATATTGTATTATTGTTTGCTTGGCCTTAGTTACATGTAGTTATAACTACATGTATGTTAGTGCTGACTTTATGGGCGGTCAGACCTTGATAGATGAAAGTGGGAAAAACAAAGAAGAGAGAACAGAAAATAAACCAGACATGGTGGTACAGGCCTGTGACCCCAGCTACTCAGGATGCTGAAGAAAAAGGGTCTCAGATTCAAAGCTAGCCTGGGCAACTTAGACCCTGTGTCATAACAAGATATAAAAGCAGTGGGACAGTTCTCTGAAACCTGGGTCTAGAAGGTCTGAAACTATAGGTTCAGTTGCCAGTACTGTACAACAAACCACTACCCCCCCCACCACCACTACCATTACTACCATCACCACCATCACCACCACCACCACCACCACCACCACCACTACCATTACTACCATCACCACCACCACCACCACCACCACCACTACCATTACTACCATCACCACCATCACCACCACCACCACCACCACCACCACCACCACCACCATTACTACCATCACCACCACCACCACCACCACCACCACCACCACCACCATCTCCATCATCACCACCACCACCACCACCATCACCACCACCACCACCACCACCACCATCACCACCATCACCACCATCACCACCACCACCACTACCACTACCATCACTACCATCACTACCATCACCACCATCACCACCACTGCCACTACCATCACTACCATCATCACCACCCACCACCACCACTACCTCCATCATCACTACCACCACCTCCACAACCATCACCCACCATCAAAAAAAATAGTAGATGTGGTGACTGCCTTGTATCTCACCTTCTCGTTGTCTGAATGCAGTGGCTCCACTGAGCTGAGATGTTCCCATCTCTCTATTGAAACTGCTCTTACATAGTTCTGTTTTTAAGTCCAATGGATAATTCTTTTCTCATGTTCTTTTAAAAGTTCATGACTTTTAATGAACTTTCTGTAGAGCCATCACTCTCCTGCTTATGAAAAATAACACTTCTCTTGCCTTTCATGTCTCACCATTTGTTTGTGTATTTATTTCCTGACTTCAAGGCCATTGGCTTCCTGGTGGTTATTCATTGCTTAATAGTCACATGACATAGACTCTTGTGGGTAGCTCTAAACCCTTCTGTTCTTTAACTGGATATTTTGGCCTTAGGCAATTTTTATCTGTTCTTGTGGCTTCAGATAGTTTCTTTCTGCCAATAACCTCCCAATGTTATAATTTTAGGTCCAATTATTTTTTCTTAGCCTCAGGACTGGCCACTGTCTGGCATTCCTCCTTGGAACTGCTGAACATATCTCACAATGAAGGTGCTCAAAACTGAACTCATGTTCTTTTTTGTTTTTCCGTTATATCTCCAGTTCATCATGTGGCTTCACCACTTACCACGTGCAGATCTTGAAACACACGGTGAACATCTGTGACATCTCTCAGTTCAGGAGGAACTGAATCACTGATGCAGAATCAACTTCTGAATGGTTCTGACATAGAATCTTATTCCCCTTTCCCCTAGACATTTCTTACACTACCACTCCACTTAGGGATTCTATGACAAGAAAGAACAAGCAGCATCTTGACCTACCCTATCTTCTCTCCTAGAAAACCTCAGAGACACCTTTCTACTCAGCATCAAGATCTATCTTTTACTATCCAGCCTCATCATATCAGAGTCCCTGCTCACATTCTTCCCCTGCTGCCACTAGGGGCTCTTATAGGGTGTTGATAGACCCTTTCCCTCTTCCATTTGGCCTCACTGGATTTTCTATGGTCCCATTCACCAGCTATACTCTGAGCTCTTATCCCCATCACTCTACTCTCCACAGGTACTGTTTGCTTATAAGACCCTTCCACCTCTTAATCAACTTTTATGCATCCCTTTTCCAGCCCAAGACAAGACATACATCGTCCTTTTATAATCTCTCCCTGCCTCATTGTTGAAACAATGCTGTACACCCCTGCAGAATTTTATGTATCACCCATATCACGTATTGACTTTAACATTTAGTTATAGCCTTAATTTCTATGTTCCTGCGCAAATAACAAAGTTAATTTCATACTAAAGCAGAGGTATGCCAATTATTCCCTCTTCTTAGTAAAGAATCCTAAATACTCTGCTATACACTAAACACTTATTATAATGATTTCTTTCTATGTAACTGAATGAATGAATGATTGTTTAAACATTTATAGTATCTTATACAATATCCACAGGACTGATCAAATTATAAGTATAACACATATGTTAGCTTAAAGACTTAGTAGGAAAAAGTGCAAAATATTTTACTAGTAAAATTTTCTGTTTATTATACATTGAAATTTTAGATATGTTGGGTGAAATAAAATACAATGTTAAAAAATTAATCTCATCTGTTTCCATTTATCTTTTTAAATGTTGCATCTAGGAAATTTAAATTCTCCATATAACTTTTTTGTTGGTGAGTACTATTATAGAGCTTCACTAAAATTGAACTGAAATTGAATGTCAAGGCTTTTAAGTTCTCCTATATCATAATGTTAAAAAAACCTCCATTTAAAAACTTGTGTACTGTCCATATTGCAACCTCACCATTTCCCTTTCTAGTGCATGTAGTTAGGATGCCTGCAGGGCCATCAATCTCCCTGTCTTGCACCTCCCTGCTTAGTTGCTAATTTCTCTAGGGTCATAGGGGCGCTGGAGAAAGCTGTAATTGGCAGTCCCCTTAACAGTGACTCTGAAAACAAGCTGCCCTTGGTGGGGTGATAGTCCTCACTTGTCAAGGAATCTCTGTTGTTACACATTTAAAAAGTATGTAATTGGTATATGAGCATTTGGTGGTTGCCCTTGAAGTAGTTCCTTGTAGAAATACAGCTGGATCTCATCAAACTTCCCATGCAGGAGGAGTTTGGGGTATCTGATTGTGAATGCTGCTCCCCAGTGCCCCACCTCATTGCTTAGATGTTAAAGAGTTATTTGGGAATATCTGTCTTATTTTCTCCATTTTCCTCCTTAAAAAGGTGAAGTCTCTATCTAGATACTTTAAATTTATTTAAAAGATTCTGTTTGCCTTTGATTCATCGGTGCTAGAAAAACATTTTACACATACCTATACATATATACACATATTGTATATGCAGTGAACTGGCTCAATGTGAACATTATGGAGACCAATCTCAGTTCTAGTTATTGGCTTCCTCAGTGATATTACCTAATGTATCTAGACACTGAATACTGTGCACCATTAACTGTAAAAACTCAGTGATTTTCTGAGTTGAGTGGCCACCATACCTGCAATCCCAGCACTTGGAAGGTAAAAGTAGGAGGATCAATACCTCAAGGCCAGCCTCAGCTATGTAACCAATTTAAGGACAGCTTGGCATAGGTCCTTTATCAAGAAATTCAAATAAATAATTTAATAATAATTAAAAATACCATTTGACTCTGTCTTTAAGGAATTTCTACTTAGCATCATTTCACTGCTGATTGCTGACATCATGTACCATGCTGGAATAGTTCTGCTTGACACAAGAAGAATAAGTCAGACCGAAAGAAGTTGAGTTTTAGCTGGCTTTGCGTTTGCGCCTAGCAACCTTGATTAGACTTAGCATCAATGTTGGAATTTTCACTCTACATTAGAAACGTTGTCTTTGTGCCTATTAATTACCATCTATTACAAGAGCCACTTTTTCAGTGTGCAGGAGACCAGCCTCTGTTTTAACTATTTCAAGCATGAGGCTAGCAGAGCACCAGACCCAGTGCGACTTTTGAGCCCCTACACAAAAGACTTATGCACAGCCCTCCTTTGTGTCTTGAAGTATTTTTATGAGAATACTTTTGGATGGGTTTTTAGCTTTGTGGGTTCTGCTAGGTCTGGATAGGCCGATCCTCCGAGAAGTGTTACTTCTGACATTTCCTGAGTCATACTCAGATTGGTCAGAGTCAAGGCCTCCCTGTTGTTTTAAATATTCTCAGTCAGGGGTTTTTACTCCACCTTTGATCATTCAGTTCCTTGATAAAAGATACACAACCTTTGTATTTATAATAAGTCTTTAAAACACTAGAGCTGGGCAGATATCTACCTTCTTAGCTACTATGTTTGCTTCCAGCCAATAATCCTGAGATATGACTTGCCATGTTCTGCCTGAGCCACTCTTACTCTGACTGGCTAGTCCTCATGATCCCTTGTAGAGAGCCTTATTGGGGTGCCATGCCACCTGGCAGGAACTTGACATCAACCAGTGTGAAGTTCCTCTCCCAGCCTTTGAGATGGAATTCCTGTGTTAGCCATAATCCTCTTCACCTAGGGTAGAGTGCTCAGACCACGGTGAAGCCCATTGTTCTTCAAGGACCTGCAGTTTCCTGAGAAATACTAGCCACCTGTGGAGCGACATAACCGGTTCTGTGGAGAAGTTTCCAGCCTTTGGGGGAAGGGTTTCCCCTATATATTTGGAGTCCTCCATTAAACCTTGAGACCTTGAGCAGCAGGTGTTGTCTTGGTCTCAATCTCTTTTCTTCCTTCTTCCCATTCATCTCCAGCTTCCCTTCCAGGTAATCTGTTCGATGTAACTGAGGACAGTTACAATCCCTTACTCCACGGCATCTTTTCTCTCTACCTTCTCTCTCTCTCTCTTTCATCTCATGTGGTGTTGCCTCAGACCCCAAGCCTGGGAACAGAAACCTTGCCTACATCTCTTCTAGCCAGCTTTAGGTAAAAGTGGAGGCAGGAGATTATTGGTAGAACTATATAGTTACATGAAAAGATTTTACCTGTTCTAATGAAATGGAGTATAAAACAGGGGCTTCCAGTTGCAGAATTTTTTTTGTGTGTGTATTTTTAATTATCCATAAAAGAGAGAGGGAGGGGGTCAAGAATGACAGAGAATAGCTTGAGAAAACATGGGCCACTACTGAACTAGCTGGCTATGAGTTACTAACTCATTTTCCTTTATAACAATGTTTTGTAGAGAACAATACTGACTTCCCTACTCCTTGATTTTATCTTTTCTTTTATTCTTTATTCAAAACAAAACATGTTTGTTTCTCAAAGTATATTTGTTTAATGTCTTTTTGCTTGATAAAGCATTTTTTATAACATTCCAAACAAAAACACAATTGTCATTTCAAGTAGATCAAAACAGTATAACCTCTATTAAAAAATGTCCATCACTAATTTGGCTAACCCTCTAAATCTAAGAACAAAGAAATCTCAATGAGATTTGGAATCAGAACTGAAAATTTACAGCAAAGCAATTAAAAAATATCACAGGGTTGAGATAAACAATCTGAACTCTGCTCTCAAAGTTCTTTTGATCTTCCCAGCACAGCAAAATGGAATCCTAGTTTTTAAGTCACCCTCATTTCCTTCTCTGAAAAACTATTTTTTCCCCCAAGCCAGAATCCTGTGGTAGCTGTGAGGTCTCTAACCCGAACTTGGTCTTTGACACCTTCCTGGGAGTTTTGAATTTGTAAATTGATAAATGGGAGCTCTGTGGTAGACATTATGAAATGCCAACTATGGTTGCTCTTCACAATTATACATTTGGAGAAACACACAACACACACACACACACACACACACACACACACACACACACACACACCGTGGGATGGGTTAGGGACATAAGAATTCTGTTGGCTATTGCCCTCCTCATGGGTTTGTTTTGTTAGATGGCCACCTTGGGTTACACGGGCTGCTCTACTCAGCCTAGTTGGAATTGCCTCTTTTTTTGTTCCAACCAAGATAGTTCTGAATTATTAATAGATTATAAAGTCATTTTTAGAAGACAGTAGAGAGTTGACAATGTATATTCCAAACTGATTATATAATATCATTGAAATGTAGTGTCTTGCATAGCTTTTATTCTCTTTTTTAAAAAAAAAGATCTTATTTTTTATTGTTTGTAATTGTGTGTGTATGTACGAATGAATGTGTGTATGTATGAGTGTATGTATGTCTTTCTGTCTGTGGGTATGTTTGTTCACAGCAGTATTGGTACAGGAGGAAGCCAAAAGAGGAAATGTTGTGAGATTCCCCTGGAGCTGGAGTTACAGGCAGTTGTGAACAATCTGATGTGACAGTTGGCAATGGAATTCTGGTCCCTTGCAAGAACAGCAAGTGCTTTTCATAGCTGAGTCCCCCAGTGTCCATTGTGTGCCACCAACATAAGCACATGAAAATTGTGCTTCTAGAACCCAATTTTATGACTGTCTAATAATTTAGATGGGTTCAGACTGATACAATCTTTTCCATTGAAATGAGTTTCTATTTTCTAGAAGTCCTCTCTTGCAGTTTAGTGTAGGCAGAACAGAGACAATTAGCCTTGCTCTGGTAACCAATGGTAGTTCCAGAAAGAATTGTACTTCTAGATCCAAGTATCTTGTATTCATCACCTGGGTGACCTGGCATGCAACACTGATCACAGTCTCTTGATGTGGCCTCCTGCTTTAGATGACTAGGAACCTGCACTGATTCAATAGAGAATTAATCCTTGTTTGTTTCTTGACTTTATTTCTCCTGACTCTAAATTTAAAAATCTGACCCATTTCAACTGAAGTAGACATTATCACTTTGACTGATATCAAGACGAGAAATATATAATTTATAATATGGGAGATTAATTTTTTGTTGTTGCCACTTCCTGGAGGTGGAAACTTAGCATTCAGAGCTTCACCAGAAATAGATTAGAGTTCTGTCATGTACCACTATCATATTAAAGTGGTCTAAAAAGATGTAGAAAATTATTAATGTTAAGAACTAAGCTGTGGGTTGGAGGGATGGCTCAGATGTCAAGGGTTTTTGTTGCTTTTCTAAAGGACTTAATTTGGGCTCCCAGTACCCATGTCAGCTGGCTCACAGCCACCTGTAACTCCAGCCCCAGGGGATCCAACACCATTCTTTTGGGAATCCAGATATATATGGCATATACTCACAAAGATACATATATGAGTGCAGAAATAAAATGAAATAAATTACTTAGAAAAAGAATTAAGCAGTTAAAGATTTTTTTTACCAGAGTTTTTATTTACACCCCCCAGTTTATTTGCTGTTTCTGTCAAGTGGAATTTGTAGTGTTGTGAGGTAATTCTATCAGAGAACATATGACAGACACTCTTTTTTTTTTTAATTTTTTTTATTCGATATAATTTATTTACATTTCAAATGATTTCCCCTTTTCTAGCCCCCCCACTCCCCGAAAGTCCCGTAAGCCCCCTTCTCTTCCCCTGTCCTCCCTCCCACCCCTTCCCACTTCCCCGTTCTGGTTTTGCCGAATACTGTTTCACTGAGTCTTTCCAGAACCAGGGGCCACTCCTCCTTTCTTCTTGTATCTCATTTGATGTGTGGATTATGTTTTGGGTATTCCAGTTTTCTAGGTTAATAACCACTTATTAGTGAGTGCATACCATGATTCACCTTTTGAGTCTGGGTTACCTCACTTAGTATGATGTTCTCTAGCTCCATCCATTTGCCTAAGAATTTCATGAATTCATTGTTTCTAATGGCTGAATAGTACTCCATTGTGTAGATATACCACATTTTTTGCATCCACTCTTCTGTTGAGGGATACCTGGGTTCTTTCCAGCATCTGGCAATTATAAATAGGGCTGCTATGAACATAGTAGAGCATGTATCCTTATTACATGGTGGGGAATCCTCTGGATATATGCCCAGGAGTGGTATAGCAGGATCTTCTGGAAGTGAGGTGCCCAGTTTTCGGAGGAACCGCCAGACTGATTTTCAGAGTGGTTGTACCAATTTGCAACCCCACCAGCAGTGGAGGAGTTGTTTTGTTTTGATTTGCATTTCCCTAATGACTAATGAAGTTGAGCATTTTTTAAGGACCAATTCTTTGGTGGATTCAGTCTTTGTTCCCTTTTTGGCAGGAGGCGGGGCACATATGCTGAGTTCTAAGATCAGAATGCTCCCTCCAACATGGTGTCAGTTGTGTTAAGGTCTGAGGGCCCATTACAGAAATTTATTCAGACAAGTCAATTCTGACTCTAGTTTGGAGGCGAAATGGGCCCCAGAGGATCAGGTGATGAAGGCTTTGCCTCCAGTAGAGTATGTGACTGAATCACAGAGTCCTAATTTCATCAATGGAAACTTCAGGAGTTTGAAAGAGTTGGGTTGCACCATTGATAAGCAGATTTTGTCCTAGTTCTCTTCTAACTCCTCCTGGCTATCACTCTGTGGGAGGATTCCCCGTGCCATACCCTTTTTTCATGATCTTCTCACAAGCCCAGGAGGAAGGGAGTCAGGTGGTTATGGACTGAATCCCCTCAAACTGTGAATCAAAAATAAATATTTCTTTGTTTTTAAGTTCTTTTTCATAGGTGTTTTGCCACAGTGTCATGAAGCTAAGGCAATGTTCTGTAAGGATTTGTCTTAATCATACTTATCCAGCTTTGAGAAATAATAGAAACAACCCACGAACTATAAAACTTTCAGGATCAAGCTATCGGTAAGGGGTCTTTAAATCAGATAATAAAACTTTTGTAGAGATTGACTGAATAAATATGATCCATAAACACTTTATTCAGTGTTATATTCAGTTATGTGTGGCATAGTATAATGTTAGGGAATATTTTTGAAATGAATATCCAGCTCCTCTTTTCACAGAGTGGAGACAACATACTAGAATAATGACAAAGACCGCTTGTATTCTGCAGCCTGGCTCATCTTCTGGTTTTGACTGCTTGTGTCTGGGCCATCTTTTCCCTGGTTCACCATGGGCTTCAGGGATAAAGATTATGGGCCCTGAATTTTTATAATATCCTGCATTTTTCTTGAATACAAATTAATCACTTCTAAATTAAATGATTCAAAACAAGTTGTGTGCTCTAGAGCAGGGCTTGGGAAGTCCCAGCTGCTTCCCTTGCTAACGGAAATGGCTCACCAGGGTTCGGTATGTTGTGTCTGCATTATCTCAGGGGTCCTTGCTCTCTTTGTGGAAAATAAGTTTTTCTGTGCTGAGGGACTGAGGAAGATAATTAGAAAAACCCTCGGTGGTAGGAAGAGGCATTTCTGTCCTTGATTCTGGGCTGGAGATGGATCTGCTCCACTTTGTATACAATTCTGTGATTTTTATAAGGCTCTAGATGGTCTTCCCTGAACAGCCATAAACTCACTGCTTAATTGCCCAAGTCCCATATTAAGTTGGCTTTCAAAATAAACTTTTTTTGGGGGAGGGACTGTTCCTCATTTTTCTGCTTGGGTATAATGACATTTGTTTTGTGCTGGCATTTTCAGCTATACAAAGTGAACTCAAACATCTAAAACTTGCTAGGAGTTGATTATGCATTTGAAATCCTTGCTTTATTTATTTATTCATAACAGTTTTTCCTCCCATGGTAGAGATCTGCTCCTCAGGATGTTTCTAGAAGCCTTGATGGAAATGTGGCTATGAAGGGGATTTTAAGGATGTGTCATAGTTTATATCAGAAATGGCTGTGACTGCAATGCAGGTTCAGGCTTTTTCAAGTGAGTGGCTGCAGGCTCCAGCCTCCCTTTGACTGCATAATGTGTGTTGACAGTGCTGCGTTCGGAGGCCAAGGGCATGGAGTGGTGCCTCTAGGGCCCTGGAGAGGAAGGTGAAGGTAAGACCGAGTGTCTTCTGTGTCCCTTTGAATTTTTTTAAGCAATTGAGGTGTCCTAGCTGAGATGTCATGTAGACTAAAGAATATGAGAGACTGAAGAAACATGAAGATTCAGAGGAGTTTGAGGCAGCTAAATTTAGATGGGAATTGGCGATTTATTTGGGCAGCATCCTTGTGTTAGAGCAGGAGTTTGAGCACCTACAGGGTGAACTCATGGAGCACTTGCATGGAGAGTTCTGGGAAAACTCGACGGCGCAAAGCCTTTTACACCCTGAGACTGTCCCTGGTGCACTAATCTGAGATTATGCTGGTTCTTCTAAATAGCCATTGTTTGAGAAGAAGACAAAGCCAAGGGGGAAAGATAGGAAGTAATGAGGGAAAATCAGAAATATTGGCATATAATGGAGAGCAGAACCATGTGTCATTACTATGCTTCCTGTGTGCTGTTTTATAAAGTATAGATTAAAATCTTTACAAAGATTAAATAATTAAGTATGATGTGCCTTTGGACGGAAATGATATCAAAGATGTTTCTTATGTCCTTGAGTATTTTTATTTTTTTGATTTGAATAAACTTGTGACCTGGCTTTTAGTTATACAGATTATATATGACAACAAAAATAAACTTTGCTAATATATAGTATATAGATTGGAACAAGAGGATTTCTTTGTTATGTTGCTTACCACATGCATGAAATGCATGGGAGCTCTACCATTTGACGCCCTCACTCCTGTTCATGTTGCTATGTTGCACTGTCTTGCAGCTTGGGTATTAAAGAATAAGTGGAGTCTATGTGTTATAATCCAGATTTCAGTGATAAGCCTCATAAGCCTGCAGAGTGATTTGCAAATGATCTAGTCAAAGAATATAAGGACATGTCAAAGCTGACACTCTACCTTCAATTCACATCATGAAGCAATCACAAAACAATTAGGAAAAAACCCCAAGAATTAAAAAAATATATAAATTTATAATTGGAGGTCCATCTCATTCAACTAATACTAGCTCAATGCAAGAGCATATTCAAGCATTAGAGATAATTGAGGAATGCTTTGCCAAATGGTTATATGATTAGAATCTGTACGATGTTATTTTTGTTGCATCAATACAAGCCTTTTTTCTGTCTTTATACCTATTTAAATTTGCTAAGCTGCTTATATATGTGGCTGGTGGATTCTATTAAGTCATGCATGTTGTGACGCCATTTTCTCAGGGCTTCAAGGTGCAGTGCCATGTAACTTAGGTTTTTTTCCCATCGCCTCCTACTGTTTAATTCAGTAATCCCAGCTTTCCCTAACAAGCTTCCTTTCTGGCAACAGGCCTCTCTTTATGTTCCCCATAGTTTGGAAGTCTATTCCTCAGCTTAAAAGCAAGACAACATATGTAACAGTGAAGCACATAAAATGAGGAATTCTGAAAACCTGGAGTGCATGATAGTTACTGCTAAAACATGTATGCAATAAAGCCTGGGCAAACAAAAGCCCAGAATTGCCTTGCTGATTGTGTGATGCAATGGCTTTTATCATGGAAGGATTATGGTGAGTGCTATGTTCTGTGAGTAACACGTACTGAACACTCACTCTTCCTCGGGGCTCCTCTACAATCAGAAGGTGAGTCATGTTATGTAGATAAGGAAGTAACGACATCTGTGCTCCACTTGGATCTGAGACCAAGACATTTGGTGTTGTATACCTTGTTCCTAATTATCTAAGTAGAGCTAATTACTCCTCAAACTCACAAGGCATGTAACTGAGTAGGCACCTATAGTTTGATATCATGTGTTTGCTTTGGTATATATGTTTTTATGTGGGTGTCTCTGTGTGTTTAGTCATCCTTCCAATACTTAGTGTGTCATCAAACACTACACACACACACCCCTCAAACAACTCACAAAAAGTCTTTCATTCCACCGTAAAGGCTCAGACTATGGAAGCAAGGAAGGAGTTGCTACAACTTCCATTCCTTACTCCACAACTTATTTCAGTAGCTTTTTTGTCATTCATTTTATAACCAGCCTTCTACACCACTTTTAAAACCACCTTTTGCTTTTAAGATAGCATAGAAAGAATATTATTTAAAAATTATTTTCTCTAGAGATAGTGTAGTACAGTTGAAGTAATTTTATTAAGCAAATTTTATACAACTTAATAAATTCTACAGTAGAAAAATTTAATGCATCTTAACAGAGGCATAATGAGCCCGAGGCATATCTTTGAAAGAACTTGAAATTTGTAGATCAAAGAGAAAGTCTCTATTTTAATTTAATGTGAACTGTCTACCTAATAGCCAACAGATTGTCATTTTCATTTTATTTTGTTATGAACAATATTACAGATTCATTAAATCAGTTTTCTTTTCTGTTTTTTTTTTTAAACAAATGGAAGTTGACTGAATTAACAAATGTCATTTGTAGCAGGTTCAGAATGACCAGACACATGTTGCATCTGGGGACATCAACCAAGTTTTATTTTTCTAAGGGTTACAAAAAAGAGGTCATAGCAACATTATCCAGTAACAGATGGAGCTGTGTTTCTATCCACCCTAAAGGGACCTCAGTAACAATCACAATTTGGTGGAGAAGTCCGAGTGACTGCTTCCATCAGGCCTCTGCAAGTCCTGTGCTCACGCTTACATGGATAGAGCTGGGGTCAGTCTCCAGGTCCACATTGTTTGGAAATGAACTTGTTTGAATAAATTACATCTCACTTTGCTGAAAGACGTACAAAAGACCCCTCAATGTCACTTAGCAAGCCACCTTTATCATTTATTACATTGATCCCCCCTGAGCCCTCATAACCTGGTCCCCCTCCTTCGTCAGCTAAGAACTTCTGTCTCAAGGACAATGTCAGAAGTAAGTAGTCCAGTAGGGCTAGAGAAGAAGCAGTTTGTTCCACACATGTTCATTGTAAGTAATTCAGAAACAGTGGGGAAATCGGTAAAGCAATTAAGTGTTAGAAATTTGAAAACGAAGACAGATCACTTCAGAAAAAAGCTTCCATTTCTGTAAGAGCCATGGGCATCTTGGCATCTTAACCTGCCCCTCACACACTGTATTGTTAGGAAAACCAGGGGCCCCGCATCATTGAAGTAGGCTAGAGGTGTTGTTTTTTTGTTTTGTTTTGTTTCGTTGTTTTGTATTTCATTTTTCTTTTAGCTCCAGAGAGCTGCCAGTTTTGGAACTGTTTGGAAAAGATTGTAGCTACGGTTTAGCTAAACCTCTTTGCTTCCCAAAGGTTGCACATGTTCACTGCACCCTGCCCAGGAACTTTCTGAATTCATGATGAAACACACACACACACACACACACACACACACACACACACACACACACACACAGTTAATTTTAACATGCCTTGACTAACTTAATATGTGGGTGTTTCTAATCCCTCCCTGCTGCTAGCAAAAACTCCCCTCTGGTACTCCTGAGTTAACATCTTTATATTTCATCTCTGCTTCCCCAAACACAATTGTGAGGCCCCTTTCCCTGATTCTCACATGTGGGCGGGCCTTTAGAGTTGGTCTTTCTTCCCTGTTTTGGTGACCTGTGTTCTATTCCTCTCTCTAGGTTTCTAGCCCACACAAATGTCAAAGTCCCACCTCAGTCTACCTGTCCAGCCATTGGCCATTGGCTCTTTATTGATCGATCAAAAGCCAACAGGCAACAAGGACCTTCAGCGTTTGGACAGCAGATTCTCGATTTTGGGGGCTGGATTAATTCCAAGTATTAGAACCAATCCTGAACAAAAGATCACTTTGCAGGGGTTGGTCTAACTTAGAACTCACTTGGTGAGCCAAACATCGGCTTGAATATTGATCAGAAACAAAAGTCAGCAGCAGTTGTTCAGTGTCCATCTGCTTGACACAATCATATGATTGGAATAAGCAAATATTAAAGAAAGGATTGGTGGTAAATTTCAGGGAATGAGATGTACGTAGGGAACTTAGGAAAGCTGTGTCTACTGATTTTATAGAAGGCTAACTACAGGCACAGAGTATGCAAAATCCAACCTAGGGACACCCTAATACCTCATGTCTTAGTCGGGGTTTCTATTCATGCACAAACATCATGACCAAGAAACAAGATGGGGAGGAAAGGGTTTATTCAGCTTACAGTTCTGTGTTGCTGTTCATCACAAAAGGAAGTCAGGACTGGAACTCAAGCAGGTCAGGAAGCAGGAGCTAATGCAGAAGCCATGGAGGGATGTTCCTTACTGGCTTGCTTCCCCTGGATTGCTCAGCCTGCTTTCTTATAGAACCCAAGAATACCAGCCCAAAGGTGGTACCACCCAGAAGGGGCCTTTCCCACTTGATCACTAATTGAGAAAATGCCCCACAGCTGGATCTCATGGAGGCACTTCCCCAACTGAAGCTTCTTTCTCTGTGATAACTCCAGCCTGTGTCAAGTTGACACACAAAACCAGCCAGTACACCTCATCTCTGGCTGACTTAGAGGTGACATGAAAGAAGGAAGTGACAGTTAGTCATATTTTGAAACTACTAGAATGTTGATATTGTACCCTGTCCTCAAAAACAGAGCCCATTAGTACAAGTTGGGAGACTTAAAAATTCAAGGAATTCAAGAAACTTACATCCAACCATCAGCTTACCACTAAGCTAATAAAGCCAACTTGACAAAAATGCAGGCTTTACCAATTCCCTGAAAAGTCACTAATAAAGAAGGAGCAGATGAGACAAGACATGCTGGGGAGAGGAAGACTTCATTTTTAAAATGCTTAGTTTTCAACAAAAAGTATAAAATACATAATGATCAGAAAAGTATAAATCATGTATAGGAGGATAGCAGTTAATGGAAATTATCCCTTAATAAAACTCGAATAATACTATAAACTATTCAGATATAGGAAAGATACAGAACTTACCAGACACAAAACCCTGAAAAAACAAGTTCTTCTTGTGTGTAGGAATATTTCTAGGAAAGACCATATGTTTGGCAATGAAAAACATCTCAATAGTTTCAAAGGATTTACTCAAAAACTATAATAAGAAAAAAGAATTACTATGGATCTTTTGCAAACTTCCAAAAAGTAAACATGAACAGATTCTATCCACTCGGTTAAAGCCAGTATTATCTTGATGCCAAAATTGGCGTAACAAAAAAACTTGTAGATTAGCATACTCTGTGTATTTTGGTAAAATATTCTCAATAAGATACCACCAAAATAAATTTAACACCATAGTAATGAGGATAATATGCAATGATCAAATGGGATTATACCAGCACCATAAGGTTGTTCAAGTTATGAAGACTCAATCAATGTCAAAGATGCTAGATACAACAAAGAGGAAAACTGACATGCTGTCTCAGTGAATACAGGAAAATTACTGAACAAAATTAAACCAGCTTTTATGAAAAACTAGAATAATTTTTAGAAATAGAAGAGACTTTCTTTTTTTAATTTTCTATATTATTTGTTTACATTCCAAATACACACTTTCCTCTTTCCCAGTTCCCCCCTCTCCATATGTCCCATAAGCCCTCTTTTCTCCACCCATTCCCCAATCACCCCGCTCTCATTTCTCTGTCACGGTACTCCCCTACAATGCTGGATCAAGTCTTTTCAGGACCAGGGCCCTCTCCTTTCTTCTTCTTGGGAATAATTTCATATGGTAATTGTGTCTTGAGTATTCAGAGCTTCTGGGCTAATTAATATCCACTTGTCAGTGATTGTATTCCATGTGTATTTTTTTTGTGATTGGGTTACCTCACTTAGGATGATATTTCTCAGTTCCAACCATTTGCCTAAAAATTTCATGAATTTATTGTTTTAATTGCTGAATAGTATTCCATTGTGTAAATATACCACATTTTCTGTATCCATTCCTCCATTGAGGGACATCTGGGTTCTTTCCAGCTTATGGCTATTATAAATAAGGCTGCTATGAACATAGTGGAGCATGTGTCCTTATTGCATATAGGGGAATCCTCTGGGTATATGCCCAGGAGTGGTATAGCAGGGTCCTCCTGAAGTGTCATGCCCAGTTTTCTGAGGAACCACCAGACTGTTTCCTGAAGCGGTTGTACCATCTTACAATCCCACCAGCAGTGGAGGAGTGTTCCTCTTTCTCTACATCCTCAACCAACACCTGTTGTCTCCTGAGTTTTTAACCTTAGCCATTCTGACTGGTGTGAGGTGAAATCTCAGGGTTGTTTTGATTTGCATTTCCCTAATGACTAATGATGTTGAACAATTCTTAAGGTGCTTCTCAGCCATCTGAAGTTTTTCAGGTGAAAATTCTTTGTTTAGCTCTGTACCCCATTTTTAATAGGGTTATTTAGTTTTCTGGGGTCTAACTTCTTGAGTTCTTTGTATATATTGGATATTAGCCCTCTGTCAGATGTAGGGTTGGTGAAGATCTTTTGCCAATTTGTTGGTTGCTGTTTTGTTCTTTTGATGGTGCCCTTTGCCTTACAGAAACTTTGTAATTTTATAAGCTATTGGTGTTCTGTTAAGGAACTTTTCCCCTGTGCCCATGTCCTCAAGGGTCTTCCCCAGTTTCTTTTCTATTAGTTTCAGTGTGTCTGATTTTATGTGGAGGTCCTTGATCCACTTGGAGTTGAGCTTAGTATGAGGAGATAAGAATGGATCAATTCACATTCTTCTGCATGCTGACCTCCAATTGAACCAGGACCATTTGCTGAATCTGCAGGAAATGGACAATTTCCTAGATAGATAACAAACACCAAAATTAAATCAGGATCAAATAGATTATCTAAACAGTCCCATTACCCCTAAAGAAATAAAAAGGGGTCATAGAAAGTCTACCAACCAAAAAAAGCATGGGACCAGATGGTTTTAGTGCAGAATTCTATCAGACCTTCAAAGAAGACCTAACACCAATACTCTTCAAACTATTCCACAAAATAGAAACGGAAGAAATATTACCCAACTCATTCTATGAAGCCACAATTACACTGATACCAAAACCACACAAAGATCCAACAAAGAAAGAGAACTTCAGACCAATTTCCCTTATGAATATCAATGCAAAAATGCTCAATAAAATTCTTGACCACCGAATGCAAAAACACATCAAAATGATCATCCACCATGATCAAGTAGGCTTCATCCCAGGGATACAGGGATGGCTCAATAAAAGTGAATCTATCAATGCAATCCACTACATAAACAAACTCAAAGAAAAAGACCACATGGCCATTTCATTAGATGCTGAAAAAGCATTTGACAAAATTCAGCATCCTTTAATGCCAAATGTCTTGGAAAGAACAGGAATTCAAGGCCCATACCTAAACATAGTTAAAGCAATATACAGCAAACCAGTAGCCAACATCAAACTAAATGCAGAGAAACTTGAAGCAATCCCACTAAAATCAGAGACTAGACAAGGCTGCCCTCTTTCTTCATATCTCTTCAATATAGTACTTCAAGTTCTAGCTAGAGCAATTAGACAACATAAGAAGGTCAAAGGGATACAAATTGGAAAGGAAGAAGTCAAATTATCACTATTTGCAGATGACATGATAGTCTACTTAAGTGACCCCAAAACTCCACCAGAGAACTCCTACAGCTGATAAACAACTTCAGCAAAGTGGCTGGTTATAAAATCAGCTCAAGCAAATCAGTAGCCTTCCTATACTCAAAGGATAAGCAAACTGAGAAAGAAGTTAGGGAAATGACACCCTGCATAATAACCACAAACAATATAAAGTATCTTAGTGTGACTCTAACCAAACAAATGAAAGATCTGTATGACAAGAACTTCATGTCTCTGAAGAAGGAAATTGAAGAAGACCTCAGAAAATGGAAAAATCTTCCATGCTCGTGGATTGGCAGGATTAATATTGTTAAAATGGCCATCTTGCCAAAAGCAATCTACAGATTCAATGCATTCCCCATCAATATCTCAACTCAATTCTTCATAGAGTTAGAAAGAGCAATTCTCAAATTCATCTGGAATAACAAAAAACCCAGGATAGCTAAAACTATTCTCAACAGTAAAAGAACTTCTGGGGGAATCAGTATCCCAGACCTCAAGCAATACTACAGAGCAATAGTGTTAAAACTGCATAGTATTGGTACTGTGACAGGCAAGTGGACCAATGGAATAGGATTAAAGACCCAGAAATGAACCCACACACCTATGGTCACTTGATCTTCGATAAAGGAGCGTAAAACATCCAGTGGAAAGTAGTAGAGACTTTCTTATCAAGGGAAAAAATTCATAGGCTTGCCCTAAGTTGAAGAGCTATTTAAGGATCTTTACCCTCAGTGCCTTTATTTTACATTATATTAGAGGTTCTAGCCGGGAAAATTAGATATGTAAAATAAAATACATCCATATTAAAATGAAAATGCAAAAACTATTTCTATGCATAGATAGCATTGATGATGTGATCTATAAAGTTCCTAAGAAATGCATCCTGAAAAAATTGAGAACTAAAAAAATGAATTCTACAAAGATATAGAATAATACAGACAAATGAATAATAATTTCTATACTCTCTCAAAATTGAAAAGGTTATTCCTTTGATGACATTAATAAAAACAATTATAAAATACTTCATGAAAATGTACCAGGGAGGTGTGAGATATTTTACTCACAGAACTAGGAAACAGTCTTAAGAGAAATTAAAAAAAATAAATGGAATGACATGTTTTGTTCACTGGTTAGAAACTTTAAAGCAGGTAAGACATAAATAGTACTAACAATGATTTATAAGTTCAATGTAGTCCTTTTCAAAGCCTAGCCCCTTTTAGTGTGAGAATAAACAGGGCTCATCATACAGAATGAGAGAGACTTTGAATAGCCACTGTCTGTATAAAGAGCAAGGGGCCCAGCATACTTCTTTAATAAAAACAATATAAAACTGCCATCAACAGGATGCACTGGCATGAGGATGGATGATCAGAGTTATAGGTCTGAGAGTCCAGAGGTCAACTATTCACTTTTGGTGAATTAAGTTTTAAAGTTATGCTAAGGAGTCATAACTATGATGGTCACTCCAGCATGTACGAAGTGGTGGTGAAGGCATCAGAAGTGAATTTGGACTATATGAGAGTATGCTATTTTTTTTAAAATAGTCCTTTTTTAGACATGCTTCTGGCACAGCTGTGTCTTTACAGGCACTACAGTGAGGTTGGCATCCTAATGCTAGGTAACATGAAACATAGACTTAATCACAATTGCTAAAACTATAAAAATTTTAGAGGAAAGTACAGGGACAAATCCCCAAGACTGAGTTAGGTAGTGATTTCCTACAAATGAGATATCGTAAAAGAAACACACACATTTGAGCTTCATTGAATAAAACCAAACCTTGGGCTGGAGAGATAGCTCAGCCATTCAGAGTACTTGTTGCTTTTGCAGAGGGAGTGACTCTAGTTCTAGGAGGATCTGTCCCCCTTTTCTGGCCTCTGTAGGCACCATGCATGCAAGCAGCACAGGAGCACACACACACACACACACACACACACACACACACACACACACAAACACACAAACACACATGCACACACGTTGGCATAATCATTCATTTACATAAAATAAACAATAAACTAAAAGCTTTCAATAAAAACAAACCTCATTTGTTTCAAAGAACACCATCAAAAACGTAAAAAGAATTCCACAGACCTGGAATATTATTAGTAAATCATTTTCCTGATGAGGCACTTTCATTTAGGATCTATCTATCTATCTATCTATCATCTATCTATCTATCTATCTATCTATCTATCTATCTATCTATCTACTTAATCATCTATCTACCTATCAAGAACACTTATAACTCAGAAACAAAAAGGTAAAAATAATATAAGTTAAATCTAGCGAAGAAGTGAACAAGTATTTCTCTGAAGGTAAGACACAAATATTACTAATCACATTCAATCAAAACTACGATAAGAATTCTCTTCACATATATTATAGCAACAGAGAAAAACGTTTTGACAGGATTGCTGCTGGCAGGATTGTAGATAAGTGAACACATATTGTAGGACATCTTTGTTCCCAAGCATAAATTTATCAGGTCACCTGAATGACTTCTATCCATATATGAAAGATAAATAAAAGCATTAATAGCACACAAGATATGTATGTCATATTTACAGTTATGCTACTCATGCTACTGCCAAAGTTAAAATTGCCTAAATCACCATCAGATGCTGAATGAATCAGTAAAACATTTTGTCTTTTCAACAAAGTCTCCAGCAATAAAAAGGGACAGAGTGCTGACATGTGGTATAGCACGAGGGATGGAATTTGAGATCATTTTAAGAAAAAGAATCTAGCCACAAGAACCTCAGATTGCTCATTTTAAGTTACATGAAATATCTGTAATGGACAAAACCACAAAAAGAGAAATTAATGTTTTCCAGCCTGTGGTGCGAGGATAGGGGTGTGACTACTAATTGGTTTAAAGTTGATTTTTGAGTTAGGAATATATTCTAAAATTACATACTGGTGATTTTTGCATATCTCTGAATTATTAGAAATATTGACTTGTACATTTTAGAAGGGTTTCTTTTCTTATATGTTAATTCACTTCAAAAAGGCTGTTATTAGAATAGAAATATTTTAAAAAATAGCTCCATGGAAAGAAATTATGCCCTTTAGGTCAGAAAAGTAAACACATAGCCTTTGAGAGTAAATTAGAAGACAACATATGATTTGAGGTTTTTGTTGTCTTTTACTTATTTTTAACTTGTTTAATGAAAGTTTTTGAAATATGAGGCATCATAGAGAGCATTCTTAACAGTAAGTACATAAAACGTCAATCTGTCTCCAGAGCATCTTTGCCAGGGCATAAGCCACATAGATGTAAAATAATGATTGGACAAAGACTTTGAATCTAGAAATCACGTTTTGCATGAAAACACCTGACACATAGGAGACTGTGGTATTGGAAGGGCTAATAGAGAGTGCAGTGGAATTTACTCATCCCTTTTATCCTGGAAGAAAACCACACACACACACACACACACACACACACACATATGCACACACACACAAACACGGGCATGTACACACATGTACATGCACACACACACATACAAGCACACACACATACAAGCACACACACATACATGCACACACACACACACACACACACACAGGCATGTGCACATGCATGTGCATGGACAAGCACATGAGTATGTTTGCCTATGCAACGCCTACTGGACTGATTTAAGGAAGCATCCAGTTTAGTCTTCAGGGAACAGATCTCCTTGAACCCTCTCTGCAGAAGAATAATAGTTGAGATGATACGTAACAAAGAAAACAGTACAGTGGATGGGAAGTGGAGATCAAGAACTCTGAATAGATGCCTTGGATAATATATCTTAACATGGAAACCACAGCCGAGACCTTATTTTCCCACTGGGATAATAATCAGGCCTACCAGGAGACTGGCCATAGATCTCTTGAATGTGAGAGACAGCGAGTCTTATGGGCTAGATAGGAATTGTCCCATAGGATATATATCTAGAACCCTAAGGTAGGCTGTGCTTCCAGTAATAAGAACACAATTGGAGTTTTTTACTACAATTCACTGTTGGACCCTCCTCAGTTTGAAGTTGTTTTTAGACGTTAAACAGACATTGGTCTACTATTTCATGCACTGGGAAGAAAAATAGATGGAACAAAGATAGCTTTCTCAAGAGTTTATGGTCAGGCCTTTTTAGTTTTGTATCCTATTTTCTCAACTACAGTGAAGGGATATTTCATAGTCCTGCATTATCGTAGGATGGTGATGATGCAGAGAAATCGTGACTGGCATTTCTTGGAAGGTTCTGTTTCCTTCATGGGTGTCCAGATCAAGCAGGCTTTGCTGCTGGTACTGAGGTAGAAGCTAGAAGTGTTCTTGTCTGAGTGTGAGAGAGGACTGGGAGACAATGATTGAAGAGATCTCTCTGGTTCTGGGTAATGTTTGTGACACTGGTCTTATCAGAGAATCCAGGAAGAAGAGAAATGGTCTTTCAGGTTGTGTACAGGAATGGTGACTTTGAGACATGCTAGAAAATGTGTGCGGATCCAGTGTTGGTTTGGGCTCCATGTCTGGAGATGGTTTAGAGGTGGAGTATAGATGTGGAAGTCACCAGTCAAGAGGTAGCTAAGGATGTCTGGTTAGACATCAGAGGAATAGGTTCCATTCACAGAACCCTGGGAAAACGAGCAGAGGATAATTGTTGAGTGGAAGGAAGGATTGAGAAGCATCAGGAAACCAGGGAACTTTAAGCAGGAGAGCGTTAATAATGTTAGGTGGTCAGTAAGAAGACTTGCACTTTCTGCTGTTGCCCACACAATCTAGGGAGTGAGACGAGTCTTGGCATTGTGGTGTACATGGAGAAACTTTACTGTTAATACAGCTGCGTCGGTCTGACAAGTAACTTCCCTGAGGCAGCAGAGTTGTGATCCACCCTGCTTTTTCCTCACAGTCCCTTGAGGATTAGAATTACATACACATATGTATGTATGTCTCTTTAATTGCCTGATTAATTCAGGGTAGTATATTTATGTGGTGTATTTCCTTCTTTCAATTGGTGGGTCATTTTTATATATGTACTTTTGAATGGGTTCGTTGTTGTTATTCAAATTTATGTAATTTTTAAAGCTCGTCCTAAGAATTGCTGTGCCATTTTATATCTTGCCGTTGTCATAGCAACTGGTTACATTCACCTCCCTTTCACCTGAATATCTCAGTCTGGTCACTGAAAATTACATGCAAATGTGAGCTTCCACCTTTCATAGGAAGGGTGGGATGAATGAGGAACTTGTGATTTACCTTTTCTCTGATAAGAAGGATAAAATTCTGAGACTGGCTTCTGTTTTGCGGAAGGTTAGAGCCGAGAGAAGCCTTGGTTTGTCACAACAGCCAGTGGAAAGGATAAAAAAGATCAGTCCCTGCAATGTGAGAAAGAAAAGGAAGAGGGGGAAAGAGACCACTCCAGACAGAGAAGTGACCTGGGCTTTCAAGGTGCCCAGAGGTTCTGGGCTCCCATCACCACTCTCAGCCCTTTGCGGTATCCGTTACTGGCTCTGTGTCAACCTGGGAGGACACCAACCAACACAAAATTGGGAATTTGAGGAGTGTCCTTCTGTACTGGAGGTAGGAAACCTGGATGGTTGTGGAAAGGTGCTGCCCTTTATCCCCTGCATGGCTGTAGAAGTGGCTGAGGAGATTCTGAAATAGAATCTGTCTTCCCAATGCAGCACTGTAAATGTTACAGGTACAATCAGAGTATGATGTCAGCTTATCCGGAGTTTAACAAATGATTGGAGATCAGTCTGAAAGCATAGCATAAAAATCACAAGCATGGCCTTCAGATGTTGGTCTTAAGTTCTTGCAACTCATTATATAACCTTGGGTGAATTCTTTGACCTTTCAGTGCTACAACTCTAAAGGGGGTATCATGATATGTTACTCACTAATGTTTCAATGATTTTCTGAGATTATACATAAAACGCACTAAGGAGAATGGTTAAAATATATGTGGTATAGCACATCCTTAATCTTATCAAACATATGATGGGTACTGTTTTATTATTTTATTTATTTATATCCTAAGTATTTCCTCCTTTCCAGTCCCCTGTTACAGCTTTCTTCTCCCATCCCCCCTCTTCTTTGCCTCTGAGAGGGTACCCCCAACTACCTCCATATTCTCCCACCCTGGGGCCTCACACCTCTATAGGATTAGGCATACCCTCGCCCGCTGAGGCAGACAACTGAGCCCTCTGCTACATGTGGCCCTTGGATGAGCCCATGTATGCTCTGTGGTTGGTGGCTCAGTCTCTGGGAGCTCCCAGGGGTCCAGGTTAGTTGACACTGTTGATCTTCCTCTGGGGTTGCCATCCCCTTCAGTTCCTTCAGTCCTTCCCCTGTTGTAAGCTGTGTTCACATTCGGTGGGTGGAAGACTGGACTGAAGCAGTTAGCTGGTTGGTTGGGATGGGGTTACTTTGACATCTGGTTTAATGGGCTTTCTGGACCTTAATCAGCACTCATCCAGTAGTTAAAAGGAAAACCTGATTTTCACTTAATTTATACTTTTTTGTTCAAAGTAAGATGTTCTCTTGTTCTGAACATTATACATTTTGAATTTATTCAAGATGCTCCCTTTTTTAAAATCCATTTTCTATGATTTATCATTAATCGTAAGGGTAGTGACACCTTGTAAGTACTTAGCTAAAAAATTCCTTTACAAAATTATGTGCAGCTGGTCAAATGGTTTTGCGTCACACATCTGTGTGTCCTTGGTTTTAATTAGTTTGCTATTTTCATTATCCCTTCGTTAAAAAGAAGAACAATTTAAAAGAGGAAACATTAACTGTATTTGATGCTCTGAAATTGCCTGCTCCCAGAGGGTTCCGGAAAAGCCCAGTCACTCACAGTAACAATGGCCAATCTTACCAACTTTGAGTCAGGTTCCCCTTCCTTATCTCCTTCCAACAGGTCTGAATGTTTCCAGAGAAGAATCCAAGGCCATGTCCCATGGCAGGGGTATTTTCTGGCCCTCACAGCCTGTTTCTCTTTGCTCCTTCTCCTTTGCTAGCCTAGGGAACACATCCTGGGGGCAGCAATCCCAGTGTTCACACCTATGTGATACCCTCTCTTTCTGAGTGGGCTGACACCTGGGTCTTGCTTCTTAACAACAGTCTGTGGCATGATATGCTTAAAGGACATTATGTGGCAGAGATGAAATGATTTTACAGATACAGTTAACATCCCAAGTCAGTTTATTCTGACTGGGCCTGATTTAATCAAGTGAAAACAAGTGAACTATGGACTCTGTGATGGTTTGAATGAGAATGGCCCCCATATAGGTTCATCTATTTGACTGCTTTGTCCCTAGAAGGTGGAACTCTTTGGAAAGAATTAAGAGGAGTGAATTAAGAATTAAGGAAGAGTGTCACTGGGGGTGAGCTTTGAGGTTTCAAAAGCCCACACCAGGCTCAGTCTCTTGCACTCTGTCATGACTATGGATTAGAGATGTAAGCTCTCAGCTACTGCTCCAGCCCCATGCCTGCCTGCCCTGTTGGTTGCCATGTTCCCTGCCAGGAAGATCACCCTCTGAAAGTGTAAGCAAGCTCCCGATTAAATGCTTTATTTTATAATTTGCCTTGGTCATGGTGTTTCTTCACAAAAACAGACAAGTAACTAAGACAGAGTCCTTTTTGAGATTAGAGGAGAGTGTCTCCACATGTAGATGATGAGAGAAGGTATACTGAGGATGCCCAGGTAGCATAAAACTCTGTTGGTCTCTAGAGGATGTCAGGTGAACTGTCAGCAAAAATTCAGGGCCTCTTGCTCTACAGCTGCAATGAAATGAACTATGCCAAGAACTCAAATGAGCTGAAACGATACTCCAGCCTCCCAATGAGAATGCATGCAGCCAACACCCAGACTATATAGCCTTGCTAGACTCTAAACAGAGAGCCCAGTTAACATAGGTTAGTTTTTCCAGTTTGACACAAACTAGAGTCACCTGGAAAGAGGGCTCCTCAACTGAGAAGTTATTTTCATCAGGTTGGTCTGTGGACATGTCTATGGGGCATTCCTGGTGAATGATTAATAAGGGAGGAACAGCCCTTGTGGAGGGCACCACCCCAGAAGGATGTCCTGTGTTGTCTAGAACAAGCTAAGCAAGCCATGAAAAAGAAGCCAGCAAGCAGTGGTCCTCTGCAGTCTCTGCTTTAGTTCCTGCCTCCAGGTTCTTGCTTGAGTTCTTCCTGGTGTCCTGCGATAATGAACTCTAACCTACAGTAAACACTTTCTATCCCAAGTTTCTTTTGGTTATAGATTTATCACAGCAACAGGGAAGCAAACAAAACTTGCCTGATTATTTTGCTGGACCCCTGACCACTTAAACTGTAGCTAACAATGGATGCAGTTTCAAGCTACTTAATTTATGCTAAATTTATCCATTAGACAGCTGCTAATACACCTGGAATGCTGTGTGGACTGTCCCCAACCTCTGAGCAGGCTCCCTTCTCTCTAGTTAGCAGGGCCCTTCATTCAGCTGGGGTTTGACCCTGTGTTTTGTCCTTGCTAGAGGACTCCTCCCCTACCTTCTGTCAGTCAATCTCCTTGGCTGACTTCAGCTACTTCTGATGTCCCTCCTGTGCCACAGGGGAGCCAAAAGGAGCTGCTCAGAAAGCTAAACATCACCCTCTCTCTTTATCTTGCCAAAGAGCATTGAC
Organism: Apodemus sylvaticus; assembly: GCF_947179515.1. Lineage (NCBI taxonomy): Eukaryota > Metazoa > Chordata > Mammalia > Rodentia > Muridae > Apodemus > Apodemus sylvaticus. The sequence continues at coordinate 53,673,222 of NC_067477.1, forward strand.
AAATTGATGTGGCAACTCCCCAGGTTGGTTGGAGAGTTGTAGGGGAGATGGTTTTTCCAGTGGAGGACGGTGGAAGCTGTTTGATCTCCTTGCTTTTCTGATGCTCAGAAATCGGTGCCCACACCTCCAGTGTCTTACTCCCTCTTTTCTCTTCTTGCAGTCTCCTTAGGGAGGGGATGGTGGAGCCTCTCTTCTGCCCTCTAGTACCACATGGTTTCTTTGATAGAAAAGCAAGCTGAATGTCTTTATTACTACAGAATGTTGTATTTTGTATCTCCTGAGAGAAGTGTGGGCTGACTTGAAAACTCAGGCTTGGTTGCTGACATGCTTCAGGAGACAAAATAAATTTTACAACTCGTTCTCATTTATTCATTCACTCATTCATTCACAAAATACTTGTTGCCTACTGTTAGCAGGTTCTATGCCTAGGAGATGCAGCAGTGAACAAAACTAAAGGCTGTTATTTTGGAGCTCATATTCTTTCAAAATGAGAGCTGGCATGCAAGCTTGTTTCTTGCTGCATAATATTATTTTGCATATCAGAAGCTGGGTGGTGCCTCATTCTTTCTCTTTGCATTTCATCAGCAAAAAAGCATCATTTGCTGTCTCCAGTCAGATGCAATTAAAATGACAGGGCTCAGAGGCAGAAGTAAAAGCATATTAATAAATTTCAAAATATTATCATCATTGTAGATATTTGAAAATAATATTTTTATGGATTTAGTGTCAGAAAGTGCTTTCTTTTCTCCACATTTTCCTATAGTTATTTTTAGAACATAATTTTTCAAAACATATAATATAAGAAGGCACATAAAATGTTTAAACTTAGGATAATTAAATAAATGCTGTACTTCAGGAAATGGCAGCATTCCATTCAGTGCTTCTGAGATTCTTGGGTGACTGAGAACATTAATTCCAAGTAACTGTGGGCTATCATTCTTAGGTTGCAGTGTGACCAAGAGTCTTGTGCATGTATGTGGCAAAAAATACTCGAGCAAGGTCACTTTGTGTTGATGGGCTTTTCTCATTTCCTTTATTTATTTTAAAATGTCATTATTTTGATAGAACTGAAGTCCATTTTCCATAGCATATATAAAGCATTAGTCATGTGTGGAAACCTGGGATGATTGATACAATGTTTTTAATTAAACCTGATGATGTGGTTGTAATATGGAAAAAAATAGGTCTTGACTGAGTTAACATCTAAGGTGTGAGTGTGCATGTGTGTGTGTTTGTGTGTGTATGTGTGTGTATGTGTTGTGTGTGTGCCCATGCACGTGCACATGCTCACTTGTGCACACAGGAGTGTGTGCATATGCATACGGTAAAGGAGTTTGGGGACTTGTGAAGTGATTCCATTATAAATTTCCTCTAATGGCTAACTTTGGACATGGTATTGGCATATGTTTATTTATGTTTCTCTGTAATTTGCTTGTTATTGTGTTATTGTAAGCAACATGGTAACTCATCTTATACCACAAAATATAATTAGTGATTATGATTGTTTAATTAGTGTTTGCTGGTTCTCCTGCCATATCCATGATTTCACTATGTTCTGATTTCTTTATATATAAAAATACATGTAGCACATACCTTATGTCATAAACACAAAAAATTGCACTTCCTGCATTCATGATTCCTTCTGGAATTTCTTCCTTCAATTATATTTTGCAGTATAAGATGAGTTATCATGTTGTTTAAAATAACATTTGTCCTTATACTCACAGGTAAGTATAGTACTCACTTCCTCATCAAGATGTCTCTTTGCAACAGACAGAGACGATTACAGAAAACCACAACTAATCAAATGCAGAACTGCAGAACCCAGTCTCAACTGATACATCTACAATACTACTCCTTCTCTTAAGGCTTGAGGGTTACTGCAGAAAAGGGCCTGGGAAGAGTGTAAGAACCACTGGAACAGGCACATTTCTCTGAGATTGCCTCTCCTAGAAATGTCAGAAGCTGCACTGGTGATGTCTCACCAATACAAGTGCTTAAACGTGAGCTGACCAAGGATAACACCAGTAGATGTGGCAACATGGACAGGGGAGCCTTATGAAGCCTCGGCCCTACTCAAGGAACTACAGGTAACTAACGACTCCTGAGAGCAGAAGAAATGGTCCTCCCCAGGGAAAGGTCCATCAGCTGAGTATCCAAGACCAAATGGTCAGCCCAGAAAACACACACACACACACACACACACACACACACACACACACACACCACACACACACACACACACATACACACACACATTATACAGACTGAGTAGTTATATTTAGAAACACATATGTTTATATAATATATATGTACACATTACAATAAGTCATGAATTGAAAGAGAGCTAGGAAGAGTATATGGGAGAATTTTGAAGGAGGAAAGGGAATGGAGAAATGTGATTACATTATAATCTCAGAAAAAATAAAGAAATTAGAATGGCAGATTCAGGCAAGGATTTATTTTTAAAAAGTGAAATGGCAAAGTACAATCCAATGCCATTCAGAAAACTTGGAGCACTCTAATTCAATTATATTGTCTGCATTTGGTGGAGGGTTCCAATTTGCATATTCCTCACTGGCACGGCAATTCTGAACAGAAGGGGCCCAGGAAGGCTTATACGATGTGCCAATGTGTTTCCATCTGGAGTAATAAGGCAGACAAAAGGGAGACCTAGTTGATTATGTGAACATACTACATCAACACCCTATCACTTGGGCTCTACTAAACAGACGATAGTGGATGAACAAACATCTGGAGGACAGGTGAGCAAGACACAGAAACACCTGAATAAATTCAATGCGGGCAAGAGATTTGGGACTTCTTTAGGAAACTATATTTGCCTTTAAAATTAAATTTCAGTTACAGTCCAATCATTTGATCTTTAATTGCAAATTAGAATCTCCTCTAAATTTGTATTCTTTTTAAGCTCGTGGTTTACTTAAACGAAGAGGTTTTAGAAGTGCAAATGGCGACACGTGCCAAAAGTAGGTGATATGACACCTGTAACTTACATGATGTCAATATATTGATAGTATATGGTGTTTAGGGAGATTTCTCTACTTTATTTTTTACATTAGTATGTGTTGTTTGGAGATGTTTGGAGTTTAGACTGGGAACTTTTAGGACTTGGTGTTGATGGACTAATGAGGGATACTGAGAGTCAAGCGGCACTGCCGGCAGAAAGATGGTTCCCCTGTCCCTGGTGGAGGGAGGATTTGGTTATTGATGTAGCTCAGGTGGAGCACAGACAAGACAGCAGACACCTGCTTCAGCAGAGCCTGGGGCTCTCCAGAAGGCGAGCAGTACAGGCCAAGTCTGCATGGAGGAGAGCCAGTCGCAAAGGAAGGAGGGATGGCGGGCTGAAGGGGAGCTGGGCTCTCCTCTGTCTTTTTTCTTTTTTGGCAATACATTTAGAGTCCTGGCAATGCTGGAAGGAAAAAAAAAAAAACCAGAAGCAAGTCTCGCTGCTGGCTCCCATAAAAATGTTATGGGAAATGAAGAAGAATGGAGTCAAGGAGAAAGTTAATAGTCGTTTCGGGTAGAGGTCACTTGGTCCTCAAAACCAAGAAGAGTTATGTGTCCATAGTGTTTGAAGTGTGATATCTACATAGTATTTCTGACTATTTAGACGTTTGTACCTTTTGAGCTTCATCACTCATTTTATTTTTACATAGCACATTGAAGCCACATTTAAATGTTCCTGCCACCACTTTCCTTTTACATTTTGACTTCATGTACTTATGCGTGCAAAAGGGAACTGACCCAGCAAATATCAAGATGCTGAGTGCTTATGTAAATCTAGTTAATACTGGTCCTGTAAGTCTACTATTCCCAAGGTCCCAGAAAAAGACCAAGAGATGGGCAGAGGCCAGAAGTGTTTAGGGAAAGTGGTGGTTTCGAAAATCACCACAAATCATTTTTTCTTCTTTTTTAATATTTTATTTATTTATATTTTTTACACTCCAGATTTTATTACCTCCTCCACCCAGTCCACCCTCCAATTGTTCCACATTCCATGTCTCCAGAGGATGTATCCAACCCTGAATCCCCACCCAACCAGACCTCTAAACTCCCTGGGGCCTCCAGTCTCTTGAGGGTTAGGTGGATCTTCTCTGATTGAACCAAGTAGAACTCGGTAGTCATCTAATGTATATGTGTTGGGGGCCTCATATCAGCTGGCCTCATATCAGTTGGTGGTCCAGCATTTGAGAGATCTCTGGGGTCCAGGTTAATTGAGACTGTTTGTCCTTTTATAGGGTCACCCTCCTCCTCAGCTTCTTCCAGCTTTCTCCTACTTCAATAACAGGGGTCAGCAGCTTCTGTCCATTGGTTGGGTGCAAATATCTGCATCTGACTCTTTCAGCTGCTTGTTGGGTCTTCTTGGAGGGCAGTTATGACTGTCCCTTTTTGTGAGCACTCCATAGCCTCAGTAATAGTGTCAGGCCTTGAGACCTCCCCTTGAGCTGGATCCCACCCTCACCCTGTGGCTTCATCTTCTTTTCCTCAGGCTCCTCTCCATTTCCATCCCTGCAGTTCTATCAGACAGGAACAATTATGGGTCAGAGTTTTGATTGTGAGATGGCAACCCCCTCCTTTTAAAACGTGGAACCCCATTCCACAGCCCTTGAACATAGGTTGAAACCGTCACGATCTTTTCTTTATTCTCTCTGGTTCACTTTGCTTGCTCTCTGTTTACTCATAACAGGTGAGCCAATTACTTCTGTGTTCTGAAATTACCAGATAGCCCTCTGGGGAGGTCCAACTTGGAAGGGATGGAAGCCAATGGAAAAAACTCAGGTTTCTGTCAACAAACACATGAAAGAGGCGAAGAGTAGCTCCTCCAGCTCTGGAAAAGCTTGCAGCTGACTCCGTCCTCTGCCAACATCTTGTGTGAAACCTCAAGAGAGACTCCTGAGCCAGGCCTGCTGAGTGACAGTGCTTCTGAACCTGTGATCTACAAAAGCAATACATTTTCAGTGTCCTATGCTCCCCACACTGGGAGCAATTTCTTAGCAGTAATAACTAACTACTACTGGGTGGGGGCGAGGGATGTACCATCTAGAAATATTATCTGAGAGAGTTAAGAAAAAAATGTCATAGATAGTGTATTAATTCACCGATGAAGTAGCTGAAGTGACCCAACTTTATAGGGAGAAAAAGTTTATTTAATTCAAGGTCAAGGCTCTGGAGTCAGTTTAACTCTGGCGAAGACCTTATGGCAGATGATGTCATCAGCAAACCATGTGCAGGAGAGGATCAAAACCTGCGGGGCAGAAAGCCAGTGAGTTTGGAATCCTACATCCTAGTCTTGAGTATTCCCTGAAATGACCTAAGAACATCCCACTGAGCTCCATCTCTTTACTGTCAACCACTGTCTGCCACCAAGCTTCTAACATATGAGGCTTTTGGGAAACAAAAACACAAAGGTGTATTCAGCTGTTTCTATAGCAGTATATATCAAAATAGCTATATCTTTATATCTATATCTATCTAAAACTATATTTATATCTATACATATATGCATATGTAATGTATTTGAGATGATATATGTTTCAGAAGCCAATATATATTTTATCATATATGTTTATCACATATAATATTATGCATATATTTGAATGACTACATTATTACAGCTTATGATACCATGCCTATATTTTTATAATACCTTTAAGTGAAGATGCCAAGTTTTGCATTTTCTGTTAAAGTTCTAAAATAATATGGGAGTTTCTAGTTTCTACATCAAGATATCACACCTGAAGAATAAAGGTGTGGGAGGGAGGATACAAAGGGAGGAGGAGGAGAGAGGAGGCAGAGAGGTAGGGAAGAGAGAGAGAGAGAGAGAGAGAGAGAGAGAGAGAGAGAGAGAGAGAGAAACAGAGGAAGAGAGAGGGAGAGAGGGAGAGGGAGAGGGAGAGGGAGAGGAGGGAGGGAGAGGGAGAGGGAGAGGGAGAGGGGGAGAGGGAGGGAGAGGGAGAGAGGGAGGAGAGGGAGAGGGATAGAGAACTAATAATCATGCAATAGCTAGTTTCATGGATTATTTTCAAACTCAAATTATACACACATAGCTTGGAGACATGTACAAAACTAGTAGCTAATAGCTCCAAGATAAATTGATATTTATTCTTAAAATTGTGTGGAAAATGTGCTCGTCACTCAAAGAGAATTGGCTCTTTGCCAGAAGTATTTGGTAGAGAATTCTTTTTGTTTGTTTGTTTTCAATAAAGAAGACATTTCAGAGTTTGAATGCAGCATGCTGAATGATGGTAGACATTGCTATGAGTCAGGAGAAGGCTTTTTTTGATGAGCGTTTAGTCCTTTTTCTAGAGCAGAATCCAATTCTCTCATTAGAGATGCAAAGTACCAATGACATCATCTCCTTAAAACCTGGGCAGAAATTTCATAGCAACTCAGATCTCTGCATTTAAAAGTTCTGTGACAGTGGGGAGATGACATGTAGCATGGATTCTTGGCTTTCTTATGGCTCCTGTTCCATTTGCTCCCCCTTGCACTTCTGTAGCTGAAGGGATGGTGTGTGTATAGATTTGAAACCAGTTCATACAGAGAGGGTGTGAGGCTTCACATAACCTATACGTGGAAAAATCATCTATTTCTAGGTGTCCCTTGAATGAAAGGAAGAATACTGGTTTCTATTTCAGGCTAATAATCCAACACTATAAATGTGCAATAAAGAAATGTTAAATGGGCTGGGATTAGACCTTGTTGTTACCTGAGTGTTTCAACAGTGATGTGGTGTGAAGGGTCTCAGAAGTGATCCATCATCCTATGTGAGTTAGGCAGGTTTTAGCTATGAATCCAGTCTGAGTTTGTCATACAGTTTTTATAATCTGAATACATATGATTCAGATAGGTAGCTGTGTGTGTGTGTGTGTGTGTGTGTATGTGTGTGTGTATGTGTGTGTGTGGTATGTAGTATAGGGCTAGAGAGATACACAATGGAAATGAATGTGGAGCTCTTTATTTTTTTATTGGATATATTTTTTATTTACATTTCAAATGATTTCCCCTTTTCTAGACTCCCGCTCCCCGAAAGTCCCATCAGCCCCTTCCCTCCCCCTGTTTTCCCACCCAACCCTTCCCACTTTCCTGTTATGGTTTTGCCCTATACTGCTTCACTGAGTCTTTTCAGAACAAAGGGCCAATCCTCTGTTCTTCTTGTACCTCATTTGATGTGTGGATTATGTTTTAGGTATTCCAGTTTTCTAGGTTAATATCCACTTATTAGTGAGTACATACCATGTTTCATCTTTTGAGTCTGGGTTACCTCACTTAGTATGATGTTCTCCAGCTCCATCCATTTGCCTAAGAATTTCATGAATTCATTGTTTCTAATGGCTGAATAGTACTCCATTGTGTAGATATACCACATTTTTTGCATCCACTCTTCTGTTGAGGGATATCTGGGTTCTTTCCAGCTTCTGGCTATTATAAATAGGGCTACTATGAACATAGTGGAACATGTATCCTTATTACATGCTGGGGAATCTTCTGGGTATATGCCCAGGAGTGGTATAGCAGGATCTTTTGGAAGTGAGGTGCCTAGTTTTTGGAGGAACCGCCAGACTGATTTTCAGAGTGGTTGTACCAATTTGCAACCCCACCAGCAGTGGAGGAGTGTTCCTCTTTCTCCACATCCTCACCAACACCTGCTGTCTCCTGAATTTTTAATCTTAGCCATTCTGACTGGTGTAAAGTGAAATCTCAGGGTTGTTTTGATTTGCATTTCCCTAATGACTAATGAAGTTGAGCATTTTTTAAGATGCTTCTCGGCCATCCGAAGTTCTTCAGGTGAAAATTTTTTGTTTAACTCTGTACTCCATTTTTATAGGATTATTTGGTTTTCTGGAGTCTAACTTCTAAAAAGCTTCACATGGAACCACCGCATGACCTAACAATACCACTTGTGGGTGTACATGCGGTGGGCTCTGAGTCTACCACAGAGATACACATTGTGCTTACTGCTTCATCAATCAAGGTAGCTAAGAAATAGAGCCAGAATAGATGTGCCCCAAGAGATGAGTAAAGACAGTGTGATACAGGCACACACACAGACAACATATACACAAATAACATATACACACAGAGAGAAACAACAGGCACACACACAGATAACACACACACACACAGAGAAAAACAGACACATACACAGATAACACACACACAAACAACAAACACACAGAGACAGCACATACATATACACACAGAGAGACAATACACACAGACACACATAGAAACACCAGACAAAGTAGACTAGGTTTAGAAAGACAAATAATGAATAACTTGTTTGTGTGTGTGTAGTATGTGTGGTGTGTTTTTGTGTGGTATATATGCATTTATGTGTGTGTGTGTGTATGTGTGTGTGTGTGTGTGTGTATTCAAGTCATGAAACTAAAAAGAGGCTCATAGGACGTGAAGAAGTCTTTAGATGTTATAGGATGTGAAGAAGTCTTAAGATGTTATAGAAAGTGAGGAGATGATGAAGTGTATGCCATGAAAGTAGAAAGGGAGCCATTGGGGAGGAAGGGGACCAGGAAGAGGGGGAAAAGGGGCACAGGTGAGGAAGTGGGTAAGGGGTATAAATAAGAAAATGTATGCGTGGAAATGCCATAACCAAACTTATTATTTTGTATGCTACTTTAAGAAATTAATGATTGCTATGAGTCTTTGACATAAAGTTGTTGTTGGCTGTGATACCAACTGGCCATCATGCTGAAGGTTCAGAAGGTAGATGGGTGGACTTAAGTGCATGTCAACAAACCTAGTGAGTGCAGATGCTCTAGGCAGATGCCCAGCGTTGTCCTTGTCTCCTCGGGTCACACAGCGGTTGATGTGGACTGACAGGTGATGACATTGCTTTAGTTCAGTGGTTGTAGACTCGGGCAGTGAGCTAAGCATATAAAGGGGAAAACATGCCACGTCATACAGGCAGGCAGTGCTGGCTTGAGCACGGATCATGTGACATGACACCCCTGCCTTGTCACCCCTGCCACATTCACATTAAAAGCAAGCTGGTGTCAGCAGCTCCTGTCCCATGGCCACTACCTAAGCTCCATCCTCTTGGCTTGTTGATTGAATCCTTGATTGCCATGAGTTGTTAGCATTGAAGAAACTAATGTTCCAGCCACAATTCACTTAGAATTCTTCAAGTTGCTCTTTCTTTACTTCTTTTGACAAAGAATTCACTGCTGTGGAAGAAAGCTTAAAAAAAAGGACAACTTTAGTATATCTTTGCATACAGAGACAGCCATTTCTGCAGGAACATTGGTCTAGTGACGAGAGAAAGTAGTGAACAGATAAAAAGATTCCCTTATATAATTTACGAGTGTGTGTGTAGTTGGAGTTGTACTGAAGAATAAAATAAACACTATATCACA